>NW_006199814.1:2342728-2359341 GCF_000334495.1 Tupaia belangeri chinensis
CGTGGACTGTAGAATGACAGTATGGCAATTGTGACAGGAGTAAAATGATGAACTAATTTAGGGTATGTTAACCTGTTTTTCCATATTCTGTACATTTCTTTCATTTTTTAGGAAATGACGCCTAAAGGATCTGGAGGAATGTGTGACTATAAATCTTGTATGAAGAAACAAGAACAGCGATGACATTAAATTATCTTTCTTTGACCTGATTTGTATTCTGTGCAATTTTTTGTTAATACACATAAATTAAGATTTTATAGCATGGCAAATTTTAAAACATCTTGCAAGTGGTATAAAGATTTAAAGAATGACTTTCCATACAGGGCATTGGTTAATCAAATTTTGATAATGATTGATTTTTGAGACTATACATTTGATATTAATGTGTTTCTTTAGCTGTTATGCATATCACTTGTTTTTCATTTGTCCAAATGTAATGTAGGGCCATTTAAAAAATATCAGACAAATATTTAAACTCAAATGTTCTTCATTGCAGTGATTAGTTCATGTGGTTTCCTTTATAGTTCTTTACACATTGATGTGTAGGGTATTTACAAGTCTGTAACTTTTTTGAAATGGTGACTACAGGCTGAAAGATTCCTTCTTAGAATAAGACAGGTAGTAGTATTTCACTCAGTTCCTTTATGACAGTACGTTAGAAAGCTGCTAGCTAAACCACAAATCTCATTCCATTAACTCACAGAGTCCGGTAACCTTGAGCTATTTCGATTTCAGATGGTCAAGTGAAACATTCTTACCTTGCATTTATTAGTTAATACTACGACTTACTTTTAAGGGCAGAATTGTTTGTCATAACAATCATAAACATGTGGTCAACAATGACTTCCATGGTTTAAAATATATGGAATAAGAAGATAAGCATGAACATGTCATGTTTGAACTAAATAACTATCTTTTCCCTCTCCTCCTCTTTATTCTTGATGATCAGCCCATGAGAGCGTCTTCTACCCTTCTTTAATTAGTAAAGTAGAAGTGTAATTTCAAATAGAAGAGTAGAGTTAAAAAGAAGGAAATAACAAAGTAAACATCTATTGAAGGTTTGCTTTCTAGTAGGTTCTGTTTCCATCAATATCTTATTTAATCACTTCACTATTCTAGGAGTTATGTGAATACAAGTGATTTTTTTTCCCCATTTGGGGGGTAATTAAGAACAAAATCTCTTTCTCAAGGTAGGATAGCTAGATCTTGAATTCAGACATTTTTAACTCAATTAAATTTAATACAATGGCTCTTGCCTCAGGGGAATAGCTCATTTTTTCACTCAGTAAACTAATTTTATTAAAGGTGTACAATGCCCAATACTTTGCCAGTTTTGGAAGACAAGGTTATGAATAAAACTTAGTGTCATCCTCAAGAATTACAAAAATTCAATTTAGTGTGACAGAAGCTATATTAGAGGCATATATACATATTGTACCACCAATATATTTGGGTGCTCATGTACATTATTGGAAAGAGTAAAATCTTACTCAGAGCAGGGATAATGGTGGCTCAACCCTAAGTAAGAAGTTAGTTTGGGGAGAGACAGTGAAGCACTGATAAAACTCAATACTCTTCAAGGCTGACCCACTTAGAATGGTTGCTAATTTGTGTCCAGAGACCTCCCTGAGTATACTGGGCACATGTATGCCCATGACCCATGGCTGGCTGAGGCCAGGGCGGTGGACTGTAGCTTCAAGACTCTGTTAGGGGTGCTGTCTCTCTGATTTTCTGTCACTCTTTATAACTCTCAAATGTGGGCAAAATATACAATAAATGTAAAAAATAAAGTTAGCTTGGTGAAACTGTGGATCAGACAAAAAAGTACCTAAGTAATATTGGGTTGTTAGAAAAGTCATGACAGGGGACCAGCAGTTAGCGTAATGGCTATATCGCTGGACTCCCACGTAGTCGACTGTGGTTTGCATCCTGGACCCGGTAGCTTAAAACTCACGCCAAATGCATGTGCATGCGTGCCCAAGATCCTGAGAGGAGAATGGAGGAGAAGGGATTGCGGCATGGCCATCCTCCCTGGGAGGTGATTTCTTGCTTTCTATCTCTCTGTCTCTATCTGTCTGGCAAGCGCACGCGCCCTATAGCAAAAACTTCTCCAAAATAAAAAAAAAAAGAAAAAGAAAAAAAGAAAAAAAAAAAAAAAGAAAAGTCATGACATATTTAAATAGATTATTTTGCATAGAAAAAAAAATACATCTTGACTTTTCTAACAATCCAGTAGACTGGAGCCAAAAGGAGCAGGGACTAACACAATTTTTTAGTTTAATTTGATTTTTCTATGGTGCAATCAAGTATGAGAGAATGTGTAGATGCAAACCTGGACTGGAGGGCCAAGGCTGCATTGTGAATAGCCTCATAAATTACACTCTGGTTTTGTTCTCATGAAACAAAACTGGTTTATTCCTAATTAGTCATGATAGATAATAGCAGCTCTGAGTGATAATAAATTCCTTACTACTTGAGTTGTAGTTGTTTATTGTGTGTGCATTTAATTTTAAACACAGATTTTCTGTTTGATAGGTCATCCATAAATTAAAAACAATAACTAGAAATAACTAACATTGTCATATAAATAGTACAATTTTAATAATGAGATGTATTTGATTAGATGGTCTGCATTTGTAACTTCAAAGTGCCAAACTTAGTGTCCCAATTTTTTTTTTTTTTGAGAGGTTTTTGCTATAGGGTACGTGTGCTCGCCAGACAGACAGAGAGAGACAAAGAGACAGAAGCGAGAAATCACCCCCCCAGGGGGGATGGTCACGCCGCAATCCCTTCTTCTCCATTCTCCTCTTGGGATCTTGGGCACGCACGCACACGCGCCCAGCGTGAGTTTAAGCCACCAGGTCTGGGATTTGAACCGTGGTCGACTATGTGGGAGTCCAGCAACATAGCCATTATGCTAACTGCTGGTCCCGTGTCCCAATTTTTAAAGGGAATAAATATATAAAACCATAGTATTAACAACATATTCTCATATTCCTGCAGAGCTTGGTTTTATTAGGATCAAACTATCACTATCCCTTTTTTTTCAGGTTTTTTTTTTTTTAATGATGTTTTTAGGTTTTTGCTATAGGGCACATGCATTTGTAGGAGCAAAACAGAAAGAAATATGGAAAGTGAGAAATTACCCTTCAGGGGAGCTGGCCACCCCACAATCCCTTCTCTTCCATTCTCCTCTCAGGATTTTGGACATGCATGCACACACACACACCCACACACACAGAAAGTGTGTTGTTAAAGCTGCTGAATTGGACTCAAACTGTGAAGCTGGTCATGTGGGATCCAGTGCCCCAACCTCCATGCCACCTGTTGGTCCTCAAAATATCACTTTTTCTCAAACTTCTGAAAGACTTGCTTTTGTAAGCTACTTTGACCATTAGCCATCCAAGTCAGAAAGAGGAAACACTATACTGGACAAATGTTTGAAATATCTTTGTTTTTCTAATTATTTCCCAGATATAAAACAAGAATATACTAACTAGGCAAGTTATTGTTGTGAAAATTAAATTATATATATAATTTTTTTTGAGAAAGAGATTTTGCTATAGGGTGCATGTGTTCACCAGAGAGACAGAGAGTTGGAAAGCAAAAAATCATGCCCCAGGAGGGATGGCCAGGTTGCAATCCCTTCTCCTCTATTCTCCTCTCGGTATTTTAGGCATGCATCGCTTCTCGGCCTTTTGGCTAAGATCAAGTGTGTGGTATTTTAGGCATGCATACACACATGCCTAGCATGGTCTAGAACTTGAACCACGGTTGGCCACATGGGAGTCCAGAGCCTTAACCACTCTCCCACCTGCTGGTGTCAACATATATAATATTTTTAACCAGTATCTAGAACTTCTGTCTTCTTAAAACACCCTTTTTAAAACAAAGACACCTGAGCCAGCCCCTAGGCCTGTGGTTCAGGCAGCTGGAATCTACATAGTTGATTAAATGGTTTGAATCCCAGTACCTGTGGCTCACAAACCATACCAGCACATTTACGTACATGCCCCAAATCCTGACAGGATGGATAAATGGAGGAGAAGGGATTGTGTCATGATCACACTCCTTGAGGGGTGCTATCTTCCCCCAACCTCACACTACCCCTGTCTCTGTGCTGAACACATCCATCCTCTGGCAAATCAAACAAAAGACAAACAAACAACAAAAGAAGGTACTTATTTAGGTGGTAATTTACAGAATTTATATGAATATCATTACTTATTTATAATTCCTTCTCTTTTTGTTCTTGTTTTTGTTTTGCTATAGGGTACGTGCACTCACAAGAGATAGAAAGAGGAAGAGAAGGGGAGGGAAAGTGAAATATCACACACACGCTCCAGGGGAATAGCCATGTGGTGTTCTCTTCTTCGATTTCTTGTCGGGATTTTGGACATGCACACGCACAGGCCTCGTTTGGTTTTAAATTGCTGTGACTGGAACTCAAACTGCCAAATCAACCATGTGGGATCCTGTGCCTTCACTTCCATGTGACCTGCTGACCTTGTAATTCCTTCTTTAAAAATAAAAGTGTTTTTATTTATTTTTCTACAAGTAAGCAAGACTGATAAAGAGAGACAGAGAAGGACAGGGAGACAGCATTTTCAATAGGGTCTTGCTTGACACCATAATCCACCCCAAACTTTAGCTAGCCTTGAGTCAGGAGCTCACATATGTTTGATATACTCAGGGAGGTCTCTGGATGTGAACCCAGAACTTTTCCAAATAGGTCAGCCTTCCAGAGTGTCATATTTTATTGTTGCATCACCAGCCGGTCCTTGTAATTCCTCCCACATTATGCATGGCAACACTAGCTTGTAGTCAATATTTAAATGCATTTTCTAGAGTTACAGCATGGTCTAGTATAAAGAAGTGAGGGACAATGTGTCCACATATCAGTTATAATGAGAGTATTAGTAGAAATCATGAAAGGAATATTTACTTGACAGTGCTGAGTCTTCCACAAGGATTGTCTGTATTTCTTTTCACACATTCCTTTGAGGAATATTCTTTTATTAGTCCCATGAGAAAGCCAAGTTAACGGCTCATGAGGTGTGAGTGGCACATGCCCAAGTCATTGAGATGCTAAGTGAAAAGACAGAGCTTACCTTTGAACACATCACTCTCCACAGCTTAATATAGAAATCAAAATTTTAAATCATGAGCTCTTCAGTTTTATTTAACAATAAACAAATGGACCAGGTGTTTTTAAAAGTTGCAATGGATCCACCCATGTAGTTTCTCTTAGTTGATGCAAACCACTGAATTAATAGGTATGACCATAAAGAAATTAGTTAGTATGCAAGAAGAAATTAATGAACACTTATTTAACTAGATCAGAGCCAAGGAATAACCCCAAAATTATCTCTGAAAGCAAATTTTTACATTGCACAGGTAATATCTCATGTCAGGTCAATTTAAAACTTTAAAATTAATGACATTTTGTTAAAATCATTATAAATTTCACAATTTCTTATTTTATGCTTTACATTTACATGATTTTAATTTAACCTTTTACTTTGACTATATTTTTGTAAATGTAAAAGTTCCTCAATCTATAAAAAATGAGCATTCAAATAACTACTTTTTAAATGTAATTTAACTCAAATTTCCAGCATTTGTCATTCTATATTTTTACAATTTATCAAGTCAAAGTTAAGTAAATTAAAATTTAAAGAATATCTATTTATAGTCCTATTAAAATTCTTCCTGTTTTTAGAAACACATATAGGTTAGGTTAGCTATTTCTAACTATATTTAATTCTACATAATATTCGAAATTTTAAACATTTCATTTTTTAAATTAATTTTTATTTATTATAGGGGAGAGACAGAGAGAGAAAGAGTGAGTACTTCCCAATGGGGTATGGTCATGCTGTAACCCCTTCTCCTCTATCTTTGCATTCTGCTGGGACTTTGAGCATGCAGGCACATGTATGTGGATTATCTTTCAAGCTGCAGGGATTGGGACCCAGACTGCAATTAGCCACATGGGATCCAGGCTATGGGGCCAGCCTTTGATTTATTTTAAAATTTTTTAGAGGATTTTTGCTTTAGGGCATGTAAACTTGCTGGAGAGAGAGAGAAAGAGAGAGAGAGAGAGAGAGAGAGAGAGAGAAAGTGAGAAATCACTCCCCTGGGATGGGATGGTCACTCTGCAAGCTCTTTTCTTTCTCAGCTCCTGGAATATAGGCACACATGCACATGTGCCTGGCGTAAGTTTCAAGCAGTTGGCTATAGGACCAGCAGATGATGTAATGGTTATGTTGCTGGACTCCCATGTAATTGACCATGGTTCAAGTCCCAGACCTGGTGGCTTGAAAATCATGCCAGGTTCATGTGCATGTGTGCCCAAAATTCCAGAAAGGAGACTGGAGGAGATGGGATTGTGGTGTGGCCTTCCCCCTTAGGGAATGATTTTTCACTTTCTGTTTCTCTGTCTCTCTATCTCTCTAGTGAGGACACAAGCCCTATTGCAAAAACCTCTTAAAAAAAAAAAAAAAAAAAAAAAAAGCAGTTGGCCATGTGGGAGTCCAGTGAGGTAACCACTATGACTTCTGCTGGCCCCTGTGATTTACTTTATAATGAATGTTACATTAACCTTAAAGGCTAATGAAATTATTATTTAAGTAGCTTATATGATATATTTTTTTCTTATTTTCTATTTCAATTGTAGATAGATTTCTGCATTTTTGTTACTTAAAAGAACATCTCAAAAATCATATGGACAATTGGAAAATATATTTAGAAAAAAACTAAACAATGTTTTCTAAAAATGCATTGTGTAAAATTATCTTGTCAAAAAAGGTGATATGGCAAAGCAGTAATTAGTTTTATGTGTAACTTATAAAAGTATTTGAAAAAGTGCCTTTTTAAGTATTAGAACTTCAGAATTCACTTAAATATTTATCCAAACAATATTTTGCATTTGATATGAAGTTACTGCCTTTGAAGAACAATCAGAAATGAAGTCATAGCTCACAAAATGCAAATAAGCTAAAAATAAAATTTGCTTCCCCAGTGACTGATACAAAAATGTTAAATGAAACACAATGAAGAATAAAGCATTTTGAGATATGAAAGATTAATTCATTAAGTAAATATTCATTAAAAAGAAGAAGTTAGTGATTGAACATAATGGCCCAGGTCCTAGTTTAAGCACTGAGTATACCACTGGAAAAAAGAAAGAAATGGAGATCTTATATGCTGTGAGGAAGTAAACAATAATTCATTAGACAACTTATGCATAATGCTAAATATTGGCAAGGATTTCTAAGTGAGTAAAACTAGACTCTAATATGACTTGTAAAATGGCTCCTTTGGATGGCTGAGGAAGGTCTCTGTTGATAAGTGACATTTAAGCCTCAATCAGAAACTCAAGAAGAATTTCACCAATGAAAACTTTCACCAGGAATAGCAAGTGTACGTGTTGTAAAATAAGAACAGACGTGGCTTGTTCAGTGGGCAAAGTGTACAACAGAAAGAGTGGTAGGAAGTAGGTTTGCAGGATAACCAGGTCCTGGTCATTTGGGACTTCCAGCTGTATTTTAACGTATGTGTAAGGGAGAAACTGAAATTATCATGTTTGATTTTTTGTTTCGAAAAGATGCCTCTGGCTGCGTATGAGAAAGAAATCGCATACGAGGTTGCAGTGAATACAGGAGGGCCAGTTAGAGAGTTCTTATACTTACTCACTAACAGAGGTAAAAAGATTCTAGAATGGATTTTGGAATTAGCATAGAGAGGTAGACTGCAAGATTACATGTGAACAATGAGGAGGAAAAAAGTCAAAGAAAAGTATATCAGTGTACATTTGGAGGCACAAATACTAAAATGACTCTTACAGTTGTGTTAGTATTATAAAAATAATATTTCCAGAAAGGTTCTAATTTTTGCTTTCTCAAAGACTAGAGGAACTTGGAAATTTTAACTGAAAGAGCTGAATTATATGAAGATCCATTTCTATGACTGTCATGTTGACTGATTTTCTATGTACTGAGAATCTGATTTTAAAAAGCCCATATTATTTTTTTGATGATGTTGTGATTACCTAACATTCCATTGCAGGGCATGCTGGGAGTTGTAGTTATCAGAATTATTTATGTGAGGTTTGCAGTATTACTAGCCTTGCAAAATACCACTTAGCTGTCAAAAATATAATATGCTTCAGACGAGTGACTGAATGCAACTCTGCAAGGTTAACCTATACAGAGCAGCTGGTGCTAACCAGTTACAATTCCTAATTTCTAGGAAATAGCACTACACTACAGATCTCTTTCCTTCTCCCTGCAGAACATGTCCAGGTATGCTGATAAGGCTTTTGATAATAGT
This sequence comes from Tupaia belangeri chinensis, assembly GCF_000334495.1. Taxonomy (NCBI): domain Eukaryota; kingdom Metazoa; phylum Chordata; class Mammalia; order Scandentia; family Tupaiidae; genus Tupaia; species Tupaia belangeri. The sequence continues at coordinate 2,351,063 of NW_006199814.1, forward strand.
GAAGCAAACAGTAGGTAAATAATCACCACACACTGAGCATCATTGTAGGTATTAATAGTGGTTGTCAGGAAACATCACAGTGTACAAAAAATGCACCTAGAGAAAGTATATGCACAGGTTATGCTCGGCGTCAAACTTAGTGGGGATTTTAAAAATACTTAGGATGATAAAGTTTACTACTGATTCTTGATTTATGTTCTGAGAATAAGCCATGAGAGAAAATTTTCAGGCCAAGTCAAACATCTTTAAATAATGAAATAAAAAGAACAAGGATCATCTAGAGCTTTGATGACCACTAAACAAGTTACAGTTTTTTTCCCCGAGTGGGAGGATGTGATGGGCTGAACTTGCCATTAGGGGAAAGATTAAGTGCCAATGGTTCTGACTTGGTTAATTATACAATCAAATCCCTTCAGTATAGCAGGGAAGCCAGGATTTTGCTTTTGAATATCTGCATCCTGACTCTTTGGATTGCTTATTGGTTATTTTTCTTGACAATTTGAACCTGAACATTAAATCCCATTGGCAACAACTCTGTCAAGAGTAAAAAATAAATAAATAAAAAGTAAAAAAAAATAAGATTTGTATATTTAGTTTTCATTATAGAAGTGCTTGTAGTTGAAAAAATATGTACCTGTCAAGTTTTCAACATCTCGCCAGGGATGCAAGCAATGCTGTTGTGATTTCAGAACCTGGCTGACAAATTCACGTTTCAGTAGTAAAGACAAATCAAGGGTTTTTCCCCTCCCTCTCACCCTTTTTTAAATTTTTTTTTTCTTGCCGCTTTGACAGTCATACATAACAATTTGAGACCTAAGTGCCACTTTGATGTACTGTTCCATTATTAAGTGGCACAGTCACTATAGAATAGATGACGGGGCCCATACTCAAGGCATTGTGAATTAAACAGCCTCCTATAATGAGGAAATGGAATGGCCCAAAGAATTCTGAAAATTAAAAAAAAAAATTTAAAACTATATTTCAGGAACTTCGAAGTATATAATTTTAAATAATCTCAGCTAGTACTTGGTAAACTACGGAAAACAAAATATTTTTTAACATATCGTTCAAGTTTAGAGGAAACATTCAATGCATTAGCAAACATCTAAAACCTATAATTACTAATTTCAAATATGAGTACTGAAAAAAAAAATCAATGTGAACATATGAAGACTTTAAGATAGGAAGAAATGAACATTAATTATGTGATAGTAATTTTAACTGTATTAATAGAAGAGTATTCTAAGAGTATTTCTTTATACCTAAAATGTAAGAGTTTCCACTAAAGCAATATTGACTTAAAGTACTTAAATTAATTCTTTTGTCAATATCTCTACAGTAAATCAATACACCTAGAATTAAACAACAGTTTTTGCCAGGAGGCAGGCTAATCTTGGTAATTTTTAGTTACAATTCATTAATCAATCCGTCACTACTAGGGGACAAAACCTGCAGTGAGAATTTTATAATAATGTCAAATAACTGAAGTTTAATATTTCTTCAGTGTTTTTTAATACAGGAAATAAAAAAAAACTATACTGCTATGACATTATATATTAGCTCATGGAATTCAGTAAGTTTTCTTAGAAAGAAAAATAAATTTTAGTGCTTATTGCACTTTCTAAATATAGTGGGCAATTATATATATTTTTTTCTTTAACTTATTTAAAGAAAAGGTTTTATTTTACAAACATTGATTCCATGATATGTCCCAGTGGAAAAGATGACAAGAATTGAAAATTCTATTAGTCTATATAGTTCTAAAATGTTTGTTATAATACCTAACTCTATACTTCTGACAACTCTATCAAACCGATGAGTAGCTGAGGGTGTGAATTACCATTTCAGTGCTCAGTACCCCAACTCTGGTGTTTTCTTTCTTAATCTTCTGCACTAGGAAGTCAAAGTTGAATTATTCCTTTATCCTCTTTAACTAGTAATCCCATAAAGCAAGCAAAAAATCTCAAGGATAAAGGGATGTTTTATATCTTTTATAGAGTGATAGGAGAGAAGTATGGCCCCATGAAACAACAGCCAGTTGTAAATATATTGTTTCTGATATACTTAATGCTGAGTTGTTAAAGAAAAAGAAAAAAAAAAAGCAGTTTTATCAGTTTTCCACTTTACACTTCTGAAGTACTAAAGGAGTTTTTTTTTTTTTTTTTTTTTTTTTTTGAGAAAAAAAGTAATTATGGGAAATAAAATAAGAATTTTCTTAGTTACAATTCCTGGCCCTTTGCTGATTGCAGTAAATTATAAATTATGCAGTCAATGTAGGCCAACAAAAGAAGACATCTTCAAATCTCAGTCAAAGGTAATTACTTAAGTCGGCTGAATGTTCCCTTTTCATAGAGTGTGATCTCTCCCTGACAGCTCACACTGACAGATGACCTTCTCGGCAACGTTCTTATCCTTCGGATCATGAGCACTGTGCCTCTCTCCCTGAATATCTCTATATATTTGTGACACTAAGCTTTCAAATACAGCTATTGACAAATCAGAACATCAGTCTAAGTGCTGGTCTTCCTATCACTCACAATAAAGTAGCTATCACTTGTGGTGGTGTAGAGCAAGCACATCTCTGAAAAATGAGTTCTCACCAAGTGCTAATTTGACACAGCTCGCTTGCCTTCCCATAATTGCTCTGTCATTGTCAGTTGGCAGTTCGGGCTCATTCCTGGAAGCTGTGCCGTACAATTGGATACAATTACTCCCATTTACCACCACTATTATGCCACTGATGTTGCCCAGTCCGCATATTGACATGCCTCATTAAACCTGGATGCGGGCCATTAATGAACATTGTTAGCATTTCTCTTAAACTTTTTTGCCTCTAATAAACAGTCAGTGTTCCATGAAGGAGCACTGCCATCCTTGTGATATGATATTTATTATCTTATGGGGGAAGGGGACTGTGCAAATGGAAACTCTCCAGATGCTCAGAGAGAGATATACAGTCAGATCAGGAGGGAAGAGCGCGGATCAGCGGGACCTTTCTCCGTCAGGAGCATCCTACCATTAACGGAGTGACCTCTTCTATCCAAAAGAAGACAAGCAGGATAAACACGAATCCCCCAGAAGTGCCCGCGTCACAGCAGGCTTCTCAAGGTTGCATCATTGCTAATGCCTCTCTCTAGCCCTCGCCTACCCCCAGATGGTGCTATGTGCCATGATAAAGATAATTTTGCCCTGGGTCTTCAATCCATTATGTCCAGCTAACTTCAACGTGCATTTTTATTCAGAGATAATTATGTGTTGATCAGAGAAGTCAGCGGCTGTCACCCATATAGCAGGCACACCTGCCGTGTGACATAGGTGGTAACGATGGCATGCTCTTGAGCTGTCATGACACGGACAGGGACTTTATTATGTATATGTCATCATTTCTCTTAAGAAAATTATGCTTTCCCACACAATGACAATAATGAACCTTTACAACACTCCCATAAACCTCATTTGCGGCATTATTCTTGACCTTCATTAAATGTATACTTATCATACAGAAACACCTATAAATACGCAATATGCTCTGTGTCTCTAAGGGTTTATAAGTAAGTTTATAACTGTAGGCAAGTATGAGATGCTAAATGGAAAATATAAAACCTTTAGTTAAAGACTTAAACTGTCCTAAATGAAAAGCAATTTAGCCACTTTGGCATTGGTAACTTTCCCATAATTATGATAATAAAATAAATATTTATGAAATCGAAGATATTTGTTGAATAGTTACTTGAGTGCTAGTAAAATGGACTCTAATGGACTCTATTGTCAAGTTGTCATGTACATTCCATAATCAAATTTAATAATAAAGTTGAAGGAAAAATTCTTCATATATATATGTGTATATATATATATATATAAAATTGTGACTTCTGAACCTATATGTATGTTTTAAATAAAATTTCCTATCAAATCAATAGATGGACAATAATTGACATCTATATGACTCTCAGGCATATGGAAAACAGGCAATTTTCTTACTTAAGTTGAAAGCGTTGCTCTTAAAGTATAGAATGAATGTATATATTTTTAAAAGATAACATGAAATTGACCTACACTAAATTTTAGATTAGGTTTCATTACGTTGAAAATCTACAAAGTAGTGATCAAGGGATAATTTTCAAAATACCTTTAACTCCAAAATCTATTACCCTTAGAGAACCTGTGTAGCTTAGAAAAGTCATGGCATGGAAACTTCTATTATCCTGGATAATTTAAGGTCCTTAACCCTTAACACCTGACCTAAGAGCACTTTTACTTATTTCTGGGAAGTTCTTAGAAAAATAGGGGCTTCTCTTCTTTCCTTTTAGTTAAGAAATGTAATTGGGAACAATTTCCAGAATATGCTAAGCCCTACCTTGCTCCACCTTAGTTGGGTTAAATCAGAATATTATTTATTGAACAGTTGCTCTTGGCCAGGCATGTTAACAAGCTTTCCATGCATTATTTCATTTAATCCTCAAATATCGCTATGAATTTGGTACTGTTCTTATCCTCATTTAAGAGACTGTACTGAGAAAGAGATATTAAGTAACTCTCCCAAGGTCACAGAGCCCTCAGTGAGCAGAACAGGACTGAAATCTAAGACAGGCCTGGTGATCCTGTTCTGAACCTATCTGTTGTATCATCTGTCAAATGACTGGATTTTCTGTCTTTAAAATGGCAAACCAGGGGGCCAGCAGATGGTGCGTGGTTGTCTCTGAACTTCACTTGAACTGCAGTTCAAGTCCTGGACCTGGTGGCTTGAAACTCATGCCAGGCATGTGTGTGTAGGTGTCCAAGACCCTGGGAGGAGAATGGAGAAGGGAATGCAGTGTGCCCATCCCTGCCAAGGAGATCATGTCTCACTTTTCCTCTCGCTGTCTCTGTCATTGTCTTTCTCCAGCTAGTGCACATGCCCTAAGGCAAAAACCTCTACCTATATCCCCCCTCTCCCTCGCACCCTCCCTACCCCCCCCAAAAAAGTAAAATGTCAAACCAGTGTGATTCATGTACTTCCACAGGGTTAACTTTGAAATTCACTGTTTTGGTAGAGGGAAAGCATTAGGAAAACATAGACTTAATTATATGTTGATAAGATTTAGATTGTGCCCTACTTTTGGTATTTAGTGTTCTCCATTTTGACTGCTACATAAAATTGCAATGTAAAATACATTTATTTCTAATTGGAATGGATTCTATTTCAGGAATGGACATAAGCATAATTTGTCTCCTTTTGGAAAATACAAATCTGGAGTGTTCTGATCAAGTAATTTTTGTTCTGTTTGCAGAAAGAAGGCAATATGCTTTCATGAGATACAGTTCATTCGCTTTTTTAAAAAAAATTCCAATGGCTAACTTAAACTGAGTCAGTCTATCTTTTGGTATCTGCTGAGCCTTTCAAAGTGTTTCAAGATCAGTGACACTTCTTGTGATGGGACTTTTGTCTGTTACTTGATACAGAGCTGAGATCTATAACACATCTCATTTGCTAGTTTGCTAGAAGAAACAGAAGCTTATAAACATAGTAAATCCTATTTATTTTCATTTTTTTATAATTTTCTTTGTGAAATTAACTAACATCAGCAAATAATTTTATATCCGAGTTAAAAATAAATGTTGCAGAATTTATTTATCTAGGTTTGGTTTTTATTTGCTTTATTGCAAGGGGAAACTATTTGTGACTTTCATTGTTTTAATAAAGAATCTGTTAACATAACTCATGAAGTATTATTTTAGGACATTGAAGGGCTTTTTAATTATTTTAATTAATAGAAATTTCCAAAATGTCCTGTTTACTCTCTGTTCCAGAAGTGTGGGATAAAAGGAGAAATATGAGACATGGCCAGCCAGGTACAAAAAGGCTAGTGTTTTAATCTGATAAAGAGATGAAGTACGTTGCCTCTTCGTGTATATGTATATGTATATGTGTGTGTGTGTGTGTGTGTGTGTGTGTGTGTGTTTTCTTGTCCTAATACTATAATATGAACAATGTTATTATTAGCAGCCAGAGTCGTTTTTGATGTAGAATAGAAGAGTAGATGCAACTGAGGCAAGGAAGTGATATAGTACACATGGAGAGAAACTTACCTGAGTTCATGATAGACTCAAAAAATGCCTAAAAGTTAGCTTATCTCAAGCTGTAAGACTTATACTTAAATAGTTAGGATGTGGCATCTTTCATGTCATTGTTCTGAGAGAAATAATTTATTTCCTTTGATACTATAAAGATTCGTATTTGGTTCCAGCAGGTGATGTAGTGGTTATATGACTGCACTCCTACATGGCTGACCATGGTCTGAGACTTGGAGCTGGTGACTTGAAAATTACGCTGGACACACATGCGTGCGTGCTCAAGATTCCAGGAAGAGAATGGAGGAGAAGGGACTGTGGGGTGGCCATCCCCCTTGGAGGGTGATTTCTCACTTTCTCTCTCATTGTCTTTGTTTCTGTCTCTCCCCAGTGAGTTCACACACCCTTGGGCAAAAACTTCTAAAAATAAAATTCATATTAATTCATTTAAAATGTATTTATTGAGTGCTAGTAAGTACCAGGCATTATTCTAGACCTGGGGAGTACAACAATAAAAAAAGAAATATAAACTCCTGTCCATAGGGAGCTTACATTCATTCTAGCAGTTGGAGATAAATAGTAAATAAAACAAAAAAGTAAATTATATAGTGTGTTAGATGGTAATACATACTAAGAAGAAATTAAAGCAGAAAAGAACCATAAAAAGAGTTGGGGAGGGTTTGCAATTTTAAAACAAAGAAGTCAGGAAAGCCCTCATGGAGAGAGCGACATTTGAGCAGACATCTGAAGGAGATGCTATGGCTCAAGCTATTATCCAGGAAGTGAGTGTTCCTTGAAGAGGGAATATCAGAGGGCCAGGAAACTAGAGTGTAACTGGTCTGTTTGAGGGGTAGTAGGGAAACCAGTAGACTAGAAGGGGTGATGAGATTAAGTAGATGAGATGATAATCAGAAAATGTACTAATTTGTAGCAACATGCTGTTCTTATAACCAAGTTCTTGGTTTTCCATTTCCCTTACAGAAGTGCTAATGTCATCCCGCTCTCTAACAGAATTCCAAATCTGAAACAGGCAGCACAGACTTTTATTTGGCTTCTGGAAATGGGAATGCCTATGTTGGGTAAGGTCCAGCAAAAGTTTTCTCTTTTGCAGAGACTACATTGAGAAGGGCTGTGTGGCCAATCTGCTTAGTGTGTACTGTGCTGCACAAGTCTCTAAACAATATTCACAGATCGGCAATGGTTTATGAATTTATATTTTCCTTCAGAGATTAATTTAACTGGCAGAGTTAAAGACATTTGAGACTAATTTTGCATAATTTTTGTTTTCTTATAGCACATTGAGCAGAAAAATTCTGTGAAGCAGAGAAAAAATGTTAGCAAACATATTTTGTCTGTTCCTCTCCCATTATTCATGTAAGTTACATATACATGAAAGAAACATATTCTAGTTTGCTGTATTAATTGGCTTAAAATTTTACTTATTTTATTGTTTTTTTTTTTACTCTACAAAGTTAATGATTTTTATAAACTAGCTGTTTTAATACATGTAGATTAACGTAATATGAACACATTTCATTTATTTAATACATAGACACACTCCAGTCCATTATTCTGTATTATTATCTTTTTTTAAGGTTTTTGCCATAGGGCACATGCACTTGCCAGATGACAGACAGACAGTGAGAAGAAAAGTGAGAAATCACTCCTTGGGGGGAAATCACTTCACTGTCCCTCCATTTTGGTCTTGGGATTTTGGGCATGCACACACAAGTGCCTGGTGTGAGTTTCAAACTCACATACTAAGAAATTAAAGCAGGAAAGAACCATAAAAAGAGATCATGTGAGAGTCCAGTACCTTAACCACAACATCAGTTGCTGGCGCCCCTGTTATTATTATTATCTTAAATGACATATAATAATTGTATATATTTATGGAGGACAGTGTGATTCTTCAGTATATGAATATAATGACCAAATTGGGGTAATTAGCATATTCATTACCTCATACATTTATCATTACCTTGTGTTGGAAACCTTCAAAAACCTCTTTTTTTTTTTTTTTTTTTTAAGAGGTTTTTGCTACAGGGCACATGTGCTCGCCAGACAGACAGAGAGAGACAGAGAGACAGAAAGCGAGAAATCACCCCCCAGGGGGAATGGTCACGTCGCAATCCCTTCTCCTCCATTCTCCTCTCGGGATCTTGGGCACGCACGCACACGCGCCCAGCGTGAGTTTTTAAGCCACCGGGTCTGGGACTCGAACTGCG
>NW_006199814.1:2359442-2386942 GCF_000334495.1 Tupaia belangeri chinensis
CTACCTCACTGGCTCCTGCGCTGGACTCCAATGTAGTCGACGGCTATTTGAGTCATGGACCCAGTGGCTTAACCTCTAGCTGGGTGCATGTGCAGGCATGCCCAAGATCACGAGAGAATGGAGGAGAAGGGATTGCAGCATGGCCATCCCTGCTGGGGGGTGATTTCTTGCTTTCTATCTCTCTGTTTCTGTCTTTCTGGGAGTGCACGTGCATGTGCATGCACACTGTAGCAAAAACCGCTCCCCTCCAATAAAAAGAAATACATGATAAATTATTGTCAACTATAGTTCCCTGACTAGAACTTTTTTCTCCTATCTAAATGTAATTTTGTGTCTGTTAACCAACATCTTGCTAACCTTTCCTCCTCTTTTCCCTTCCCTTTTCTCTGCTCTATTTCTATGTAGTCAACTTTTTTAGCTTCCACATATGAGAACATAAGAGTATCTCTTTCTGTGCCTGGAATATTTCACTTTATGTAATGTACTCTGGGTGTATTTATGTTGCCTAGAATGACAGGATTTCATTCTTTTTAGTGGTCAAGAATTTTCATTGTGTATATGCATATTTGCTACATTTTCTTTTTCCTTTTGTCTATTGATGGGACTTAGATTGATTCCATATCTTGGCAATTGTGAATGAAGCAGCAGTGAGCATGGGAGTACAAACAGCTTTTCAACATACTGATTTCCTTTCCTTCTGATATATACTTGGTAATAGAATTGCCTGATAACATAGTAGCTATACTTCATTTTTTGAGGGGACCTCCATACTGTTTTCCATAGTGGTAGTACTAATTTATATACCTATCCACATGCGTAAGTGTTCTTCCTTTCTGCCCATCCTCTCTAATATTTATTATTTTTTTCTTTTTAATTATAGCCATTCTAACTAGGGTGAGATGATAGCTTATTGTGGTCTTGATTTGCATTTTCCTGATGATTAGTGATGTTGAATAATTTTTTTATATATTTATTGGACATTTCTATTTGTACACATTCTTATTTCATAAATGATTTCTCATAGTTTCTGTCTTTCTCTTTCTTTTCTTTCTTTTCTTTCTTTCTTTCTTTCTTTCTTTCTTTCTTTCTTTCTTTCTTTCTTTCTTTCTTTCTTTCTTTTCTTTCTTTCTTTCTTTTAGAGAGATTTTTGTATAGGACAGGTGTGCTCACCGGACAGGCAGAGACAGAGAAACAGAAATCAAGAAATCACCTCTGTCCCCCACCCCAGGGGGCATGGCCACACCACAATCTCTTCTCTTCCATTCTCCTCTTGGGATTTTGGGCATGCACTCACATGCACCCAGTGTGAGTTTTAAGTCACCAGGTTCAGGACATGAACCATGGTCAACTATGTAGGAGTCCAGCACTGTAACCATTACACCATGTACTAGTCCCTCTCATAGTTTCTACATGTGGTGCTGCCATTTTAACACCTTTTAAAACATTTAAACCTTTGTTTCACTAAATAAATGCACAGAATACCCAAAAATAACTGGTCAAATGTGTAAAAAAAATTTATGAACATAGTTACATATACTGTATTATGATCTAAATATATGGCTTGTACAGTTCAAATGCAGATAAATTAAGTGGGCTTTATTCATTTCATTTTAATTTTTAATTAATTTTGACAGGGTCTTACTGTCATTATCCTCCCCCTCTAGTCTCCTAGCTAAGACTACAAGCATACGCCACATACCCACTCTTTTTTGCAAAGACAGAGCCTTGGTATGATGCCCAGGACAGCCTTGAGCCCAACCCTCCTGCCTTACCCTTCCTCAATTGCTGGGATTATAGGAACATAACACTGTACCTGCTCCTTCAGCTGTTCTGGGATTCAAACCCAAGCCTCCCATGTGATCCTGAGCCTGTGGAGTAAAGCACCTTAGCCACACATGTCATTGCAGCTGTGCCAAAATTAATGTTTTTAAGTGTCACTACCTGCCAGTCCTATTTTGTGTTAAATTTATAAATTACCAGGATGACAATAACTTGTCAACTGAATGTCTGCTTATTAATTAACTGAAATAATCACACACAAATAGTAAAATCTGAACTCTAGATACATATATAAATTGGTTATAACATAAATATATATACTACATTTATATGCATATATATATATATATATATACACACATATATATAAACTTTAAATTTATAAATTTTTTTCTTTCATCTTATTCTTCCATAGGAATGTTTTGTGATTAAGATAGATGTTTTTAATCCACAAATTTGCCTTTATGGAAGATAAAATACTTTTCACCCTAGTTTGACTGTAGCAGGGAAGACAATATAAAGCTCTTTATAAAAATTCAGTACATTTGGCATCTATTTTACCTATTTATTTAACTAAAAGGCTAAAGGAGGGCATTTTCATTTGTCTATGCACATGTTTTATTTGCTCCATTATAATAAACTACCCATAATTTGTTTATGGCATGGGTTGACTTACTGTATTTTTCCTTACTAAAAGTTTAGAAATTATTAGAGAGAGATGTATGAATCAAACAAATCTAAAAATCATTGCCATAAAAAAATTGTAATACTAATGGAGGAAAATACCTCTTATAAATAGCACTTCCCAAATTCAGCATACTTTTTCAGAAGCAAATGATAAAGCAGAAAGTATCTATGCTTGCAAGATGGGTATGAAGGCAAAATTTCTAATCAGCATTTAAAAATGATAGTTCAGATAAAACTCAGGATTTCTAAACTGAACGGGTTTCTTTCCTTTCTTTTCTTTTCTGTTCTTTTCTTTTTTTTTCTCCTTCTATTCTCATTTATTTTAAAGCTTGATAAATTGAGACCTAGAAAATTAGAATATAATAATGAAGAAAAAAGTTGCATGTATAACTGAAATACAATGGCAGGGGAATACTATTTTAAAAGAACGAGGAAATGTGTTGGAACAGCGAGGAGAAATGCACAACACTAAGAAATTGGGAAAAGAGATTCCACCCCCTCTTGGAACTTCTCATAGTTCCTTTTTAAAACATTCTTTTGAACTTGTTTGTCAAATCTTTCCCACCTATTTCCTTCCAATTTAACATCTGATTGACAAGCTGTGGGGAAATAAATGCATCTACATGTATCCTTAAGCAGAGTATTTAAAAATTATAGATAAAGAACATCTATTTCATAATTGTGACAAGAATGAAATGTAGAAGAAACTTTTAAAGATGGGTCCCAGAACTCAATTGCTTATAGTTACTTAATGAAACATTTGTAGTACTGAAGTGCACATAATTTTGCAAAACTAACATTCTATAGCTTCTTAAATGGGCTCAACAAAAATCAAAGACTAAAATAAAGTTAAAGCGAATGTGGTGCATTAATCTATATACCCTGAGTTAAAAGGATTCAGTGTTCTCCCTATTTGAAGTAACATTTGTTATGTCTTAGTATACATGATGACACAATACAAGACACATGGTTGAAGTGAGGATATAATATTCATTAGTCATTATTCCTAATATTACTTGAAGTCTGTAAATTAAAGTATTTATGTCTGTTGATCCATTCATAAACACTTCGATATTCTGAATATAAGCCATACTATTTTCCAAATAAAGGTCTATAAACCATACAATAAACTTTACAAAAAGACCTATGTCTACAGTAAATATGAATGGTGGTGTTCGTAGCAAATCATAACTGGCTGGGAGCCAAGCAGAGGCTTCTCATGCCAGAAAATCTGTACACCAGACTCTTATAGAGAATGATTAGTTAACATCGTTTTAATGATGAATTAATGAGCAGTTAAAGCATTCTAGTCCCAATATGTACAAAATCTTCCATTTAAAGACACAGGACCAGGGAGAACAGATCTGTGACCTTTGTGATGCTGGCAAAGGTTGGGTTCACTCCAGTTAACGCCCAATCTGTCTTTCAAGGTTAACTACACATGCCATGCTGGGAAATGAAACAATTACTAACGAATTTTATAGGTATATTCTGTCAAATTTAAAAGGCAATCAGAAGTCTAAATGAAAATTATTCCCGAGGAATGCATATAAAAGGAGAGAAACCACTAAGGGGTGTGTGTGTGTGTGTGCGCGTCTCTGTCTGTATGTATTTCCTAAAAAGACACCTTCAGAAAAAGACAACCTAAACATTCCAAGTAAAACACACAAATAAAAATCCTTACACTGAATGACGGGAATACCCAGCTTATGGGAATGGAAGTGTATTCAGGAAGGACAGCATCTAATCATCTGGGCAACACTAGCACAGCAAGGGTAGATGATTCATTACTCTGTAATTAACTTTTAATTAACTTTACTCTGCTTTACTTATTTTAGAAAATTAAATAAACTTCATTTTATTGCTCATGCTAAACCAATGAGCAGAAGCTAGAGTTCTGCTCTAATTAAAATAAGCAGTTGAGTAAAACAGTGTATAAAGCATAATGAAGAACTGTTTCTGTCCAACTGATCTATTTCTTATGTTCTGAAACACTTTGATAGGTTTTTCAAGAATTCCATTAGTTAGGCACTGAAGTCTTCTAAAATATGTGATTTAAGAAATAATATTATAGACCAATCTTAAGCATGGGACACATAATTGATTTAAACTTCTTAAGTAGCATTCAAATTAAGTGATTAAGAGAAATGTGTGTGTATGTGTGAGTGAGACACAGAAAGAGAGAAAGAGAGAGATAGGAAGCAACGGGGAAGAAGGGAGATGGAGGGGAGGAAAGGAGTGAAAGAGAAAGAATTTGAAACTGTTATTTTACCAGTCATTGAAGCAATAGCTGTACTTTTCTTTTGGGGGGGGGAGCAAAAGAAAGAATTCATAGAGCTAATATAATAAGATTACATATTCTGTATGCTTTCAAGACTCCAGTTCCTTTATTCATATTTAAACATTTGTTACATGTTTTGTTATTAAGCCTAAGACAGTGAAATTCAATAATCAAGTGCAAGAATATTTGATAAAAAATTAATTATATTTTAATTTGGCAAACTTGAAATATAATGCTCTTAATAAAAAAAGTCAAATAAAAAAACTTGCTTTACTCGAACACCTAAGAATTAACGTATTTTATATTTTGTTTATATAATTCCCAAAGCATAAGAAGAGCATCAATAGAACTCTAATATCTTACTTATTAAAATACTTTGTTTCGCCAATTTAAAATTCTGCTTTCCTTACTGACAATCACCTGTACATCCATACCTTAATAGTAACTCAGTTCTGGGGCCGGCAGGTGGCGTGGTGGTTAAAGGTGGACTCCCACTTGGTTGATCACAGATTGAGTCCCAGACCTGGTGACTTGATCTCTCTGTCTCTGTCTATGTATCTCCCTAGTCAAAATTGAAAAATAATGATAATAAAGAAATAATTCTAAAACATAGTAACCCAATACTAATTTCAGATTATAAATTGATATTTAATTTCTGCATCCTTCTTTCCATTATCTCTGTGATCTCCACTTTCTCCAACTTAGATTTTTCCCCAAATCTGCCATTTCTTTTTTATGTCCTCTTTTTAAATATTTTCTTTTCTAAAGATATTTTACCCTTCTAGATTCACTTATTTTTCTACCCAGCCTTGAATCATAGTCAACCTGTCGACAACACAAATATTGGCATCCTAGAAGTTCCTTACTTCTTCAATATTCTAAGACCAGTCTTTACTCAAGACAAATCTCCACTTTCTCTATGCATGAAGGACTCATCATTGCAAAGTGATGTATATAGGAAATTAGAATGTTAAAACAAATTATGTCAATAATGTGCAAAGGCTCAAAATCATCTTTAAGTAGAACATTCCCAAATTCTTAAATATACCGAGTACAACCCTCAATTCATAGTAGATGACCAGAAAAGTTTTATTTCTTCATTTGTTTGTTTTAGGTTGAATCCATTAATTGAGTTTAAAACAAATTCCTTCATTTAATATCAGTTAAACATTCTCTTTGTTGCCATAATCTCTTTTCTCTCTTTTGACTATGTCTTATAGGAAAGAAATAGCAAACATATTGTTATTCCTTCAAGTAACTTTCTTAAAACTAATACCTCCAGAACTTTTGATAAGGCTATAGAAGGTCAAATCCAAAGAAGAAAGCATAAAGGAAGCAAACAAAATTTAAAGTTTGAACAGTACTACACTCTGAAACAAACAATGAATTGTGCATTATTTAATCAGATATTTAACATTTAATTCTGTATTGGTAATTTTTTAAAAATATATTTTATTTTTTAAAAATTTAATACAGAGAATGAAACCTCAGCAGAGGGAGACACACACACACACTCACACAGAGAGAGAGAGGGAGAGAGAGAGAGTGAGAAAGCAAGCTGCCAGGTCCGAGAATTGAACAATGGTTGGCCATGTGAAAGTCCAACACCTTAAGCAATCTGTCACCTATTGGACCCATGTATTAGTAAATTTTTAAGAAAAGGAATATAGAATTTATTATTGGACTTCCTTTTTTTTCTGGGATGGAAACACATCACTTATGAATACAAATAGATTTAAGTAATCTCTTTATTTTATTATTATCATTTTAAAAAATTTGCCACATGTGTGCAATCACAAGAGAGAGACAGAGAGGGAGAAAGGAAGAGAAAGCAAAAAATCACCCTCATGGGGGCATGGTCACACTACAATCCCTTCTCCTCCATGTCTCCCTCCTGCTGAGATTTTGGGCAGGCACACACAAGCAGCTGGCATGTTTTTCAGGCTACCAGTCCTGAAACTTGGTCCATGCAGTCATCCATGTGAGATCCAGCAGCTTTAACCAAGACACTGGCTGGCCCCAGTCATACCTTTACTGTTTTATTATTACTTGACATTCTCTTTAGGAGAAGGTCTGAATCAGTTTAAGTAAAGCAATCACAAAAAGGATGACATGTGGCTTTCTCCGTATGAGTCAAGAAATGTATGTAAATAAATGGTCATAAACTCTAGTCATTAGCAATGACTGCACTGCTCTTTATCAAATTCAAATGCATAACTGGACATTACTGGGTATCTAACTATGCTAAGATAGTTGGTCAGAGGATATGCTGAACTGTTTTCTTTTATTTTGACTGAATTTCAAGATTGGATGTAGTTTCTTTGGATGAGAATTGCCGGAGAATCACACGTAACAGAAAGCAGGACAGCTATCACATTTCATGCGTCTTGAATAAGTGTGTCTTCTGATCTTGTGAGTTTCACTGTTCTCCATTCTTCCCTTCATCATTTCTGATTTATTCTGTGCTCATAGGAACATCATTTATAGTCCTTCTCTAAACTTTATGTATTGTCCTTGATTTTTATTTCTAATGCCAAATCCTCCTTCTAATGCAAAGTATTTCTTGATATAATATCGGGCTGAAACACTTTCTTCTTTAGTTTCAGATCAGTGCTTCTTGTCCTTCCATCTTCTGATGCTTTGAATAATCACATTCTTTCATTTATACAGATACTTGTAAGGTATTTATAGACTGTGATCAAATCCCCCTCAATCTTCTCCTCTCTTGACTATATAAATGTCTATGACACTATATCTTATCCAACACACTATTTGTATCATTTTCTGTCCTTTTTTAATATTAATTTTCCATGAACTCTCTCAATTTGGATACAACTCTTCCACTGCTATTATAAGTGGCAATGCAATAATTCATTTACTTTTATCATAAGCTATGTAGTAATATCTGAAAAGAATGTTTTATAGAAGTATCATTGTATATTCACTATATAGACTATTTATTCTTTTATTATTATATATTCAATTGTTTCTGGATTATAATGTTTATAGTTTCTACTTTATTTTCTTTCCCTGAGGATAGAAGCCTCTATCTTTGTTACTAGAAATATCTATGATGACTACAAAAGGCTTTTATTGGGAGACCAGCAGTTAGCGTAATGGCTATGTTGCTGGACTCCCATGTAGTAGACCGTGGTTTGAGTCCTGGACCCGGTGGCTTAAACTCACGCCGAGCGTGTGTCGTGCATGCGTGCCCAAGATCCCCGAGAGGAGAATGGAGGAGAAGGGATTGTGGCATGGCCATTCCCCCTGGGGGGATGATTTCTTGCTTTCTGTCTCTCTCTGTCTTTCTGGTACGTGGACATGCCCTATAGCAAAAATCTCTCCAAAAAAGAAAAAAAAGGTTTTTTTTTTATTAATACTCCTGTTAAAATTTCTTCTTTATTTTCTTTATTTTTTCCACAAGCAAGAGAAACAGAGAGAGAAAGGGAGACATTGTCTTCAACTGGGTCTTGACAGTGTAATCCACACCCAGCAGTGGCCAATCCTGTATCACAGGCCTCTTCACGCCTGGCGTACTCAGGGATTGTCTCCAGACTCAAAGCTGAAACCTTCCCATGTGGATCAACCTTATAGAACATTATGTTTTACCAGTGTACCAATACCTCTCAAACTGTTTGCTTGTTTGTTTACTTCATTTATTTATGTTGTGAAAGAGAGAAGAGAGAGAGAAGATACCATGGACAAGGAATTATCATTCTGTGATGCTTTCTCCATCCTCCCAGTCAGCGTTGGCACATTTGGCTAGACCCAGGATCAGAACCTGGATCTTCCTTATGGCTCCAGCATTGTGCAATGGCACCTTACTCTGTGCCACCATGGCTGGTCCTGAAAATTGTTTTGTATCCTCAATAATTTGCTGATTATAGCTGCAAAAATCTGGGCTTAAGTTTATATTCACTTATCATAAACTTAATCTTAAATACAATTATTACTTCGGAAGTATAAAGCTTTGGACATTTTATAGGAGTTTATTTACATAAATAGCAATGCTAATAAGCCTGGCTATAGCTATACTTGTGTTGGTAAATATATATATATATACATATATGTATATATATAAATATATCTATGTGCTTAGATATTTGTGTGTATATTTATATGTTTATATAATATATATTATATATATAAAAGACAGACAAACACTAACATCATATTTACAAAAGTAGATAGGAATGTACTAGATTTTAAAATGCACTTGAAAATAGACCTCTTGAAAAATTCAATAGGTTAACTTATTTGGCCCCCTGACAGAAATGAATACCCCTTCCACCCCCCTAAAAAAATGAACCCAAATATTGAGGCCAGCAGGTGGAGTGGTGATTAAGGTGCTGGATTCTCACATAGCTGATTCTGGTTCAAGTCCCAGACATGGTGATTTAAAAATCACATGGGCACATGTGCCTGCATGCCCAAAATCCCAAGAGGAGATAGGAGGAGAAGGGATTGTGGCATGGCCACCCACACTGCGGGGTGATTTCTCACTCTGCCTGTGTCTCTGTGGAGTGCAAGCACCCTATCAAAACAAAACAAGACAAAAACCCCTAAAACAATGGACTCAGATAAAATGATATAAAAATATGTAAAGACTCTTGAATGATGAGTTGTAAATGTGGCCTTCAGTCTTACAGGGCACTGGGCTACTGCTGCATCACAGCAGTTGCCCCCCTCAACAGAGTCTTGGTGCTACGATCCATCCCAGCCTCAGCCAGCTCCATATCATGGGCATGCATGTGCTTGGCATACTCAGGGAGGTCTCCAGATGCCAACCCAGAACCTTCCCATGTGTGATAGCCTCACAGAGCATCACATTTTATCTCTGTGCCATTAGCTGCCTTCTAAATTCTGAATTTAATTCAGGACTTTGAGAACTGTCAATGTCAATTGTCTTTATTATACCATATTATTATGGTAAAAAGCTTTATGACTTGGTAAGAAGGCAGACCAATTTTATACTAAGTAATACAAGTTTGTTTATTTATAAGGATCTGTTTTGAAAGTACCAAAAGCACCTCTAAATTTATAAAAGGATGCAGAGTTTAAGGCTTTCTGAAATAGTATGCTTCTTGCAAAATTATATACTGACCAAGTATCCTGTGCTTTAAAGATTGGTCCAAAAATATATATCCTGGCAAAAATTTATATCTAAAATGTGATTTGTGAGCTGTCAGTTTATACTGATATTGAGGTTTAAGGAATTAATGTTCACTTATCACCTATTTTACAATAACATATTTTAGGTAAACTCTTCTACTATGTGTAATTTTTGCAGTGATGGTTATTGTAGCAAACAAAACCTATTTCACATTTCTATATTTTAATGAGTCTACCAAAATATTATAAAGCACTTTTTCCAGACATATCAATATTAAAAGTTCCTTAAGAATTACAACTTAGTAAATTCTAATTGTCAATGTTTTATTATGTGCCATTTAAAAATAAAACCAAAAATAAAAACATGATCCTAAATTTCTCTGTGCAAAATGAATGTTTAAGCTAAACATAAATGTAAGACACCCTAAAACAGAGGTCCCTAACCCTGGACTGTAGACTGGTGCCAGACCATGGTTTGTTGGGGGATAGGCCGTGAATTGGTTCCGTCTGCCAGGCCATGCAATGGGGAGTGGGTGGCCACCGAGCAAGTGAGACTTCATCTGTGTTTGCATTGCTTGCCTTGCAGCTGAGTTCTGCTTCCTGTTGGATCAGTGATGGTATTCAATTCTTCTGAGAGCATGGACCCTATTGCTGTGTGATTGGTTCATTGTATACCATTAATACAATGTAGTATGTGGTAGTGGTGGAAATGAGGTGCACAGTAGATGTGGCATGCTTCCTTCATCCTGGGACCAACTCCATCCCATCCCCTTTCCATGGAGTGATTTTTTTCCATGAGACTGGCCCCTGGTGCTAAGAAAGTTGAGGACCCTTGGTCTAGACCACTGTCCTAGGGAGTCAATGTTTATGAAGATTAGGGGATAATGTATATTTAAAAAAAAAAAAAAAAGAAACAACTCCCTTTACAAAAATAAAATTTGTTTTCCCTGAACCAGCTTCCCAGGGAGCAACCTTTGCAACATTAGGATATGTCACTGCAATTCTAAGGCAAAAGAGTCTATGCAGACAACTTAATTTCTTTTTTATTGGCCCTGTCATGAAATATGAAGTATGTGTTTCTCCCTCCAGTCTTATAGATTATTATCTATTTGATCCTCTTAAATCCCCCCCCGAACCTCTTAGTAATACATGAAGTCCACAATGCCCCACTACTCTGCTGTGGGCTTCCCACAGTGGGCATTGATACACCCAAACCTCAGAGGTTGGTTGTGAGGCCCTTTCCTCTTCTCTGTCCCATTCATGAATGGCTTCTAACGATGATTATGATTAGCTCCACATTTTGCTTTTGCTTTGTCAGTTGGCAGGTATTTTTGCAACTTCAACTTCGGCCCCCCAAATTTGGTACAAAATATCAGGGGCAGAACACCAGATATGTAATTTTCTCTATCCAATGCCAAAACAGTCAGCATCCTTTGTGCCATAGGATACATGCCTTCATATGTATGTCACATATTCCAGCCTGAAGCTCATACCAATCTAACTCAAATAACATATTAAACCTACTAATAATACTACCTTAGTAGTCAAATATTTACTGTTTTAATAGTAATACTTTCTTTTGTTTTACGCACAGAAATCTTACATTAAAAATGTTACTATTTGAAATTCTTTTTTTCCTCCATGAAAGAGATACAGAGAGAGAAAGAGAGAGAACCCTAGCACCAGCTAGCTTTGGGTCATGAGCACGTATGTGCTCAGCTTAACCAGGAAAGCTCTCACAATTTTCTTCATTATGTGTGTGTGTGTATATATACACACACACACATACACACGCACATATAAAATATATATACACACACATCAATGTATAGGTACCAGCTTTTCAGCCATTTTAGAAAGAAGACAAATCAGAGTTAATCAGGCAAGGGACTGGAACTATCAGGAAGCTGGACTGAGGCCTCAGTCTGAGACTACAAAACTGGGAATGAAGGTTCCTAAGACCACTGTAAATCAAGAATTAGCTAAAGGTCCAAAAGATCCCAGGTCATGGTGGCAATCAAATAATATGGAATCTGTTCTCGACAGCAAACTGACAAGCCAGCGATCATAAAATCAAATCAGAGAGCAGTACACCAGTGAGATCCAATACCTCTGCAGGTCAAAAATCTGGAAATTTTGATGTCAAAGGAGAGGTGCACAAGTAAGTTCGGTCAAAGTACACAAAATACCATGACTAAGATTCTCTTTTTGCAAGGAAAGGACCCATACTCAAATGTAGAGAACAGAATGGGATTACATTCTGATGTCTTTCTGCTCAGCATTTGGCTTTCTACTTAACAACACAAGCAAGGGGAAATGACAATGCCCTAACAAACTTGCTATCACAGAAAAATCTGTGCTCTGAAGAAGCCTAGGCAATCATTCAACACACTTTTACTGAAATCCTACTACATCACAAGGACAGTGCTAAACATTGGTGAGATAACTACAATGAAGACATAGTATTTGTCTTTCAATTTATAATCTAGGAATAATATAGATGAGTCAAAAAACAATCACATGTAAGATAAATAAGTGCTATAATATGCAGAAATATGAAATACTCTAGTCATACATAATGGTCATCTAACTCAAATTCTAAAGTCATGAAAAGTTTATAGGGATATAGAAAGATAATTTGACACTTCAAGCCTAAGAAGGAAAAAGACTGAAGAATATTTCTGATATAGGAAAAAGCATGTACAAAAAAGTGAAGGTGAGATAAGAAAGGCTATGGAGCACTAGTAGAAATACCAGTTAAAATGTTTCAAAATATATGCTATTCAAAATCCCTGAAAGAAGGGAACCAGCAGTTAGCGTAATGGCTATGTCGCTGGACTCCCACATAGTCGACCACGGTTCACGTCCTGGACCAGATGGCTTAAAACTCACGCCGTGTGCGTGCGTGCCCAAGATCCCAAGAGGAGAATGGAGGAGGAGGGATTGCGGCGTGACCATCCCCCCTGGGGGGTGATTTCTCGCTTTCTGTCTCTATCTCTCTCTCTGTCTGTCTGGCGAGCGCACGCGCCGTATAGCAGAAAACCTCTCAAAAAAAAAAAAAATCCCTGAAAGAAGCACTGAAGCTTTGGAGGAAATTTTGGAGACTCAATAGTGTATTTTTTAAAAATAAAAAGACATGGGGGACCAGCAGGTGGCATGGTGGTTAAGGTGCTGGACACTCCTACATGGCTGACCATAGTTTGAATCCTAGACCTGGCGGCTTGCTTTCTCACTTTCTTTCTCTCTCTGTTTATCTCTGGTCAAATTAAAATAAATGAAGGAATAAATAAAATTAAATAATTATTAACAAATAAAAAGACATTTAAAGTTCTATAGTCTGGACCTCAAAGATCTCAAAGAGTTAAAACATTTATTAGTCTCCTGGAAAGAGGTAAAGTGGTCAGGAGTGTAGAGATTTGAAAGCCTAAATCTTTCACATCTCTAGCCTGTAATAATTTGAACATGTCCCCTTGAAAATTCAGGTGTTGAGCCAGTGTAACAGGATTAAGAGAGTGAGAACTCAATCCATTATTGTGGCAATGAGTGAGGCTTTTGGGAGATTAGTCATTGGGTAGATAGGGCCGGGTCCTTATGATGGAATTCTGGTGAGTTTATATTAAGAGCAAATAAGTGAGAGAGGCCATACAGAAAAAGACCACACTTTCTCTTTATGCACCGCCATCCTCTCTGCCATATGTGATGTAGCCATCCTAATGCCAACCTCACACCTTTAGACTTTCCAAATACTGTTCAACTAGAATGTGCAAAGCACCCAGATAGAGTAGTAGTAGTAAAATTTGTGAGAAAAGGATGGATTCTAGAGATATGAAGTAGATAAAGTTGACAAATGTTGAAGACTCTGTAAAAGAAGAGAGGAATCAGGGTTTACTCCTGTCTGTGGCTTGCACAACTGAAAGGAAAATGATACCAAACATTTGGATGGAGAAGTGGATCGTGATGTGTAAGTTACGTTTAGATCTTTTCAACCTGAAGTTTCTTTTTTTTTTTTCTTTTTTTGAGAGGTTTTCACTGTAGGGCGCGTGCGCTCGCCAGACAGACAGAGACAGGATGTTTCTTGTTTTTTTTTCTTTTTTTGAGAGGTTTTCGCTATAGGGCATGTGCACTCGCCAGACAGACAGAGAGAGACAGAGAGACAGAAAGCGAGAAATCACCCCCCAGGGGGGATGGTCACACCACAATCCCTTCTCCTCCATTCTCGTCTCGGGATCTTGGGCACGCACGCGCCCTGCGTGAGTTTTAAGCCACCGGGTCCGGGACGCGAACCGTGGTCGACTACGTGGGGTCCAGTGACATAGCCATTACACTAACTACTGGTTCCCAACCTTAAGTTTCTTTTGAGAAATGGAAGAGAAGGCATCAAACAGGCTGCTGATGATATTGAGTTGTAGCTTAAAGAAGCCTCAGTTAGAGATGATATAAATTTTGTTACTGTAGATGATGACTGAAGCCAGAATGATAAATTAGGATGTCACTGGAAATAGTGCAGGGTGAGTAGGCAACAGTCTTCGAGAAACCCCCAACCTTGTTGTCTGAATAGAGGGAGGATAGTGAAAGAATAGTTTTTTAGCATTTAAACAAACAACAGAAATTCTGATGTCACAGAGGTTTAAAAAGTGTATGAAAAATGGCTTTGAGTAAATTTGGGGGCTCAAGAAATTGAGGACAAAAATTTAATCTAAAAGTAACTGATGACTAAATCAAAGTTATTTTTCAAAACATTTTTTGAGAAAACCAGATTGGAATGTTTTAGAGTTTGGGTAGGAAAATAATAGAGAAGGTGAAGGTAGAAAATACAGTGAAAACGTTTGACTATGAAGGAGAGTAGAGGTAGGACACTAACTGGAGTAAGAAGTGGGCTTGGAGGACCAGGGAGATGGCATAACGGTTACTTCACTGAACTCCCAAGTAGTCGACTATGGTTCAAGTCCAGAACACAGCAGCTTAAAACTCATGCCAGGCATGTGTGCATGCATGCCTAAAATCCTGAGAGGAAAATGAAGAAGGGATTGTGGCATGGCCATCCCCCCGGGAGGTGATTTCTCACTTTCCATCTCTCCAGCAAGCACACATGCCCTATAGCAAAAATCTCTCTCTAAAAAAAACAAACAAACAAAAAAAAAACAAAAAACAAAAAACAAACAAACTAAATTAAATTTGAAAAAAAAAAAGAGTAGTGTTGGGTTATTGGTTTTACAATGGAAAAAAGAATATTCTGATGCACAAATTATAGAGAGTAAAAGGGATAATTGGCTATTATTGCCTTTATCTTCATACAAGAAATTCTCCTTCCCAATCTAGAGATGTCTATAGTAAAACAAAATTATATTTGAATTTTAGAGGACTGAAAGTCACAAAGATTGAGGATGCAGGGGTGGTCACTATGTAGCTCATTGAAGGAAAAGAAATTATTTAGGGGGCCTGAATCTATATAAAGAATAGAGGAAAAAAATGTATTTGCTCATGTTTTTCATTTTAAATTGTAAAAAAGTAACTGAATAAGAATTTCAGACTATCCTTAGTTCTATAATCCACATATGGATAAAATAGGATCCACTCAGCAGGTTGCAAGCTTGTGCCTCTAAACATACTTAGTTGAGCAAGAAGGCACAAAATGGAACCATATGTGTTTTCCTTTAAGGTAATCTGCTTCAGTAGTATTGTCATCACTTCTGAGAGCCCTTTCCATATGCAGTTGGCCATACTTTTGATAAATACTCTGCTGAATCATCTTGATGTTACCTGTTAAGCCCTCCTTGAAAATATTTATTCATTGTTTTATAGGATTTATTGAAATAATAGCCTCTACAATAAAGATATATTGTAAGAATGTTAAATCACAAACAGATCTAACCAAGATATTACATTTTGAATATTCAGTACCACTTTAGAAATAACCATATAAAACAGACTTTGTAACAAACTTTGATGGTCAATAAATATAGGTGAGCTTGGATCAGAAATGATATTTCTAAAATAATTATCTTTTAGGATAAAAAAAATTTCATGTTTCTCATTCATGGAATCCAAATCCTAAGGTAATTATTAAGAACCCTTAGTGAGACTTTACTGTCTTCGATTTTATAATGACACTTTAAAAGAACATTTATGGATATTGGTAATATTAACCTTGATATAGCATCTAATAATCCTCTGACATATTCCTGTTAACACTGAGAAATCTATTTCTGTTGAATCACAACACATACATGTATTTAATTTACATTTTCAGTGGCCTGTACTTTGAGTTTACAAGTTCTATTGAAACTAGAATCTTGTTTCTCATAATCAGAATCACTTCCATTGCTCTTTTCGTCCCTCACTAAGTCATTCACATATGCTCAGAGCATGGAATCCATTTGGTAAATATTCTTTATTTTAAAACAGCCATACAAATAAGAGAAAAGTAGTTTGAACAGTACAACATGCAAATGATAAAGTTTTATACATTACACATTTTTGTAACTTATTCATTTGTAGTCTACAATATTTTTCCAGGTATTAGTGTTTAATATTTTTCATATTGATGTGTAAAAGTGCACATTTACTGTGTACGGTATGTTTTGAAGTATATACACATTTTTTTCTAACATATGATTGCCATACGAATGTTAAATAGACTGAATTTAAACAGTATGCTACTCACTTCTGTCTCTGTATTTTTTCTTTCCCTTTCTTAGACTTATTGTCTGGTTTGTAAAGAGATTACAGCTTGGTTTTGTATCCACTCAGTTTTCCCTTAGTCGGTTGCATGGCAGCCAGATATTCTGGTTAGTTTATTCCCTTTCACATGTTGCTCTGTCAAAACTGTTCACTTGCATTTTCCACAGATCACTACTAGTCACGAACAACATTCTCTGCAGGAAACGTGCTGTCTATACTCTCTACACTAGCTGCCATTACACCTAGCACTGCTCTTCTTCTGTGGGACCTGTCATTCATGCGCTTCAGCAAATGTCAACTGGCCCCTATATCTTGTCCACTATCCCTCCATCAGGGACGCTTGACAAGTATTCTCTGTTCCTCTCATTTGACGCTTTCTTCTATCTAGCAAATTCTATTCATTCATTTATTTCTTCTGGCTTCTCTCATCAAGTATTATGTTTCCAATCCCAGTACTAAAGTCTTGTATTTTTCTTTTTTCTTTATAACAATGGTTTTTATTCAGCCATTTCATTTTCTTTAAGAAGTTGTACCTCCCTCTTCTGTCAGAAGCATTTTCAAAAAGGATTCAACTGTTTGTTTGTTTGTTTTTTGAAGTATATAGCATTATCTGTTTCTCTATGTGCACCAGATAATTGAGCTGTATGCACTCTAAAATTTGATAGTGAAGAGTTATCACTAGAATATCTTTTTTTCTATGAAAATGTATATTTATTCTTTTGTGGAAGAACATGAGATATTATTCAAGTAATACAGATATTCCCCTGCAATAAAAGCTATAATGTTAGAAAGCCAGTAGCATTCACAGCTTTAATCTATGGCAATGAGTTTTATCAGTAAGAATGTCAGAGAACATAAGCAGTTAAGATTCCTGGAGGCAAAACGTACCCAATTAAGGTGATTTACCACATTCCGAAATGACTTGACAAGTACATTTAACTCTCTGAAATGATATCTGTTCTTATATCTGTCATGGATTATAAAATTATGAGAATTCAAGATATCATCATCACCATCACCATCATCATCATCAAAGGCATTTACTAAGTATATTTCTATGACGGATCTGCTACTAAAATCTTTTAGATATATAACTCATACCATCAAAGAACTTCAAATCTGCTGCAAAGATTTTTAAAACCTTACATTGAACACATGCATACATTAAGTAAAGGAATGCCTGGATTAAAACATATGTTGCCTTTTTATTATATTCAAGATATTTATTATAAGATAAATAAGTTGCTGATTATTTAGATCAAAGCATCAGAGAACATTTCTGTAAAAGGCAGACATTAACTATTTTCAGCTCTGTG
Source organism: Tupaia belangeri chinensis (assembly GCF_000334495.1). Classification (NCBI taxonomy): domain Eukaryota; kingdom Metazoa; phylum Chordata; class Mammalia; order Scandentia; family Tupaiidae; genus Tupaia; species Tupaia belangeri. The sequence goes on from NW_006199814.1 coordinate 2,377,299, forward strand.
GGTCCTAAGTTCTTTGTAGCAACTACTCAACTCATTGTAGTAGAACAAAAGCAGCCATAGAAATACCTTTTTAAAAAAGTCTATGGCTATATTCATTAACACCTGTTTATAAAAATAGTAAGTGTGTTGTATTTGAGCTTTAGACCATAGTTTGAGGACCTCTGATTACATGGTGACAGAAAATAACATATTTTCAAGGTCATATGTCTTTAGAAGAGGCAAAAATAAAATGAGTAGATTTTTAGAGATAACAGATAATTATATGAACCAACAAACCAACCTGAGCTTTCAAGGAAAAAAGAAAAATCTTAGAGGCCGAAAATAATGAAAAATGACTAATCCAGGGCTGTAAACCAGTCCTGCAGCCTGTGATTGCAATGGAGTGTTTAGCATTCCTAAATTGTCTACAGCTTTGATTTGAATGATCCATGGGAGGAGGATGGCTCGCAAAGACTAGACAGGATCTCTCCAAGGCAGGAAGTTAGACTTTAAATTTGTATATATAGGATATTTGCTTGAAAGATAACTGATAGGTGATCTTAAAATGAAAAATAAGGGGCTGGCAGGTGCCACGGTGGTTAAGGGTGCTGGACTTCCACATGGTCCACCACAGTTCAAGTCTCAGAACTGGTGGCTTGCTTTCTCACTCTCTCTCTCTCTCATTCTGACCCTTTATAGTCAAATTAAAGTAAATAAATTAAATTAAACAATTCTTTAAAAAATGAAAAATAATAGTTTATATGACATACAGATGGGTAGATAATTAGGGATAGAGAAACAGAGTAGATAGGTAGATTGACAGACAGATTAGAGTCACAATGGATTGCTAAATATACATACTGAGAACTGCTTATCTTAAAATACATGTGCTTGAATTTTTAATTTACATTATCCTTGTACCAATAATTCAAGTTCATGGTTTAATTAGAAGTGGTTTTAAGTTGGTTGTAATTCCAGGCATCTGGAATAAGGAAAAATATCCAGACACATCAAATTTTATTATATACAAAATTGCAAAATGTAAATTCTTCAAAGTTGGGAAAAAATCATAAAGCATATACAGAAACAAACTACCATGTGTTAACTATAACGAACTATTGACAGTAATATCAGACCAGCAAAGTCTATATTATCATATATAAAATATAAAATTAGTAAATGTTTAAGGAAATAAAAGGTAATAAAAAGTGTGACTGAACTGCAAGAAATTATCACAATTATCAAGAGAGAATTACAAAATAAAGTCTTAAAAATAAAATGTAAAAACTGAAATTAGAAACTAATTAGAATAATAAAATAGCAGATTAGTCACAAGTGAAGAGAAAATTAGTGAAATGAAAATTATTCAGAAATCTCAAAGAAGTAAAGATATGAGAAATATAAAGGATATGCTAAAAGACATAAAGAATAGAGTCAAAAAGTACAAAATACGTAATCCAGATACTACTAATAGAGAATAGAATAGGAGAAAATTGGTAAGTGATGAAGTAATATGAAATTACCATATTTAAAGCTCAACTAATCCAAAGAGGAATAAATTAAAAGTCATCTCCACTGTCTCGCTAAAATGAAAGAAGGAAATCTGACTGTGAACAAGGTTGGATTACAAAGAAACAATAATTAGGCTAATAATTGACTTTGCAGTAGAAGCAAGAAAACTATGGAGTAATGCCTTTAATATTCTGAGAAAAATATAACTTCTAATATAGAAGTGTAAAGTCACTTTTTAAGAATAAGAGTAAAAACAAAACCAAGACTCCCACTCCTTTTTTTTAAGATACAAAAATAAATAATAAATAGGAGTCTTTACTGCAGTTTTCTCTAAAGAACTTTTTTAGAAGGCAAGCTTCATAAAATTAAAAACCAGGGCTGAACAGTCGTGCAGTGGTAAAATGTGAAGTACTGCAAAGCTTCCCACACAGGAAGGTTCTGTTTTCATGTCTAGAGGCCTCTCTGAGTACAGTAGGCATGCATATATCCTTGATTCAGGGCTGACTGAAGCTTGGGGTAGATCCTGGCATCAAGACATTGCTAGGTGTGCTGTCTCTTTCTCTCTCTTTCTCTCTGTCTCTCTCACTCATAGAAGAAATAAACTTTAAAAAATTGAAAAGTCATTAACAAAAAAGAACTGAGAGTAATGGTAATCATAGGAAAATAGCAATCAAAGTTTAATCTAAACATAATTTGATGATTTAAAACACTTAAAATATCCAGTGGGGGCTGGCAAGTGTCATGGTGGTTGAAGTGCTGGACTCCCATATGACTGACTGGTTTGAATCCTGGACTTGGCAGCTCGCTCTCACTTTCCTTTCCTCTCTCACTCTGTCTATCTGTCTGTCTCTTTCTCTCTGTATCTCTCGAGTTAAAAATAATAATGATAATGATGAATAAAATTAAATAAGTAAATTTTCTTAAAACAAAAACAAAAACAAAAACAATGCTTGGGGGCCAGACAGTGGCACAGCAGCAACACAGCAAGATCTACATGGAAAGCACCCTCAGTTTGCATTGCACAACTTCCCTGAGCACACAAGTACTCCCACATGGCTGACAATAGTTCGAGTCTTGGGCCTGGTAGCTTGAAAATCAAGCTGGACATGTGAGTACGTGTGCCCAAAATCCCAAGAGAAGGGAAGAGAAGGAATTGTGGAATGACTGTCCTTTCTGGGTGGGTGGGTGGGGGGAAATGTGACTTCTCACTTTCTCTTTCTCTCTCTCTCTCTGGCGAGCACACATACTACACAGAAAAAAAAAAAAGGCTAAAGACATTGAGGTACTATCACACTTGGTAATCCACCAAAAGTCAAAGAGTCAAAGCACACTGGTAAAACTAGCACTAAATTAATTGACTTCAAGGTAATTTTTTTTTCTACTGTCCTATCCATTTAATGTACATGTACTTTTACAAAGTCCTATTCTCAGTTGCACTTCTCTTATAACACAAGTGCACGGGTTTTATTATTTTTGTTTCCCATATCCCCACCGTGCAATTTACATTACTTGGTGAAAGAAGTAGATTTGTGCTAAAATAAAAAGTAGAAGAGAAAAAAAATGTAGAGGTAATTTGCAGAGGCAAGGATTTCAGGACAAAATAGTCATAGACAGGTATACACAAGTAATGGCAAGAGCCACTTGGAAGGGGATGCAGAATTTAAATGCTCACATAGAATATTTCCCCACATTAAGTTAAATATAAGATATGTGTGTATGTGTGCGTATATATCCTAATATATATATATATATATATATATATATGCTTCAGCCCCCATGTCAGCCAGAACCACAAGCATACACTAACACACTGGGTCTGCTTGGATTGGGCCTACACTGAAGGTGAGTCTTCAGTCACTGCTCAGTGGTGCTTTCCTACTTGCACCACCATAACTGGATCAAGATGACTAACATTGGCATAATGGAAATAGTGCTCCAACGAGTGTCCTATATGAAAACCATGAATGTGACCACCCACATTTTCCAATATTCTTCAATTATCAGATTATTTTTGAAAGAGAGATTTTTGCTATAGAGTACGTGTGCTCACTAGAGAGACAGCAAGTTAGAAATCATCCCCTAGGGGGATGGTCATGCTACAATCCCTTCTCCTTCATTTTCCTCTCAGGATTTTGGGGGCACACACATACACACACACACACACACACACACACACACACATCCACAGCATGTATTTCAAGCCATTGGGTCTGGGACTTGAACCATAGTCGACTATGTGGGAGTCCAGTAACATAACCACTATGCCATCTGCTGTTCCCCATCTTCTCAGATCCAAAAATCTACTTTGTTCGCCATCATTTATCATTATATTCCTCTCTGCTCATTATATTATCCCAGTATCTTTTTGTTTAAACTCATTATTATCTCCAAGTCTTCAATTCCTCTTTATTCTCCCAGTTTATAAGCATGCTTTTGATTTAATTATTTTGCCTATTCATTGATCTATTGTCAAACACTTCAACTGTTATCTAATCAATAACTTCAATAACTTTTTCAAAAGCACTCTTAATTGCAGTGGTATATATTCGTCTATTTTCTGTAGTCTTGCATTTGGCCTGATGATTTTAGAGAAAAATCATAGGGCCAGTATAGAAGAACTCCAACAGAATACAAGGCTTCCAACTTCAAACTTCTTTATTTCTTTAAAAGACACCCAGACTTCTCATTCTCTGTAGAGACTACCTCAAATATTTATTACTGTTTTCAAATTTACTGTGCTTCTATTGCTTTTCTCGGCATATAGTCCTGAATATATGAGTATCACAGGAATAAACCATCAAGCTCACATTATCTAGTGTTCATTCAAGATCTAAATATGAGTATCCACTATGTGCCAGAATACTTCTCTTGTCTTCCTTCTACTGTCTTGGGAACATTTCTTCCATACAAGACTAATATTTTTATTTGTTTTATTTCTTCATTTTAATTTATTTTTTACATTAAATCACTATACATCACTTAGCTTGTAAAGTGAATTTACCCAACATGAATATACTTCACACCAGTCTAGTTGAAAATACTTGTACACATTGTAACCAACAGATAATAATCCATGTCTGTATCCCTTAAATGTCTTGCCTCTCTATTTTTCTCCTTAATTTTTCCCTCACATTCTTCCCTATCTTCCACCCTCTTCCCACACCATCTCTAGTATCCATAATCATTTTCTATCCTTCTATATCCTTTAAGCTTTCAATTTCCACCATAGAGTGTGGACAGTGGTACATATTAAGTGGAGACATACAATGTCTCTCTTTCATCACTTGGCTTGCTTCATTTAGAGTAAATCTTCCACACTCATCAACTTTCTATCAAATGTCAGGATCTTGCTTTTTTATGACTGAGTAGTATTCCATAGAGTATATGTGTCACACTTTTTCAATACAATCATCTGTTCATGAACATTTAAGTTGGTTCCATGTCTTAGCAATTGTGAATAATGCCTCAATAAACAGAGATGCGCAAGCACTTTTCCAACTGAGTGTTCTCTTATCCTTTGGGTAGATACTCAGGAGTGGAATTGCTGGATCATATGGTAGCTCTATTTATAGGTCTTTGAGGAACCTCCATATTGTTCTTCACAGTGATTGGACCAATTTACATTCCCACCAACAGTGTAGGAGAGTTCCCCTTTCACCACATCCCCTCCATTGCTTACCTTTTATTTTTTTATTTTTAATCTTCATCATTCTGACTGGGGTTAGGTTGTATCTCATTTTGGTTTTGATCTGCATCTCCCTTATGATGAGAGATGATAAACATCTTTTTCACATGCTTTTTGGCTGTTCATATGTCTTCCTTAGAGAGTTGTTTGTCCAGCTCATTTTCCCATCTTTTAATTGTGTTGATCATGTTTTTTTCTTTTTTTTTTAGGAGGGGAGGAATAAGTTGCTTGAGTTCCCTATGTATTCTAGTTATCAGTACTTCATCTGAAGCACAGTTTACAAAAATATTCTCCCATTCCTAGGGTTGTCAATTTACATCAATTACTACCTCTTTTACTGTGCAGAAACTTCTTAATCCGATGTAATCCCAGTTGTCTATTTGGAGGATTATTGCCTGTATTTTGGGGTCTTATTTAAGAAATCTTTGCTTACTCCAATATCTCCCAAAATTTCCCTCCGTGTTTCCCACCAGTAGTTTTATAGTTTGAGGTATTGGGATTAGATCTTTGATCCATTTTGGATTGATTTTTTTAATGGTGAGAGATAGGGGTTCAAGTTCATCTTTCTGCAGGTAGATACCCAGTTTTTTTTTTAGTACCATTTGCTGAAGAGGTTTTCCTTGTCCCACTGGATTGACTGGTGTCTTTTGTCAAAAATCAGTGGCTATGTTTTTGGGTTTATTTCTGGGGTTTCTGTTCTGTTCAATTGGTCCACATGTCTGTTTTTGTGCCAATACCATTCTGTTTTTTGTTTGTTTGTTTGTTTGTTTGTTTGTTTTGAAAGGTTTTTGCTATAGGGCACATGCACTCGCCAGACAGAGAGAGCCAGAGAGAAGAAAGCAAGAAATCACCCTCCCCCCTCAGAGGGGGGATGGCCATGCTGCAATCCCTTCTCCTCCACTCTCCTCTTGGGATCTTGGGCACACACACACACACACACACACACACACACACACACACATGGCATGAGTTTTAAGCCACCAGGTCCAGGACACGAACTGCGGTCGACTGTGTGGGAGTCCAGTGACATAGCCATTACGCTAACTAATGGTTCCACCATTCTGTTTTTATTATCACAACTTTGAAATATATTTTTGGGTTAGGGAGTGAGATGCCTCCTACTCCACTCTTCTTAGGCAGAATTATTCTGGCAATACTGGGTGTTTCATGATTCCAGACAAATTTTATGATTGTATTTTCTAGATCTGTAAAGAATATCTCTAGTAATTTGATTAGCATTATGTTAAATATGTAGATTAACTTGGGTGGAACTGTAATTTTCATTATATTCTTCCAATCCAGGAAAATAGGATGTCCTTCCACTTTTCCAGTGTTGAAAACAATGTTTTCTCTTTTATTTTTAATTTCTCTTTCTATCTTCTCCCATTTTATCTTTATCACATTTCAGTGTCTCTTCAATCTTAAAAATTTATTTCTTTGGGCCAGCAGATAAGGCACTGGACATGGTTGACTATGTTTGTCATGGTTGACTTTTTTTCTCACTTTCCCTCTCTCCATGTCTCTCTATGGTGAGTGCACATGCCCTGTAGTAAAATTTCTTTTTAAACTGATAATAATAAATAAAATAAAATAAATGATTCTTAAAAAAATGATTTCTTCTAAGTCCAGATGTCCCTTAGAGAATCATCACAATTCTGCTACCATGTCTTTAAAGCATCTTGAAAGAATGGTCTTTGCTTCAAGAGTCTATTCTGAGTTTTACCACTCATAAAATATTAGAACTTCTGTAATTTAGCCTTCTTATGACCACTCCTCAAAAATTGCTATGGAAGTTAATGATCTCCCCACAGAAAAGCTTTTTCTCAAGAAATTCATGAACATTTTTAACTGATAACTTTACTTGGTTGTCCTCAGTTTTGAAGTTATTTGGTGTTTTCTCAAAAATATATTTTCGTTGGTCACTGTGGTCACAATTCTTTTTGATGATTTGCAACGGTCACATTATTTTCATTTTTTTCTAAATGATTCTTCAAATTATCAAGTATCAGTATTCATATCTCTTATTTCCTGGCTTTATATACTCTTCTTTTGAAAGGTAAACTTATTATGAGTCTTGGTTTATGTGGATTGAAACTGGACTGTTGACATTTATTTAGATTAATTCATAATGCCACCCTCTCTTGACTTAACTACATGATAGCTCTTTACTGATCTTTCTGCTTTTTGATTTTATTCCCCATTTAGTCCATTTTCCATAATGTGGCCAAATACATTTCTTAATGTAAAAATGTAATAATTACACCTTTATTCAAAAGCCTTCATTTAACTTCCCAGTTCTTACAGAAACTTTAAAAAAAAAAATGTCTCCTTAGCACACACAGCTCTTTATGATTTGGTTCCCAACTAAATTTTCAGACCTTCTCTCTGTGATTCTACATCACATATGTTGTACTTAATTAACACGGGACTACTTACTATTAGACTCCAGCTATGGAATTCTCTTTTGTATTTTCTTAATTTTGGTGCTTCTCTCTACATTCATTGAAAAGCCTTATATTTATTTATTTTTAAAATAGAATTCTCTGGTAGACTGCTGCTCATCCCTCAAGGATGGTGCATTTGTTATTTCCTCCATAAAGTCCTTCTAGGCACCCTTAGGCAGGGTTAGTATTATCTTCCTTAGTATAGCCAGGACACTTTATTCCTCTCTATTGTAGACTTCCCACATTATATTAGAATGCTTTGTTACTCACCTATCTTCCCCAGGGGACTGTGAGCTCCTTGAGGACAACGCAATCAAAGCAAAGCTGAGTGCTTGGTACATAGTAAACACTGGAAAACTTGACTTTTGCTATGCAGATGATCCATTCTGACAACTGATGCCTTGATTGTACTGACAGATGCTTATGTCAAGTAGGTGTGTCTGTGAAAAAAATGGTAAATATTTAATACTTTCTTAAATATATAACAAATAAAATATAAAAAGTCAACCTTGTTTATCCTTCTAACTTTTCTATTGGGTTGTTGGAAAAGACATGATGCTTTTTGCATAGAAAAATATGTCATGACTTTTTGGACAACCAATAGTTGCATAATTCTATATTTGATATATGGATTCATGTCTTCATTTGAATCTAACACCCTATCAGTCATTACCAAGTAGACTGTCCTTGAAAAATATCATCTCGAGGCCAGTAGCTGGCATGGTGGTGGATTCCCACATGGCTGACTATGGTAAGAGTCGACGGCTTGAAAATCACACTGAGCATATGGGCTGTGCTCAGATTCCCAGGAGGAGGATGGAGGAGAGGGGTTGTAACATGGCAGTCCACCCTGTGGGGGTGATTTTTCACTTTCCCTCTCTCTGTCTATCTTTCCTTCTCTCTCTCTCTCTCTCTCTCTCTCTCTCTCTCATGAATGCACACACCCTTTGGCAAAAACTTAAAAAAGAAGAAAAAGGAAGGAAGAAAGAGGAAAAGAATAATATCATCTCAGTGATGCTTTAGATTTATATTCATCCTTGTTTTCCATCCTTCTTATTGCTACCTGACTTTAGACACATCCTACTAAGATTGCAATCATATTCTCCTAAATACAAGGGTTTTTAGTTTTACCTTCTTTTACCATAACTCATCCTATATATTATACTCATAGATCAATATACTTAAATCATACTTTGAGCTTATCACTCTCTGTTAAGAGCAAATACAAACAAAAAATTTCCAGTGATGTTAAATAATAAACTGTGCTGGATTAGTATTCAAATTCTCCCATACACCAGTCATAGAGTTCTTTTCTGGCTCAAATGTTCACTATGCCTTACCTGACTTTCATTGATAGCTACACTGTAAGCACAATAAAGCAAGAATTGTGTCTCCCCTAGTCAACATTTAATCATTACACATGACAAGCTTCCTAGAATATATTTGATGCTCAATTTTGTTAAATACATTAATGAAAGTTTTTCAGACTTGCTTCTTAAAATGCTTCTGCCATAGGCATGGGCAGAATGGCAAGTGAAGGTGGGTAAGTGTGTAGAGAATAGGACACGTGACAAGGTGGTTTGGTCAAGCTCCAGTATTTACTTCTCCTTCCATCAGAGCAACTCAACAATAACCACATGCATTAGGTTTGTACTGGAGGACTGACGTAAGTTTTCATATAAAAAAAGAGGAATTTTAAATCAGATGGATAGCATATCTTAATATAGAAAAATGTATGCACTTTTGAAAGAGACCACTTACTCTAAACTCCATGAAACTCAATTACCTCTTTTATTTCATAAGGTAGTTATGAAGATAAAATGAGATAATATATATATAAAGTGCTTGGCTCATGGTATAAAACTTTATCTTTCTCTGCACCAGTCCACTGTTCTTTCCAGCTAGGCCAAGACAGGGTGAGGCAAGTGAGGCACTGAGGGCATAAGGTTTAAGGGGTATTCATTCTCTGGGTCATGAACTTAGCCTACAAATCAGAACCTACTGGCAAAACTGGACTTTGAATC
>NW_006199814.1:2396942-2413760 GCF_000334495.1 Tupaia belangeri chinensis
TAGTAAAAAGATAAAAACATATAGTATCAAAAAATAACAGAATTTGAAACAATTACTGCTCTGTGCAATGGTAAGATTCAATGAAGTCTTGATTTATGTTTTTTTCTAAAAGAATCTATTTACTGAACATAAGAACAAAATGCTCAGGGAGAAATACAAAACATATGAGGATAAAACTTAAATGGCATTTTCAAGTTTTCTTGTACATGTCGGAGTCAGAGAAATACCAGATTGGCCCACTGAGAGCCAAGCATAAGACTCTTCTAGCAACCCTCTACTTTGTGATAGAACTTCCTCTCTGATAGAATTCTTTGGTGGCATCTTTGGAAGTTTCTCTCTCACCCTCTCACATACAGACACACACACACACACACACACACACACACACACACACACAGAGCGGGGGGGGTCTAAGACCATAGTCAGTAGCAAGAAGGTGCCTGGGGACTTGGACTGACAAAGAAAGGAAGGGAAGAAAAAGAAAAAAAAGGAAAAGAAGAGAAGGGAAACAGATGGGGGCAACACAATGGAGATTCCTAAAAAACCTACATATAGAACTACTATGTGACCCAGTAATCCCATTCCTTGATATTTACCCAAAGGATAGAAAAACACTCCATCAGAAAGACACGTGCACATTCACGTACATTGCAGTAAAATTCACAATTGCTAAGACATGGAATCAACCTAAGTGTTCAAAAACTGATGACGGGGGAAAAAGAAAAGAAAAATTGTGATATGTATATATAATAGAATATTACTCAGCTATGAGAAACAATGAGACCCTATTGCTTGATTCAAAGTGGATAAATATATGGGGGCTGGCAGGGGGCGTGTTGGTTAAGGGCACTGGACTTCCACATGGTCGACTGTGGTTTGAGTCCTAGACCTGGCAGCTTGCTTTCTCACTTTCTCTCTCTCTCTCTCTCTCACTCTCTCACTCTCATTGTCACTCTGTCCCTCTAGTCAAATTAAAATAAAAAATAAATGTACAAATAAAGTAAAACAAAATAATTCTTTAGATAAAAGAAAAGAGAGGAAAAGGGGAGGGTTGGGAGAGGAGGAAGATGGGGCAAGAGAAAAGAAAGAGGGTGGGAGGGAAAGAAAGAATGAAGGGGAAAAAAGGAAAAGAAAGGAATGAAGGGAAGAAGAAAAGGAAGGTGTAAAAAAATCTGGAAGAAATTTTCAGAAGGAGGAAGGAAGAATGGGCAGTGGGAGGGAAGACCTGGGGTGGGTGGCCCTACTAGACCCACAGCCTCTAGTGCAATGTCATAGCCCAATCTGTTGCCTCCTTTATGAGAGCAGGCCCGTAGCTGTGGCAAAACACAGGCTACTTTTGAGCTCATCCAATGTTCCAGAAATGATCTGCCTTGCAATGATCGATCTTTTATACCTGGGTAAGTGTATTTACCAAAGATTAAAACAAAATAAAAATAAACACAAACTTCTTGCTCCTGCACTCTCCCCCTCCCTCTAATCTGGCCACCTTCTTCCTCATTTATTTTTTCCCTAATGGAAAGAGTCTGATGACCTCTGTATGTACTGGGGTTGATTGGCCTAGTTAAATTAGATTTCCAAATGAAAATTGACCTTTATGCAAAAGAAGAAGTAATTTTTAAGTCCCTATAACATAATCACCAAAGGTCTTGAAAATGTTAAAACCACAGTTGTATATTGGTCAATGACTAAGAAGTGTCTAGTTGAAAATATATGAAATACAGGAGTCTTCAAAAAAATTCATGGAAATGCTGGGACCAGCAGTTGGCGTAATGGCTATGTCATTGAACTCCCATGTAGACGACTGCAGTACGAGTCCCGGACTCGGTGGCTTAAACTCATGCCGGGCGCATGTGCGTGTGTGCCCAAGATCCTGAGAGGAGGATGGAGAAGAAGGGATTGTGGCATGGCCATCCTCCCTGGGGGGTGATTTCTCACTTTCTGTTTCTCTGTCTCTCTGTGTCTGTCTGGCGAGTGCATGCGGCCAATAGCAAAAATCTCTCCAAAAAAAATTTCATGGAAATGTATATTGTGGGAAAATTATGCATGCATCTCAAAAATGTTTTACACCAAACTAACTAGTACTTCAATTCCATTTTTCCAAAAACTTTTTGAAGTATCCTGATATGAGGTTTTCTCAGCATTATCCCTGAGTAAAGTCGATTTAAAGATATGGTTTGCCAATTTACAATGGCAGTCTTCGCTCTAAAATTTAAATATCTTAATAACATGAACACCTCCAACATTGCCTTACCATATTTTACATTTTTTTACATAAAATAAAATCCACGCCAAACTTAAAGTCTGAAAACTACATAGATTATTTCAGCCATACTCCCTCCTCTGTGTGTGGAACTATATGAATCAACAGATCCATCCACTCGTCATCCACCCATCCATTCATGCATCTATACATCCACACAGATAAACTATCATCTAATAGACCTAGCTGCAGGACAGGTTTTGTCAGTAGTTCTTACCATCAAAACTTGACTGAAATTTGTTTCTTATTACTAAGACAATTTGACATGCATGAAGAAATTATGGGTTATTATGAGTTGCACTGCTTTGCTGATAACATGCTTAGGATATTAATATGAACTTACACTGTTTATTCCAAGTGTAAATTATAATAGATTATTTGGGAAAAAATAATACTACATCTTAGATTCCACTTGTGATTCAGAATCCCAAGTTCAGAAAAACACTCCCCAGCATTGCTTAGTTTTAAACTCATAAAATAACTTCATAATGTTCTGTATGTTTCTAAATGAAATTTTGTACTGAGAAAAGACAAAATTGAAGTTAAACCTCAAAAGCAAATATGCTGGCATCATGTTATTGGGATATAAAATTGAGTTCAGAATTCCAGTAACTAAAAAATACACAAATACCCACTGGAAAATGTTTTTATGAGTTTTATCTGAGTACATTCAATGTTCACCTCCAACTGAAGCAGTTTAATTTTTAAGTGTACAGAATTCACTAAAATCATCAAGAAAGTGAAGACACACTGTTCCATTGAACAGTGACGGCTTTGAGCATGGCACCTCTATACGGAGGTCCAAAGCTACTTGGCAAACTGTCATCAACAACAATAGCAATAAGTCTACTCTCTTCGTCTTAAATTCACTAACATTAGTTTTTTTTTTTTTTTTTTTTGTTTTTGGAGAGATTTTCACTGTAGGGCGCGTGCGCTCGCCAGACAGACAGAGAGAGACATAGAGACAGAAAGCGAGAAATCACCCCCCAGGGGGGATGGTCACGCCGCAATCCCTTCTCCTCCATTCTCCTCTCGGGATCTTGGGCACGCACGCACACGCACCCGGCGTGAGTTTTTTAAGCCACCGGGTCTGGGACACGAACCGCGGTCGACTACGTGGGAGTCCAGCGACATAGCCATTACGCTAACTGCTGGTTCCCCCACTAACATTAGTTTTGATCCAAATATGTGTGAATTATAATCTATAAAATAGTAATAAAATAGGTTACATTTTAATGGCAAGCAATAAATGCATCACCTTTATATTGTAATAATGCCATCAAATATAAATTGTAAAACACATTTAAAAATAGATTCAGGGGGCCAGCAGGTGGCATAGTGGTTAAGGTGCTGGACTCCCACATGCGGCCATAGTTCAAATCCTAGACCCGGCATCCTGAGACTCACGCCTGGCACATGTGTATGCATGCCTAAAATCCCGAGAGGAGAATGGAGAAGGGTTTGAGAGGTGGCCATCTTCCTGGGGGGGGGGGGGGATTTCTCACTTTATGTCTGTCTCTCTGGCGAGTGCATACACCCTATAGCAAAAAGCTCCCAAATCAATAAAAATAGATTCAGTGGAGGCCAGCCAGTGGTGAGGTGTTAAGGCAGATGGATGACTGAGTGGTTCAAGTCCCAGACCCAGAGGCTTAAAAAGCATGCTGGGCACGTGTGTGTATGCCCAAAAATCTCTAAAAGAGAGATATGGAGAAGAAAGGACTGTTGTCTGACCATCTCCCGTGGAGGCAGGGTGGGGTAGAGCTATCTCACTTTCTCTCTTCTCCTTTTCTCCCTCCCCCCTCCCTCCAGTGAGTGCACATTTCCTCTAGCAAATTAAAAATTAAAAAAAAAAAAAAGATTCAGTGCAGTGTCCACTGGTTTTGAAGATTAGACTAACACCTGCCTTACAGTTACCTACATTACAACAGTTTGCTATATATATCCGGTTTCAGCTCATGATTTGATTTTTGTTCTCTCTGAATCCATGTAAGAGTGAATTACTACATTATGTTTTTCCCCACTGCATGCCTACACATATTTTTTCATCTAAATTGTCCAATTAAAGATAAGCTTTGTGGTTTTGTAGTAGTGTTTCAACTGTTTTTATTGCCACTCGCCCCCTAAAATTTTAAATAATATTTCCTTGAATTGTTTGTTTCTCTTTTCCATCTTACCTGCTATTACTCAGATACTCATTAGGTTACTAAATTCTATTTTGAAAGAATTCCTTCTGGAAAATTTTTAGATATTTCAGCAGGTAGGCGGGGGGCCAGGGGGGGGGGAGAAGGATGTTTAATGGTATTCATATTTTAGCATGAATTTGTTTAATTAGCTTCACAGATGGAGTTGATATGGAACTAGATGGATGAAAACTCATGTTCTTGCAGAGCTTATAATGAGTTAATATTTATCAACTGCCTATGAAGTCCAGGCACTGTGCTAATGTCTAGACATGGAGATGTTGCTTCCTGTGATCCTTATCTTCTGTTAATGAGACTAAGTAAGATACTACGCTCAGGCGGAAGAATGGATGCTATAGTACTGAATGGTGTCACTGGTACATGGAGCAAGCCATATGGACCTAGACCCAAGGCCGTTTCTTTACTTTTTGCTTCTGTGATGCAGAGGATATCAACAGCACCTTGGAATTTTGGCTTCAGTATTTAGAAAGAGGAAATTTTTGGAGCACAGAAGCTGTAACCTAATGACTGTGTCAAGGAACAACATTTAGTGTTATTCTGGAAACCATCTCTTGGATCTGTAGCCTCTGAACATGGTCGTCTCAAAGAAACTAGGGCCACCTAAATAATAAATGCCTTTTTTACCTGTGTAAAAAAAAAGAAAAAAAAAGAAAGAAAGAAAGAAAGAAAGAAAGAAAGAAAGAAAGAAAGAAAGAAAGCAAGCAAGCGAGCAGAAATGGAAATACCTGCTTGACAGTGCTGGAAGGATTAAATAAACATGTGGCAACTGCTTTATCCTGATAGGTATTATGATGTGCAAAGCTGGATAAGGAAGAGTGGGAGCAAAGAGGTATGTGATAGTTATAATTGAAATAGAATATCTCTACACGAATGGGCAAAGTAAGAAGAAAATATAATTATTCTTTTTTCTTATAATGATCAATGAATATCTTACCAAGAAAAAAATGTATGAAGCTGTATCTATTAAAAGTAAGTTTATCCATCTAACAATTGAAGTACGAGTCTTCTTTTTATTTCTATTTTCAGTGGAATTTATCTCCTTTTTCATTATTAACCATGTTCATCTGCCTCTTGGAAGATGCACTTTCTGAAAGTGATACAGGGCAACACAAAATACATAGAAGAATATAATACTTTTATTAGTTATACCCATTAGTCATGATGGCTGTGGATTGTTTTAAATGTATAAACCAATAAGAACACACAAATATGAATCCCATTTTGCTGAAATTAGGAAAACGTTGTTTCTGTCAAGAAGTATTATACATATTTTACAAAAAAATTTTAACCCTTTCCTTTTCTCACACTTCCATATACAAGATCAAATTTTGGGTTTTCGGAAAAGTCATGACAGATTTTCTCATAGAAAAGCAGGAAGATATGTCATGACTTTTCCAACAACCCATATATTAAATATCTCTAATGACAATGAGCAGACAAAGCATATGTGCACTTATTTATAACTTGTAGAAGTTTAATAAGTTATTAGAACATTTAAAAAATGTATTTTTTTAGAGGTTTTTGCTATAGGGCATGTGTGCTCACCAGAAAGACAAAGAGAGAGACAGAGAGACAGAAAGCGAGAAATCCCCCCCCCCCCCAGTGATGGTCATTTCGCAATCCCTTCTCCTCTGTTCTCCTCTCAAAATCTTGGGCACGAATGCACATGCACCCAGCGTGAGTTTAAGACACCAGGTCTGGGACTCGAACCGCAGTGGATGACATGGGAGTCCAGTGACATAGCCATTACACCAACTGCTGGTCCCAAAATGTATTTTTTCAAGTCACAATAATTTAATGTTTTTGAGGAAAAGTAGAGAAGGGTACTGAGTGGAATTGATAATTTTTTTAAACTTAATTTATAATAATTATTATTATTTAAAATTTTCTTCAGGGCTCCTGTACTCACCAGAGAGAGAGACACAGAGAAAGAGAGAGAAAGTAAGAAAACAAGCTGCCAGATCCGGGACTTGAACAGCAGCCAATCATGTGGAAGTCCAGCACCTCAACCACAACGCCACTTGATAGTTTTTTATTTAAATGCCTGTACCACAATTAAGTTGAAACAGTTGAAATATGAAAACTGTTGACATCCCTAATATGTCTGCAGCCTATCTAAAAAAATGTAATGATAATGAACTTGCTTAGTGGAAAAGCTTTAAAATATTTTCTATAAATAAACTTTTACAAAAATAGTTTTGCAAAAAAGTCAGAGTTTTAAAAGTATAAAGAAACAGTTAACATTGAAATACATGCTATTGAGAAAGCAAATGTTTTTCCTTTTTTTTTCCCCCCTAGTTTGCCAGGGGGTACATTTGCTTGCCGGAGAGATACTGAGAGAAAAAGGGGAAGTAAGAAAGCACCCTCCATGGGAATGACCATGCCACAATTCCTTTTCCTCCATCTTTCCTTTCCTTGGGTATTTTGAACATGCACGCACATGTAGCCAGTGTGGTTTTTCAAGCCTCTAATCTGAGACACCAACCATGCAGTTGGCCGTGTAGGATTGACAGCCTTAATCACCAGGTCACTGGATGGACCACAACATATTTTTTTTTATATAAGATAAAACTTTAGGGCCAGCCAGCGGCCTGGTGGTTGACATAGCTGAATCCCATATGACTGACAGTGCAGCTTAAATCCCAGACCCATGACATGAAAAACATGTCGTGTGTGTGTGTTTGTGTGTGTGTGTGTGTGTGTGTGTACGTCCAAAAGTCTGACTGGAGAATGCAGGGGTTGCAGTGTGGCCACTGCCTTTGTGGGATTTTTTTCTTTCACTCGCTTGCTTGCTCTCCAGTGAGTGCACGCGTCCTATAGCAAAATTTAAAATAAATAAACTTCCTTTCCTTGATTAGTATGTTAGTATTTCTATAATCAATATTTTGCTAGAAGGTAGGTAAATATGTATAATAAGTCAACAGAGTGCATTATACCTAAAATTTGATCAGTCATTAGTGTAGGCCACATACAAAACAGGTTTTTTTTGGGGGGGGGAGATTTTCGCTATAGGGCTCATGCGCTCGCCAGACAGACAGAGACATAGAGACAGAAAGCGAGAAATCACCCCCCAGGGGGGGATGGTCACACCGCAATCCCTTCTCCTCCATTCTCCTCTTGGGATCTTGGGCACACACGCACATGCACCCGGCGTGAGTTTTAAGCCACTGGGTCCGGGATGTGAACCGTGGTCGACTACGTGGGAGTCCAGCGACATAGCCATTACGCTAACTGCTGGTTCCCAAAAAACAGGTTTTTTGCA
The DNA here is from genome assembly GCF_000334495.1 of Tupaia belangeri chinensis. Classification (NCBI taxonomy): domain Eukaryota; kingdom Metazoa; phylum Chordata; class Mammalia; order Scandentia; family Tupaiidae; genus Tupaia; species Tupaia belangeri. The sequence goes on from NW_006199814.1 coordinate 2,404,666, forward strand.
AGTAACAATTATGGTAATAAATTGTCACAAAGCGTTGACCAGATTGTCTACTGAGTGCTATAGGGTATAAAGTTTTTTAAAAGTTTGTTTTATTTATTCTTCTAAGAATGAAAGACAGAGACATCACCCCCAGTAGAGTCTTGACTCTGTGATCCACTCCCAACTTCAGTCAATTCTGGATGGCAAGCAAGCTTATGCTTTTCTGTCCAGGAAGGTACACAGAACCTTCCCATGTGGGTCAGCCTCACAGAGCATGTCATATTACTACCATGCCACCATCCAGCCCCCACATGATGTGTAGTGACCATTCCTTTGAGAGGAATATATCACAAACATAACTGTGCTCTTTTTAAAAAGTATTAATTATTTAATTAATTAATTTTTGCAATAGGGCATGTGAGCTTACCAGAGAGACAGAGAGATAAACAAAGAGAAATCACCACCGCGCAATTCTCCTCTCAGGATTTTGGGCACGCATGCACACGTACCCGGCATGAGTTTCAAGTCGCTAGATGTGGTGCTCAAACCACAATCGGCCACATGGGAGTCTAGCACCTTAACCACGACGCTACCTGCGGGTCTCAATCCTGTTCTTCTAAACACTAACACTTGATAAGAACTTTCCAAAGTGAAGTGAAGGCTAACAGTTTTGTGGTTATTATTGAATATCAAAATATGAATTTCTAATTCTATTCATTTTTTGGAGATTTTTAACATATACCTTTGAAAGATAGAACTGGTATTAAATTTAAATGTACTTGTAAAAGTATTTCATACATGTGTGTTAGTTTCAAATTTCAGTGCAACGTTAAGCACTAACACAGTGCCTTACACACAGTGAATACAGCAAATTTTTAAATATAATTCAGTTATTTTTCTACAGGGCTTACTGTGCTAATTTTCAACATGCTGAATAGGTTGCAATTTGTCTCTTTGATTAGTTACATAATTTCAGTCCATAAAATGAGTTAAATTGTTCTATACATTTATTGGAGTGGATTTTTGCTTTGTTTGCTATTTAGTACCCTCTTTGCTATAAACAGGAATTCTTACAAAAGAGATGCCTTGTCCTGAAAAGGGAATAAAATTCAAAGCTAGTATGAAAAAATTAAGGATATATTCTACTGAATGTATTCCTAAATAAATTATTCATTTCAGCATGATACTAGATATTTTCATTCTAAAATGTTTTATCTAATCCTCAATTTTGAGGTCATTAGAAATCTGTCTGGATAATGTTTATTCATATATTCATTTATATGTATGTATATAATATGGAATATGGAATATATATTACCATGAAATTTAAATCCAATAAATTACACCTTATGAAATGATTAGATTTATGGAGACCAGTTGAAAGTTCTAATTTTCTGGATAATAGCTGGTTGATTCTTAGGAGGAAAATAGAGCAATATCTATGTAAGCCCCATCAAATATAGAATAATGTTCTCATTCTATATTTATTTTTTTTCATATTTTTCCATCAGAACGAACAGCACTCCTCTTATAAATTTTGGAAAGTCAAGTTCGGTTATTCCTAGCATGTGCTGCACATTATGAGGTTTAGAGCATAAGCTTTGATTTCAAATCTGGATCTGCTGCTTAGTAGCTATCTGACCCTGCGTGACTTCTTAACCATCCTGCAAAATAGGAATAATAATATCTCGCTCACTGTTTTAAAAATTTTAAGATTAAATACAATAGTGCACAAAAGTATTTAGTGCAGTATGTCGCACATAAATGGTAACTTTTCCTATTTTCATTTGTCAATGCATCACGCATAGAAAGTTTGAAAAGATTAGATGTAACTATATAAAGCATAGAAATAAAATTCTTCAACTGTCGCTAGCTCAGAGAATAGTGCCTGCTTAATATATTTGAAACAAATGTATTTTTCCTCAAAAATTCTGAATACTTTACTTGCTAGACTGCTTTGGGTATAGGTTAGACGTGCTCTCAGAATGATTTCTTTCAGTCTTACTAATATGTATTACTTTTTAAATATTCTTTCCTTAACAGTTGTATTTTACACTTATAGTGATTTAAATGGCATGTACAACTCTCCCATATTAACATGCATACATAGCTCAAAAGGAAACACCTGTACATGCACAAGTGCATTTAAACACATGGTTACCACTGTTTGGAAGTTGGGGAAAAAAAAAACACAGAAATAATAGGATTTGGCATTCTAGAGCACTGTTAGTATTTACAGGTACAAAAATAAGGCATAAAAATATTAAAATGCTGCTATGGCTGAAGTCACCAGTACAAAACACCTAAAAGTCTTTTTATTTTCGATCTACGCACATACACACAGGAACACACCCTTATGACACACACTGATATAGAGTCAGATGAGTGTTTTCACACATCGAATTTTGATTTATAACCAAATTTACTTTAAAAACAAGACCAATTATAGTTTCTAAATCTCAAGAACACTACCACTCACATTCTGTGCTTTGTCTTTAATTGAATAAGAAAAAGATAAGGCCAAAGCACAACTCAGGAGCAATTGGTTATGTAAACACATCACAAGGAAAGGACAGTTGGTCATTTAGAGTCAGTGTGTAAAAGGATACACTTTTGATCTGCAAGAATATTCATAAAAAAGAGAAGTACTCTCAGAAGTTGAAACATTTTTCTTTCAAATGATAAGAATTACATACCTAAAAAAATCTAGTGTTACAGGAAAACCATAAAAAAAAAATGACATTTTGTACAACTAATATAAACTGTTCAAGAATTTAAAAAAATAACTTGGAGTAAATTTATCCTTCTTCTATACCTCCATTTTAACTTTGAGAACACAGAAAAGTTAGGTACAAATTGGAAATTTGACAGATATTCACCAAAGAATTCTCTATGCATTAGAGTAAACATATTTGAAATAATGCAAGCTAATAAAAAATGCCTAGAGCATGCTAACAATATAAGTAGTGACAAAATTAGAGCTAAAAAGATTTCAGGTTATTATCACTTCTTGCCAAGTTCCACTAAAAAGTTATATAGGAACAAGTGCACTATTAATAGTTTTGCTACAGTCAGAAAACATACCGTCATCTGATAAGTGTTTTAACAAATCTCTATCGTTTATTCATTCTTTTAAAACAATGACTGAAGGATTACCATAAAAAACATACACTCTGCATATGAAAATGTGCAAAACCACGAACATTTAAATTAACACTAATGAGATAAACTGCCTATTTCAGTTCACAACAGCTGCACGTATTTTAAATGGTTCAATTAAAGTTTATTCAGACTAGATAATTGATCCAATGTGGAGGGTGATGTAAGGATTAGATATTTTATAAATTTGAGTTTAAAATAAACTTAAATTATTCAGAGGATAGTTCCTTAAGGAACAAAAAAAAGAGTTCAAAAGCATGTAAATAACTAGAAATATACTCCACTTTTCATATTCTAAAAAATGTTTTTCAGGGATGAAATATACACCTACATCTTTATGTTTTCTCTTTTCCATTCTCAAGATTTTAAGGACTCATTTACGTCTAATTTCCCTCTGTTAGCATATTTAACTTAGTACAGATTATGTGGTTTTCAATCCAAACATTACATTTTTGCTAAAACAGATGTATTAATATCCAGTCTTTTGTGCCAGAGAGAGAACCAGACTATGGATTCATTGAAAGTATAATCATCAAAGCAAATACAGACATGTAAGACATAATATGCATAGACACATGTAACATATTATGCACATACATAAGTATGTTGACAATGAAAGAACTGTAAAAAATTATAGCATGGGTCATACAGATAAATAACATTTCATATATATGTTCTGAGCTGCTTCAATATTTTAAATATAATGTGGAGGGCATATACAGTCTTCAAAAAGTTCAGGGAAAAATAAAAGCACACTTTAATTCCGTTTTGCTACAAACTTTTAAAATCCTCTTGTATTACTGAAGTCCAGATGTGTGAATTTTGTATCCACAATATCTAAAATATAGCAATACAGCTAAAGAAATCATTTCAAATACATGAAAAAAGGTTTCAATTTATTCTTATATAATTATTAATTTCATCTTATTCTAAGGACAAATCATGCAAGCTACATCTGTGTGTGTGGGTGAGAGAGAGATTGGTTTGAAGTTAATTCATTATGAATTGCATTTTCTCTGGTACCCTGGAAACTCCAATACCACCCTGTACAAAGGAAGTAGAGAGAATTCGCAACAACTTTTTTCATTTAAGGACTCGGTAATCCACTTTACTTAGCTGCCAGAAGCCGAATGCCTCTGGCTCTCCTGGAGAGGATCCCACTATTCTTTCCGCATCATTCATTTTGATCTACAAAGGGGGCTACTGGTGGTTAGCGTGCACATCTGCTTGGAACGTGTCCCTTACTGCCACTGCACAGGCCAGGCGCTGCCTATTGTCGGTGTGTGTGTGTCATATAAATAGGACTCACGAGCCATGTCTCTGTGCCCTGAGCTTTCTCTCTGGCTGTATGTACATCAGGTTTCTGAGCTTGCCGAGGCAGGGACACTAATCCACAGAACTAAGTGCAACTCTGTGGTCAACCTCAGATGCCTTAGTGGGTACAAACTGGAGCCCATAGAATTTTTCATATTGTTTCCAAAACAAAAAGTTTAAAAAAACAGATAGAGAAGAATAAAATGAAAAATAATTTATGATTACCTCCTAAAAGTAAGAATGTACAAGTCAAAGGAAGCTTGAAGCTCTCTTTAAATTTTACTTTCCTAACAATGATTTTCAAAGCATTGTTAAACAGGCACTAAAATCACTCAGGAGATTTGCATGCCTCATAATTACTAACTAAACAGTACCAAGAAAGACATAATGCATTTTTCTTTCATGAAGTTCTAATTTCCAAGGAAAATTCTGAGGAAGATATGTCATCTTCTCTAAATTATAAAAAAGAAATTCTAATATAGGAGGTAGAGACAATAAAGAGAAAAGTATTTTTTAGCTAATAGAAGATTTCTTGATTAAATGTGCAAAAGGGTAACTTAACTGACCCATTGTCAGTGAAAATTAGTTAAATAAAAATAAATATTTTGGGTCTTTTTTATGTTAAAGAGGAAAAGCATTTATTTCAGATTTCTATCTCTAAATGGTTATTATTACACCATTTCTGTCACTGTCTTTTGCAGCAAACATAATCTACATTTAATCTATATACCAAAATGTATTTTATCACTTACAGATTCACAGATCATTTTATTGCCACACGAAATTCAATTTTGATGGAAGTCATGAAAGGTGTGTTTCATTATGTATATGTCTGTGAATATACACCTATACGTACACACACAGTTCATTATTCTTGACTGTGAGGGCTTATGACTATTGACGTTGTCAATTTTTATCTCATTACTTATCACTGCTTACTGTGGGTGCTAATAGTATATTTCCATGGAGTTTGTGTGTGCTGTAATGTAAATTCTGACATTGCTAGTGTCAGTCACTAATCTACCTCATTCAGTTCATGTCAGGATGATACATCGCCATGCTCAACAACTGTCATTTCAGCTTTAAATAGATCTACATTTTCTCAACTTCACAATTAATGTTTTTTGTTTAGAATCTAGTAACTTTTTCAAACATATGAGCAACTAACTCATGCTAATATATTCAAAGCGATTGCTGATTCAAAATATTCCTTTTGAAAATTAAGCCAAAGAATAATAGTTCTAAATGAGTAATAAAATAATTTATTATAGAAAGCAAATTGATGAAAATTTGCATTTTTAAAAATTTAAGAATCAGAGTTTTATAGACTTTTAATTTTACTTTAAGTGCATTTGAAAGGATAATTTTACAATGTTTAAAAATATGTAAGTTAATTAGGATGGCACTTTTTAAAGTCAGACCTTTTCAGTTATGTAGCCTGAGTGTCTAGGCATACTCTTGACTTTTTGCCATGTTGCTGTCCTTCAATATTTTTCCTTCCTTTTTTGTGTAGTCTTTTCCCATCTTCCATTATTAATACATTTTTGTTTCTTTTTCATTTGTTTTTCCCTATATTTTCCTTTATACTTCTTCCTGCACTCTTTTTTCTGTTCTGTTTTGCTGGATTATCTGTTCAATTTGCCTTACAGCACCAATATTTTAAGTTAGTTTCATTATATCATTTGTCTCTTTTTCTCTATTAACCTGGAACATGGCCCATCCTACTGTAAGGGTTTAGAGAAACATGTCAAGACATTTCATCTCCCTTTCTTTTCTCTTGATATAACTATATCCTAAATGTTATTCCCCGGATGTGTTCAACCTTCCCTACTGTTCTTTAATTTCCATTGTCACAAATATATTTTAATTACCTTGTATAGTTTCCCAAATATTCTCAAAGGTCACTGGATTCCAATTCCAAAAGTTAAAAAAAAAAAAATCTGAACAATCACTCTGATAATTCCTTGAAATTAAAAACAAAAAAAAATTAATAGAATGACAAAGTAACAATTGTCCTGATAATCACAACTATTCTATTTCACTATTTAAACATAATGGAATATTCTAATACATTGGACTATTCTAAAAGCAACTGACAAAGTAGTTGTCATTTACAAACATCTCATATAAATGGAAGACCAGCTACACTATACGTGAAAGTATCAGCTTGAAGAGGCCAACGTTGCCAGGGCAATATGGGAACGATTTCTAGGCCAGCCAACTAGAGAAGGAAGAGTACACTAATCTTTGCATCTCCAAGAGGAACTATAAAGTCTTCTTCTAAAATGAGCAAACTAAAAATGTCCTTATTTTTTAAATTCATACATAATACAGATTTGTATGTACATACAAAGGCCTAATATGTAAAAGCCTTCTTTTTGTTTTTGTCTTCAGTCTTTTCTCAAAGCAATCCATTTGGCACTACCTCTGGCAGTTATCTTCCCAATGTGCAGATTAAGTTAGATCATTCATACAGTCCATGCTTGAAAAATGGGGTGTTTAGGGGCATGGGCCCTCCATGCAGTTGAAAATCCACATCTTTGGACTTTCCAAACCGTGACCACTAACAACCTGCTTTTGACCAGAAATCTTACCAAGAACATATTTGTATTTGTGTATTATATGCATTATTTGTTGCATTATACAATAATGTAAGCTAAAGAAAAGGAAATATTATTAAGAAAATCAGAAGGTAAAGAAAATACATTTTGAGTAGTTATTGAAAAACATCATGGATAAGTGTACCTTAGCAGTTCAAATGTGTATTATGTAAACTGTATTTCTGAACCTTCCATAGTTCCCACAATGCTTGTCAAGGAAAGGTAATTTTAGAAAGATGTTTCATGATCTAGTTTCACCCTATCTAGCTTCCTTCCTCTCTCTCCCCTTCCCTCTCTCACCTCCTTTGTTCCTTCCTCCCCTCTCCCCCTCTCTCTGACCTTTGTTTATTCCTTCTTCCTTTCCTTTCTTTCTTTCTCTCTTTCTTTACTTTTTTCTTTTCATGATAGGAAGTAAGATAGTGGTTAAGGAAGCCAGACCCTGCATGGCCCCAATGGCTTGAGGAACCTGCCAGGCGCATGCTTATGTGTGCCCTGAATGCTGACAAGAAGGAGAAATGGAGAAGAAAGAGCATGACCATGCCCCTTTGCAGGTGTTTTCTGCCTCTATCTCTGTGGCAACTGTCTGCATGGACTCGCAATTTTAAAAAAGAAAATGAATGCATGTGCACGTAAAAGAGAAACAAAGTATACTCACCAGGGCTTTGTCATTTCTTGTCATGCCACAATATCCTTTCCCCAGCCTTTTTCTCTACAGGATCCTAGAAGCCCTCACTTTACCCAGCAAGTTTTATTCAGGCTGAACCAGAGCTACACCACAGTATCTGCGCCCAGTCTATCTTTCTGAGCTAATACATCAGTAAAGGTGGCATCCAGTGACTGCAGCAAAACTGAATGTCAGGTTCTCATTGTCCCCCTAAGCCAGCCACATGGATTGTTCTTTTCTCAACCTGGATGTGTCCAAACTGTACCTCTTCAGTAAGAAACAGCTCCTTGAAAACTTGGCTTTCAACCAAATGGAAATGATGGTTGATGTTCTTCTTCTGAACGTTGATAACACACTTGTGCTATTCCTATGTATGCGTATGTATTTTTTTCAACATTGAATTTCTACAATCACAGTAGGTGAAAAGAGCCTCCTGCCTGCTTTTTCTCAATATTCATCTTTGTGTTTACTGTGCACTTTATATTCGGCAAAAATCTATATGTATCTGAAAAATGAATAAATAATTGAATGTCTTTAAAATTATTAGGGTAATATAGAAGTTTCATGAAAGAATGTAAATACGTGGCAAAATAGCTCTATTTTGGGACCAGCAGATGGCGTAATGGTTCCATTACTAGACTCCCACATAGGTGACCAGGTCCTCGACCCCAAGGCATGAAACTCACGCCAGGCGTATGTTAGTGCATGCCCAAGATCCCAAGAGGAGAATAGAGGAGAAAGGATTGTGGCATGGCTATTCCCCCCAGGGGGTTGTTTCTAACTTTCTGTCTCTCTGGTGAGTGCACATACCCTGTAGCAAAAATCTGTCAAAAAACAAACAAACAAAAAAATAGCTCCACTTTAAAAGCCTCACACTTGTTGTATCAAGTTCCCCCAACCTTCTCTTGGTGAATACAGTTTAAAGAACAGTAGCAGGACCTAAGTTTGTAGCAGTCTCTCATACCCTAATTAGGATGACTTTCTGTAGAAGAAAATATTAAGAAACCATTCTGCATAAAAGCCTCTCTCTATGGAAACAAATCACCTGATTACTAAGTCTTATCAAGGTTTCCCACACCATAATACCTGTCTACTCCTTTTGTCGAGTCAGTGAGTCAAGATGCCTTTTTCCATCCTTGTACTTTCTCAAGCAACGTGTGTTCTGATAAGTGAATGAAGCTGACTCTCTTCTACCTTCCCCTGCTGTCTTTCCACCTAGGCCCTGATTTCTTGCCTTGGTCTTGCCCTTGCTACATAGTCTAGGTTCTTTCTTAACTCTGTTGAGTGGGGGTTATGGAAGCATTAGGAGAAAACAAACAGGATTTTTTTTCTCTCTTTTCTTTTTCTTTTTTTTTTTTTTATGTTTGCAAGCCATGATC
>NW_006199814.1:2413771-2456271 GCF_000334495.1 Tupaia belangeri chinensis
GCGAGGAGTGTATTAAAAAATGACCCCCCCCTGCCACTCTGTACTATAAATGATCAGCTCTAAGGGCCCACACCACTGACCTTTCTGATATTGACTTACCCTGATTCCCATTTTCTAGGTGTTCATCTGGCTGCCTCTTTTCTACTTTTGTTTTTCTTACCTTTTTTTTTTCTAAAATAAATTTACTAATTTATTTTTATATTAGGAATGATTTTATTTAACTTTATTTACTTATCTGAACTTGACCAGAGAGGGACAGAGTGAGAAAGAGAGAGGGAAAGTGAGAAAGCAAGTGCCAGATCTGGGACTTGAACCGCAGTAGGCCATGAAGGAGTTCAACATCCTTAACCACCATGCCACTTTCTGGCTCCTGTTTTTAACCTTTGATTCATTGAACCTGACCATGCTTATTTGAGGAGGTTCTGAGTATTTCAATTGGTACAAAAACAGTCATGGTCTCATTGTCCACATTTATAATCAGAACGTGTTGTTTTTCCACAGGAAGACAATACCCACAGATTGCAGCATCCCCTTCTCTGACATCTTTTCACACCCTTCCCTCCCCATGGGCCACCTTACAGAGAGGACTTCCTTACCTTTGGGAGTAGAAATAAATTTTTTTTTTTTTAGAGGTTTTTGCTATAGGGCGTGTGCACTTGCTAGATATATAGAGAGAGACAGAAAGCAAGAAATCACCCCCTAGGGGGGATGGCCATGCCGCAATCCCTTCTCCTCCATTTTCCTCTCAGGATCTTGGACACACAAGCACACGCACCCGGCTATGAGTTTAAGAGTTTAAGCCACCGGGTCCAGGATGCAAACTGCGGTCAACTACGTGGGAGTCCAGCGACATAGCCATTACACAAATGCTGGTCCCTGGAGTAGAAATAATTTAATGGCATGCTTTTCTCTTGCTTTCAACTCTTTTATAAAAATTTTTATAAAGCCTAACAAAAATAACATTCAACTATTACAATAATTTTGTACCGTCCAAATAATACTGCTGTGGATGGGATGGTATCGACTTTACCTAGTCATACCTTGCCCTAAAGAAGACCAAAATTAATTAAGTTTTCCCTGCCCATCTGGATTGTTAGCTAAGGTTTCCATAATGGCTTTAATTGATGCTTTCCCCATGTGTTGTCATTTTCTTTTGGTTAAGCTCCAAGCATGATGAAGATATTCTCTTTCCTATAGCACCTCTTCTTTTACGAGGAGCACTTAGGGAACCAGCAGTGTGACCAATACTTCCATATCTTCTTTCTTTGTCATAAACTAGTATAATCATTCCCCCTCCCCCCAAAAAAGGCATATAAATAACAGTTATTCTTATCTCTGCTTTATGAATATAAAGTATGACACATGGAACTAAGGGGCATTCATTGAATTGGTTAAACAGCTTTGATAAAATCTTTTGAGATCAAGACATAGAAAATAGCATAACCTTATTTCAATTGCCATTTTATGTACGTGGGGAAAGTGACATTCAAATAGGCACTTTTGTTCCACTGATTCAAATGTGCCAGCAATAATCATAGAAGTAACAACTACATGATTCTTTCTCTTTTCATATTTTTTAGGACAAAAATTATAGGGAGAAGAAGTGTTATTATTAAGGGTAGCTTATAATGTAAGAAAGAGAATTTTAAAAAGGAAATTGCCAATAATCTTTTTTTTTTTAAATTAGAGACAACAGAGTTTATATGGTAGATATTTGAATAGCAAGGTAAACTAGAAATACATTTCCTTTAAAAAATGGCCTTTGGGACTAGGTAATAATTATCCCAATCCATTTTACCTTGACCTCTTAAGGAGAGGGTGGTAACACTCTTGAAATATTCACTCCCAAATGTTTAATTCATATACTGAGTGCTAGGCTGTTGATAAGTGTTCTCTCTGTATAACCACTTCTGGTCATACTGAAGGAACAGAAGGAACCTCTGGAATGGCATATTGACTATAATCCCCAACATGGAAACTGACATTGGTGCCCTGAAAAATTTCTAAGTTTTGGCTGCAAATGAAATAGACATTTTATTTCTCTCTTAGGCTACTATACAACATGTCTATGATATTGAGAACTTAACACAATTTCCCCATTGGCTGCTAAACATTAGTTAAAGTGATTTTTTTGGTATAGTCAGTATTAAATGTATATAAACGTTATGCACAAGTAGAGCACACCACTAATGGTGTATTCCACCAACCATTAGGATCAGTGATCAGAGCTGACTAGGTTCAAGGATCTAGTATTACTATGAAGTTTTCCTGGACGTATGTCTGCTTAAAATTATAATATATTTTATATAAGAATTTAAGTATAGAACTAAGAATATATTGTTTCTATTTACATAGAAAAAATACATCATGAGTTTTCTGACAACTCAATTAATAATTCAAGGCACAAATGTATTTATAACTAAAATATTAGTATTATCATTGAAAGAAAATGGGGCATAGGGACCAGTAGGTGGCACGGTGTTTAAGGTGCTGGACATTCCCACATGGCCAAACACAGTTCTAGTCCCATACCTGGTGGCTTGATTTCTCACTTTCCTTCTCTCTGTGTGTCTTTCTCTGGTCAAATTACAATAAATGAATGAATAAATAAAATTAAATAAATAATTCTTTAAAAAAATGGGACATGGATTTGTATTTAAGTTACCTAGTAACTGCCTAGTACCTGTTTCTTCGTTTGTGCTGACAACCATATTTAATCACTAGATTCATAGGCAAATGTACTAAAACAAACTGTAACATAAACATTTGGGGAATCCATGTCTTAGTAAATAGCACCTAATAAGAAACTTCTAGGTGACTCACATTTGGGGGAATCAAGAACAAGAAGAAATCTGGGTGAGTTGATGAGAGCTTTGCCCATAAAATACTATGTAAAAGTGCCTAATCCTTTCTAGCCTTGAGATGTCTTTTGCAAGTTAATGTTTATGTATAATTTTAATTTTTTTGGTGCATTCATGAGTTAAATAAAATCCCTGAGACTTGGAAGTACAGTCTATGCTGATCATCCTAACTTATTACTTTGTGAGTGAAGGGCTCTAATAACAGTGTTAGGATTTCAACGTACAATGGAGTCAGCGAAAGGTTTCACAGGCAACTCTAACAAGACTGCACAGCAAAGACATACGTTTATCCTTTATTTAAGATGACAAAAACTTAAACATATCTTTCAGTACTGTCTCTTTTTTCTCACATAGATACACTGTATATCAGTAATCTGGACACCAAGTTATTTAAAGCTATTATTTAGTACCATAATAAGTAGTAATTTAAATACAAGGTAAAATCACCACATTGTCTTGTTTACTACTGATGTTAATTTTATGCTGACGTTCAATGCTCCCCAAAAAGGCAGCCTATGATTTGTTATCATTAAACTGTCAACTCTGCCTTGAGTTAGAAATAGATTCACACTACACTTTTTACAGCATATCACTTTATTTTCTATCAGTCAAAAAAAAAAAAAATCCAGAATCATTTTAATTCTGTCTGTGCTATTTTTCTATTAACTGTTTCATGCATTTTTCCTGGCCTTTTAATTGCAGTTTAATAGTGGTCATTAACACATTAAGGGGTGTTAGAAGAACATTTGAAGTCCTCTTGACTTCTACCAAAGTTGACACTTCAATGCTAGAGTAATTTCAGCTATTCATTTATTTAATAGTGACCTATGCAAATGTGGAACCATGTCATTTTACAAATTGACTGTAATAATTAACTAGAAAGGCAGAGTAAAATGAAACAGGTTATAATTAGAATATAACTGCTACAGTATTACGTCAGCTAGAATAAAATAATCTCAAATGATTAAATTGGTTTCAATTATTAAGAATCAGTTTAATGTACCCACTGTTCTGATTTTTACATTTCTCTTTTTTGTGTGCATTAGATGTCACCTCATACAATTTATGTATTTTATTCATCTTGGTAAAACAGGCATTACAGAAGTTTAATTAAGTAGTAAAAGACTTCACATTATTCTGCTGAATTTTAAATTAGTTGTAGAAACTAGTCAGAGTGCATGCTACGTTCTACTCAGGATCATTTCAATTAGCTGTATCTATTAAGCCTCCTAACATTCCCCTTACACAGTAAATATATGTAACATGTCACTAGCCATCGGAGTATGTATTTTAATCACGTAATTATCACAACTTTCCCAACCGCTTCTTAGATGCATCATATTCATCTCTATCACTTTTACTCTTAAAAACTAATGAAGCCATTCTTCCAAAAGTCCCAAGGATTTTCTACATTTTCTGTTTGCAGACAGGACTGGCATTATAGGTTTGCCACCTGTGCTACAGTGCAGAACCCCTGTGCTCAAAAGTGCCCTGTACTTGGCTTGATATCCTGCTCTTGCTATATTGAAATTCTGAAAACGCTGGGGACCAGGAGGTCATGACACTGCAGTAAAGCAGCTGGACCAGCATGGGAAAGGTCCAGAGTTCATGGCCTGGTACCTTCATGGGCACAGTGAGCATGCTCCAGGTTGGCTAAGACTAGGGTTGAATCATGGTACAAGGACCCTCACGGGGGTATATCTCTTTCTCTGTCTCTGTCTCTGTCTTTGACTTTCTCACTCATGGAAGAAATAAAATAAAGTAATAAATAAAAGATATTCTTAAAATTTTGAACAAGGAAGTCTGCATTTTCATTTTACTTGGGGCTGTACAAATAATATAGCTGGTCTTGTCTGAAGGATCTAGTAGAGGATCATAATGACTTGTTCTTCTTTGGCCAAACATTAAACATTTTACTCATCACTTACCTTATTATTACTGATTAACTCTCCCTGATGTTTAACTTCAGGTAATTTTTTCATATGGGCACTGTTGTCAAGAGGGGCATCTACCTATCCACCTTTGTAGCTTGCTAAATTAGCCAACAACCAAACATGAAATACTTCTCACACCAGTCCAGTTGAGAATAGTATACATGTTATCATCAACAGGTAATCAACCATTTCTGTCCCACTAACGTCATGCCTCTCTATTTGTTCTCTTGCTATTTTTCTCTATACTCTTCTGTTCTCCTGTCCCATTCCACACTGTCTTCAGTCTTCAGCATCCATAACTATTTTCACTGCTTATATGCCCTCCAAAATTTTGATCTCTACAATGAAGTGTGGATAGAAGGTATATTTTAAAAAATGAGAATAATAATAATAATAATAATAATCTGAAAAAAATGATGAAAAGCTATGTGATGATGTGGCTAGTAATGTCTTTGCCTTGAGTGATAATGCATAGTATTCTTGCCTGTAAAAGAAATATAATGCACTGTAAAGACATATGTGATTCAATGTAATATTTAAAAAATTATGATAAAAATAAAATTAAATTACAAAAAATTACCAACAACCGGGGTCAGTAGATGGCATAAGATTACATTACTGGACTCCCATGTAGTCAATCATGGTTCAAGTCTGGAACCTGGTGGCTTAAAACTCACGCTGAGTGTGTGCCTATGTGTTTGTGTGTGTGTGTGCCCAATATCCCTAGAGGAGAATGAAGGAGAAGGGATTGCAGTGTGGCCATCCTCCAAGGGGGGTTTATTTCTCATGCTCTGTCTTTCTGACAAGCACACGTGTCCTATGGCAAAAATCTCCCCCTCCAAAAATAAGTTAGCCAATACCCTTGGTAAACTGGTGAAGCTCAAGAAATCATAGCTCGATTATTTCTCTTGTACAGAGACCATGTTTTAATTAGCATCTTCCTATCCCAGTATTAATGTTATTCATTTCTTATTAAAACAAAGAATCTGTATAACATGTGTGGCTAAAGTCAAGAGAATATTTAAAATATGTACAAATTCAGATACTTGTGACACAGTTGAGACTCACTGGTTACTAGCCAATTCATATCTCTAAGTTCTGAGATTTTCATTATCCTACAAGAGTATAAGATGAAATCTGTGTATTTAATAAAGAGAACCTTTGATAGCCTCAACATTTGATTATTTTTGTCTCAAAAATCTGAATTTTCATATACACCTAAGCACTTCTCTATATGGAGTATGCTATTGATAGAATGATTCGTTCCTCTACTGTGGCTGCATTTGCTCTAATTGATCCTGGCGGCTTAGCACTTTGATCAGTAATTCTAAAAGTACAGTCAAGGAACTTCATGTATCATGATCAACTAGCGTACTAGTTAAGAATGCAAATCCCTACTGAATCAGAAGTTAAAGTCTTATTCATGCTTTCACTTTTCCTTCTATTATTTGTTCTTTAGTTTAGAAGTTCTTTTGAGGCACATAATAATGATTTTAGTGCATATTGCTACATAACCTGGCAAGATATTTAGCATGCACATCTAGCTTCTCTACCATAAGGAAACTTCTTTAAAACTCCAAGACCCGGAATTGATCAGAATAAAGCAAAGTCCTTTTCCCCTTCCTATCTCAATATTACTAACTCCAGTCCATCCTGGTGTATTAAGTATACTTCCAATGGTGAGAATTTACAACTTGAAGAACAAAGAAGAATCTAGAATCATACCCAGAAAATGGTAACCTGATATCTAGCTATTGTGTGAAACATTTTTTAGAACTAAGAATGAGCCAAAACAAACTAAACAATCCAGAGAAGAGATGAAAATTAGCATACACCTGTACTGAAGGCTTTTTCGCCCCCATTTATAACTAAAGATTTTAATCTTCGTTTATAAGATCCTAAAAGTTAAGAATCTGGGAAAAAACTCAGATACAACCCCAAATCACACTTATTTACAAAGATAGTGTCCTAAGAACTTAGACCATATTGTCAGATAAATTGACTTCCCTTGATGGTACTTGGAGACCAAAACATTTCCCATAATGTATGCTGTTGTATTCAGTTCAATTAAACACACCAAATCAACATTTTAAACAATATCTGTTTCTCATCTTTTAACAATCAAACAAAAATAACTTCTACAAACTGGTTTTCTGACTATTTTGACTCTTCTTTTATCTGTTCAGACTGAATATTGAGTCATATTTCTTATACTCAGGGCATTATGAGGTCAAATGTGTAAAGAGAAAAAAATACTTATTCTAAAAATAATAATAATAATTGTTTTAAAAACCACTTAGAATTTGAAAGAATGCCTTGA
Source organism: Tupaia belangeri chinensis (assembly GCF_000334495.1). Taxonomy (NCBI): domain Eukaryota; kingdom Metazoa; phylum Chordata; class Mammalia; order Scandentia; family Tupaiidae; genus Tupaia; species Tupaia belangeri. The sequence continues at coordinate 2,420,887 of NW_006199814.1, forward strand.
GCTTCAAAATTACTTCTTTTTTTTTGCAAACGGAATTAGAGTTCTTTATTATAATGTAATTGTAATTAATATTGTGCAGTTGTAATAATATAATTATTATTAATTACATTTTCCAAATGTAATTAAAATCCATTGCTTGGAACAAAGGCAATCACTGGATTACAATTATCTGTATTTCTAAAAGAAACAATTAATATGGCAGGTTTCAGTTACATTTTACAAATAACCAGATACTGTATGTCTTATAACTATTAATTCATATACCTGGAACAATAGTAAACACAAGTAATATATGCACATTTTAGTCTAGAAAGCAATTTTTAAAGATCTGTCTTTAATACATTTGCAATTTAGTAGGTGATAAAAAAAAACATTCATTTAGATTCATTTCTATATTTATGTGTGACATCTTGAATGACACATATTTAACTTTCCAGACTCATATATATCATAATATATCACAAACAGTATCATTAACATTTCAAATAGGGGTTACTTCTGTATTCATGAGTTAGAATTTAATAGTAGATTAAATATAATTGCAAGTGCTTACTCATAATAGTGTTACAGATGTGTCAATTAAATGTTATTAATGGGAGGTTACATTTTCTATGAGTTCAGAGACAATGTCAAATTTCAAATTCCCCAAGGTTTACACTAATATCACTCATATGATTTAGTCTACTTTTTTAAGCCTTGGTTTAGTCAGCAATAAAATGGGCTGGAAAAAAGTCCCATTCATTTTAAAATGTATAGGAATTTTAGAGACTGCCTTCAAGATTAATAGTAAAGAATGAGAGTCTAACTTTGAATTAGCTGACCGAAAAATACTTAATTTTAATTTCCATAAATGCTGATGTAACTAATTAGACCAATAAATGGGAAATAAGACAAACTAAAGAGCAGTAATTTTCCACCTTTATTCATGATTGTGTGTGTGTGTGTGTGTGTGTGTGTGTGAGAAAGAGAGAGGAGAGAGAAAGAGAGAGAGGAGAGAGAGAGAGAGAGAGAAGCAGTAAGTCCTGCCTTCATGTGGCTTCCTCTGGCCCTGCCACAATCCCTTCCTCAAGTCCTCAGTCTGTTGGATCCTCAGCACTTGTGCATATGTCCAACATGTTTCATATTCATGGAAAACCAAAAAGCCTTTTACTTCTGCTCTTCTTCTGTTCGTTTTGCTCATTTTTATAATTTATATTAAGAACTAAAAAAGGGACCAGCAGATAGTGAAATGACTACATCACTGGACTCCCATACAGTCGACTGTGGTTTAAGTCCTGGACCTAGTGACTTGAAATTCATGTGTGGTGTGTGTGCATGCATGCCCAAAATTCTGAGAGAATGGATTGCATTGTGGCCATCCCCCTTGTGGAGGGGAGTCACTTCTTGCTTTCTGTCTATCTCTCTGTGTCTCTCCTGAGAGTGCACATGCCCTATGGCAAAAACCTCTCTAAAAATAAATAAATATGTAAATAAGTAAAGTAAAAAAGTAAAGAAAATATATTTTAATGGATCTAACCTGACTAAGGTTTCAGTCTTGGCATGTTATAGACAGAGAAATGGCTCGATAAGCAAACACCTAAAAATAAATATTTAAAATTTTCACTCTGTCTCCAAAAGGCAAAGGGGAAAGCAAATTGTTGCCATATGGCAAAGGTAGAGAAAAATGTCCTCTCTTTATAGCTTTTGCTACTAGTTTACTTCCCAGGTCTGGCAACTGTTCTCAGAAGCTTTTTTGTCTTGAAGTATGAAGTACAACTAGACCACCAGCCAGCCCAGTGCAATTATCACTGTGACTTTCAACCCCACTCACTGCATTACATAACTTATATAGACAAAATTAATTCGTATGGGTTCCAAACCGTTAGAGTGATCTCACTACATAAATCTTCCATGACAAAAGAAATCCAAGGAACTAACCCTGTAAAAGAGAATCTTCCTACTTTAGAACATTTCTTGCAGGTGGGAGGGAGTTTGCTGAGTAAGGTATAAATAAGTTTATCTGAGTAACAATATTTCTTCTGGTTGATGAATCTTCTACAACTCCACAAACAGCATTCCTGATACTTGCTTTTCACTGTTTTCTACCAACTACCACTGCTGGTGCTTAATACATTTAGCTGCTTTTAGCAAAACCCAGAGCTTGGTTTTGCTCCACCACTGTGCACTGGTAACATGTGAGAGGTAAGGTCACTGAATATCCTTACAGCCCCTGGCTGCGGTGGTAGGAGGCAAAAGTGGCACAGTGACAGACTTCCGAATGCAAGGTTTGGATCATCTTGCTAGAGTCACTAAATTTGCACCTCCTTTGCTGGGGGCCACAAAACATAAGAGACTGAGTGGCTGAACAGTAACTACGATCTCCCTGCTGCTGGCCCCAAATCAAGTAACCTGGTCTCTAGCCTGAGCCTGATGGACTCTGAGGTTGGGAGGGAGGGGTCTCTTGAGAGGAAATAAGGAACTCACTTGTTCCTATACATGAAGTCCTTGTGTGTGAGAATTGCAACTTTATGAGGCAAAAATCTTCCTCTGTCTGCTCTGGGTTTTCCTGTTTTATCTTTTACTACTGTTGTTAACTTCTTACTTTTGTGTTAAAGGGAATTAGCCAACTAAAAGTATTCAGGAATTCCTGTGGGACCAGCAGTTAGCATAATGGCTATGTCGCTGAACTCCCACGTAGTTGACCCCAGTTCACGTCCTGGACCGGTTGGCTTAAAACTCATGCCAGGCATGTGTGCCTGCGTGCCCAAGATCCCAAGAGGAGAACGGAGGAGAAGGGATTGTGGTGTGGCCATCCCCCGTGGGGGGTGATTTTTCGCATTCGGTCTCTCTGTCTCTCTCTGTCCGGCGAGTGCATACGCCCTATAGCAAAAACCTTTCAAAAAAAAAAAAAAGTATTCAGGAATTCCTTCTGGTAATAAAAGAGCCTATAATACTTCAAGCAAGTTCCTTAGAAATATGATCCAGGAAAAAGGGACAGTTTATTACTCATAGCAATAGTAGTAGCTCATGTTCAACATTTATACCAACTACACAAGAGTCACTCCCACAGGGTGATGGGAAGCATGTCCAATGATATCTGCGCCTTCAGGTGAGAGTTCTACAGGCAAGGAATCCTAAGCTTAGGAAACCAAACATAATGGAGGTCAGTGTAGCTGACTTTGGCCCAAAGGGAGACATTATTTTTATTGTAATGGGTGGTAAACAAATTTGTCCTTTGCTCCAGAAAAAGATTCTCTCTATCTTCAAAGAGTGTTCATTGTACAAATATTCTTGAAAAAATAATCTTGACTAAAAGTAGTCAGTTCCTTATTCCTAAGACAGACCAAAATATAAGCAACCCATGGGTGATGTCTCACAACCCTAATCTGTTCTTTGATTGGATAGAGAGGTAGATATATGTATAGACACAGATATAGATGATACAGCTATAGATCCAGCCCCTCTTTGATCATACTTCCTAATTCTTTCACATTGTTATTCTGTTATTAGCATTTACTTTTTGGCAGCATGGTATCTCTTTCTAAAAATACTTTTTTTAATTTTTAAATTTCCACTTCATTTTTCAATTTTTATTTTATTTTATTTTTTAAATTTTTTGCTATAGAGCACATGCACTTGTCAGGGAAACAGAGGGAGATAGCAGAACAGAAAGCAAATAATCAGTCCCCAGGGGGATAGCCATGCCACAATCCCTTCTCCTCCATTCTCCTCTCAGATTTTGAGCACACACGCACATGCACCTTGGGTGAATTTCAGGTCGCCAGGTCTGTAAATCAAATTGCGGTCAATCTTGTGGGAATCCGGGACTTTAACCGGTGTGTCTTCTGCTTGCCTCATATCTCTTTTTCTTTTCTTTCTTTTTTTTTTTTTTTTTAAGAGAGATCTTGGCTATAGAGATAGTAAGAGGCTGAGAGACAACAAGAGAGAAACCACCACCCGGGGAGATGCCCATGGTGGAGTCCCTTCTCCTACATTTTCCTGTTGGGACAATGGCTAAGCACCCACACACGCCCTACATGAGCTTTATTTAAGCTGCTGGGTACAATACTCCAACAGTGGTCAACTATGTGGGAGTTAAGTGATATAACCATAAGACCATCTGCTAGCCCATCCTGGTATCTCTTTTTAAGAAAAAAAAACATAAATTAAGTCCAACAGATGGCGTAGCAGTTACCTTGGACTCTCACATGGCTAACTGTGGTTTGAGTCCTGAATCCATACCTTCAAAAAGTCATGCTGGGTGCTTGTGCGTGTGTGCCCAAGATCCCAAGAGAAGAATGGAGAAGGTGTTGGGACACTGCCATCCCCCCGGGAGGGTGATTTCTCGCTATCTCTCTGTTTCTCCTGTGACCACATACATCCTATAGCCAAAATCTCTCTTAAAAAGAAAAGAAACATAAATTATATACTACTTTTCCCATAAACATAGAATGTTATAATTATCAAGTCTGTATCTGTGTATATTAAATTATACTATGTATACTGGATTATGTGAATATAGTACCCATAAAATGAATAACTAATTAATAATTAAATTGCATCATTTTTATATGGTATAGAAAATAATTTTTTCTTTTTTTTTTTTGAGAGGTTTGTGCTATAGGGCGCATGCGCTTGCCAGAAAGACAGAGAGAGACAGAGAGACAGAAAGTGAGAAATCACCCCCCAGGGGGGATGGCCACGCCGCAATCCCTTCTCCATTCTCCTCTCGGGATCTTGGGCACGCACGCACACGCGCCCGCTGTGAGTTTAAGCTGCCAGGTCCGGAACTTGAACTGCAGTCGACTACATGGGAGTCCAACAACATAGCCATTACGCTAACTGTTGGTCCCGAAAGTAATTTCTTAGTATGGGTGTTCGCCATCTATCAAGCCCCATGTAAAAACACTACAGACTAGGGAAGTAAAACTCCCACCCTCCTCACCAAGTATCATTGAAAGTATGAGTCATTTTAGCCATTCTGACTGGGGTTAAGTGGTATCTCATTGTGGTTTTGAGTTGCATTCCCCTTATGACTGAATAGCAGGAACTGAAATTTTGAAGGTGTAGTAGTAAGGAGGGAAACTGTAGCTACTAGAGATAGTGAGACTAGAGGTAATATGGTGGTGGGTAATAGAGGGAAGGAGGAATAGAGGGAGGGGAATAGGGGAAAAATAAATTTGATTGGACAAAAATGAAGTTATTTGCTGATGATATGGATATGGTAATATCTTTGTCTTGACTGATATGCACCATGTTCATGCTAGAAAAACCAGTGTTGTACACTGTAAAGATATACGTGATTAAATGTATTTATTTTTATTTTTAAATAAATGGGCATGTATGCACACTGCCAGGGCTGGGATTTGAACCTAAGTTGGCCATGTGGGATCTGGTTCACTTAACCACTGAGCTACAAGGTCGGCCTTAGAGTTAATTTTGAGAGCATACTCGTAAAAAATTATGTATCACCTATGATGTATATTATGGCATCATGTTCTCTTGTAAGATGATTACAAAAGAAAGGCAGAAATGAAGGGATAAGGGGAATAATGGCATGTAAACGGCAAAAAATGCTGCTGTCAAAGTTGAGCCTGAAAGCAAGTCTTCTTTAAACTGCCTCCCTTTCTCAGGTAAAATTCTGATACTAAGTGAACCGGGATCTTGGGAGCTGAAGTGCAGAGACTGGGATGAGTTTGATTTTGATGTTCTGTGTCACTGAGAGTTCTTTTCCCTTTTAAACTCTAATAATCTACTTAATACCCATGTAATTAAAAGAATCACAATTTCAGAATAAAAATGCAGTTTTAAATGAGTAATAAATAATATATATTGTTAAATTTTATAAAAACAAAGCAATAATAGAAAAATATAACATTTTAAGTACTGCTAACATTCGATTAATTGAAATTTTTAATAATTAATCACTCAGGTTTGTTAAGCACCTCTTCTAAAATAAAAAGAAATTTTTACCTGCTTTTGTTGATCAGCGATATCTAAATCAAAGCAGTGACTCACATGTTTTGAAAAAAAACTACTTTAGTACATAGTATCACAAGAATAAAAGGGTTTAACAGATTTGGGCCAGCCTTATAGTGCAAACGTGTTATGCAGGAGGAACCAGGTCCTACATGGACAACTGGGGTTTGAATCCCAGCCCTGGAAGCTTAAAAAACATGCCAGATACTGATAGGCTGAAGAAAAAGAGGAAAACGAGTGGGGAGTGACCAGTCATGATAGGGGCTGTTTTCTCTCTTTCTTTCTCTCTCTCTCAGACACACATACACACACACACACACACACACACACACACACACACTCATCTGTTCTGTTATTGTATTTAAATAAAAGGTGCACTGGGAACCAGCAGTTAGCGTAATGGCTATGTCGCTGGACTCCCACATAGTCGACCGCGGTTCGCATCCCGGACCCGGTGGCTTAAAACTCACGCCGGGTGCGTGTGCCTGCATGCCCAAGATCCCAAGAGGAGAATGGAGGAGAAGGGATTGCGGCGTGACCATCCCCCCTGGTGGGTGATTTCTCGCTTTCTGTCTCTAATGTCTCTCTCTGTCTGGCGAGCGCACGCGCCCTATAGTGAAAATCTCTCAAAAAAAAAAATAAATTAAAAAAAAACTAAAAAAGGTGCACAGATTTGAATGAAGATTTTTCTGCTTGGATCATTCTGCTTTCCAGGAAAGGCACAGAAAATTACTTATTAAAGTTATCTACCAGGAAGACATACTTCTGTTTCAAAATATAATGATAAATATTTTTTGAATGCGTATTATGCTTTCTCTTTATAGAGGAAAGATTTTCATCACCCAAAAAAGTTTCCTAATGCCCATTCTCAGTTTCCCTTCTCCAGTCCCTGGCTCTAGGCAATCACTGATTTATTTTCAGTCACTATCGATTATTTTGCTTGTTCTAGAATTTCATATAAATCACATCATATTGTATTCTTTTAGGTTTGCCTTCTTTTGCTTAGCATCTTGTTTTTTTTTTTCTAATTCTGTCATAGGGCATGTATGCTTGCTGGAGAGAGAGAGAGAGAGAGAGAGAGAGAGAGAGAGAGAGAGAGAAAGCAAGCAAGCACCTTCCCTAATGGGGGATGGTCATGCTGACATCCCTTCTCCATTTCTCCTCCTTTCTAGACTTTGGACATACACACAGATGGACATCAATTATTTTTCAAGCCACTGGGTCCTGGACTTGAAAAGCACAGCTGGCCATGTGGGATTCAGCTACTTTAACCACTATGTCATTGATTGGCTCATCAAGTTTACTTTTTAAATTAATTCAAGTTCTTGGGTTAACTAATTGGATAATCTTTTGTTTACTTTTTATCAATGAGTAGCATTACCTTATGTGAATTACAGAATATATCAATACTTATTGACTAAGCCACCACTTTTCCCACCTATATCAGTCTTTTTGGTTTTAAACTTTATCTATTTTACCCACGGGACAGTGAATTGGGAATCCAGGACTTTACCATGTGGGTCCAGTTGAGCCACCATCTAGTACTTCACCCACTTTTTTTTTTAAATGCCAAATAGACAGAGAGAGTGAGGAGATGGAGAAAGCATCAGCATCCCCAGTCGAATACGGTCCTGCTGTAAGGATTTGGGGTACATACGCCTATATACCATGACTGTTTTTCAAGTCAATAATAAAATATACAAATCTCAATTGAAAAGAGGTAAAAGCATTTTAACCACATGGTTGGTCATGTGGAATCAGATCACCTTAACCAACAGGCCAGGGAGCTGGCTCTCGATTCATCTTAAGATGGATATTTGGGTTGATTCCAGTGTGAGGCAATTGGAACAAATATGATCTGAACATTTTTATATATGCCTTTTTGTATACTTACATTTTAGGTTTACAGAATAAATCGAAGGGAACTGTTGAGCTATATGGTATGGGTGTATTTAACTTTATAAGAAATTATTAAAAAATCTTCCAACGTGATTGTATATTTTATACTGACATTAGCTGTATATGAGGGTTCATATTACTCTCCATTCTTGTCAAAGCTTGACATCATCAGTTCATTTTAATTTAGCCAGTGAGTAGGGGTATGTCATTGTGTTTTAATTTGCATTTCTCAGACGACTAATGGCAATGAACAATCTTCTGTGTGTTACTGGCCACTTGTATACCTTCTTTTTCTTAACATAGTTTTAAATTTTAAATATAATTATATATGGACTTTTTTTCAATAAAGATATTGGAAACATCTGTTCAAATACTTGTACCTCTTTAAAATGTGATTTGATTATTTTATTATTGAGTTGTAAAGTATTTTTTAAATATATATTCTGGATACAAACTCTTTGTTAGACATGTAAGTATTAGAAATGTACTCTCCTACACATTATACCAGGTGAAATAAACCAGGGTCAGAAGAACAAATACCGCATGTTGTCACTGAGCTGAAAAATCTAGATCAAACTTATAAGCAAAGTAGAATGATCCTTATCTAAAACTGGGTTCACAAGGATTGGGGAAATGTTGGTCAAAGAACACAAAGATTAGTTAGATAGGGGAAATAAGTTTCTGAGATCTATTGCATAACATGTTGCCTATAGTTAATAATGATGAATTGTAAATTCCAGAAAGGCTAAGAGAGTAAATTTTAAATTTCCCACCACAAAAAAAGTATCTGAGATGAGAAATATACTAATTAGCTTGATTTAGTCCTTCCACATTATATTCATATACCATAACATCACTTTATAACCTATAAGTATATGCAATTATAATTTGTCCATTCATAATAAAATAAAAACCAAATATACTCTGCTAGTCAGGAATTTGTCTTTCATTGTCTAAGATTTTCTTTGAAAAGTATGTTTTAAAAAGATTTTATGAAGTTCAATTTACCTATTTTTTAAGGTTACTGACATTTATGCTCTATATAGATTTTTTTGTCTGCCCAAATACCAACAGTTTTGTTTCTTATTTATTCTGGAGTCTAGTAGATTTAGCTGTTGTGTTTAGGCCTGTAATTCATATCAAGTTATTTTTTTTTATTTGGCATAAAGCAAAGATTGAGTTTTTTTAAAAATTTTGTATGACTAATTAGTTGCTTTATCAACTTACATTGAAAACACTCATTGAATTAATCTAGCAATTCTTTCAATTATCAAATGCTCAGATACATATGGGTCTATTTCTGAGCTATCTATTCTTTTGAACTGAATTACATTCATATATTCTTATTATTGACTCATTATGTCAATTACTATCACTCTACTTTAAAAACAACTTTTTTGATACTTGACATTTTTTGTATTTATTAATAAAATTGAAATACTAGTACTATGGAAAAGACTTCTGTAATTATAACTGGGATTAAAATCTGGGCTAAATTAAGAATTGCCATATGATCAATAAATTATAATAAGCTTTTCAATTCACAAATATGGTGTAATTATTAAGATCTGTAATTTCTCTAACTAGTGTTTTAACTATCAATGTACATGTTTTTTACACATTTATAATAAGTATTTTGTTTTTAGTGGTATTGTAAATAATATCTTTTCTCTTTATCTCGCAAAATATTTTTGTTTTGTTCTACTTTACTGGAAATTAAAATAGCCAGTATAACTCTTTTATGATTTATTTTTTTCATGTTACATGTTTTTCTGTACATAAACTTGTGCCTTTGCATTTAAATCAGGCTTGTTTTAAAAATTAGGTCTTCATTTATCATTTAATTTAGACCATTCACATTTAACGTAATTATCAATATGATTGAACTTAAGTCTAAAATGCTGTCATCTATTTCCTATTGGCTCTTGCTCTTTGTTCATTTTTGTTCATTCTTTCTTGCCTTCTATATAAATGAATATTATTAGTTTTCTATTTTATCTCTACTATTGTTTTTAACTTAGTCTTCTCTTCAAATATGTTACTTATTATTTCTATAATGTAGAAATTTTCCTACTTCCTCCTTTTTTCTTTTGTGCTATTATACCAAGCATTTTACTTCTCTATATATTATTTTCAGTTATTTTTAAAAATAATTTAAAATGATGACCAGCAGGTGGCACTGTTGATATAGGCAGTTTACTCCCACATGGCCAACTGTGGTTTGAGTCCCAGACCTGGCGACTTGCTTTCTCACTTTCTCTCTTTCTCTGTCTCTTTCTGGTGAGCACACATGCCCTATAGCAAATTATAAAATAATAATAATAAATAAAATTGAGCAATTCTTTAAAAATTGTAAAGGGAGAGAAAGAATACCTGTTTATATTTCCCAATATATTCTAAATTTCTTATATTCTCCATTATCTTAGAATGAAACAAAATTTCCAGTTGGATCATTTTCCTTCAGTATAAAATTTATTCTTTACCTTTTTGTTGGTCTGCTGAAAGTTAATAATTTCAGCTGTGGTTGGCGTAAAAATGTTTTTATTTTACCTTTATCATTGAATGATATATATTCACTAGTTATTTAATTCTAGATTTTTTTTTTGTTTATCACACTAATGTTTTTACATTGCACTATCTTGTAACTTGCATTATTTTGTATGACAGTTCAGTAGTAATTATCTTCTTGGCCCCTGTTTCAGTATTGGTTGTTTGTTTCTTAATTCTTTTTTTTTAATATTTTATTTGACTTTGTTTATTTATTTTAATTTGACCAGAGAGAGACAGAGGAAGAGACGGGGAGACAGAAAGTGAGAAAGTAAACTGCCAGGTTTGAACTCGAATTGCAATAGGCCATGTGGAAGTCCAGCACCCTTAACCACCATGCCATTTGACAGCCCAAGTTTTTAAATTCTTTTTGGATTGTCTTTTCATTACTGTTTTTGTTGTTGCTGTTGTTGTTGTTGTTTTAGCATTTAGAAGGGTGTGCTTTGGTGCAGATATCTTTATGCTTAGCATTTAGAAAGGTGTGCTTTGGTGCAGATATCTTTATGCTTATTCTGTCTGAAATAAGTTTTGTTTTGGGAACAGCAGTTGGCATAAGGGCTGTGTCACTGGACTCCCATGTAGTCAACCACGGTTCAAGTCTCAGACGTGGTGGCTTAAACTCATGCTGGTCACTAGTGCATGCATGCCCAAGATCCTGAGGGAAGAATGGAGGAGAAGGGATTGTGGCGAGGCTGTACCCCCTTGAGGATGATTTCTCACTTTCTGTCTCTCTGTCTTTCTGGTGAGTGCACGTGTCATATAGTAAAAACCTCTTCAAAAAAAAAAAAAAAACCTGTTTTGTTTTATATATCTGTGGAATTGTTGTTTTAATCAAATTTTTAAAATATTGGCATATTATATATTCAAATATAATACTTAATATTGTCCCAAGGTCACTGAGACTCTGTTCACTTTTTTGCTTTTCCTTTCTGTACATTTTTTACAGTTTCCCTTATTTTTCTTAATGTTCAATAATCTATGGCATGTCCACTGAATATTTCCGTTCAGATATAGTATTTTCTTATTGAGTTATAATTTTTGCATTCTATTCCTCTTCTATCAGTATTCATTAAATTATTGAATACATGTATAGTGGTTATTTAAAAGTCCTTGTTCACTAATTCCGTCATCTATGTCAACAGTGGATCTTTAAAAAATAGTTTTTAATCTTTACTACTTGTCATTTTAATTTAGTTTCTTCACATGTCTAGTGATTTTTTATTAGATGCTAGACATTAAAAGCATATTATTCAATTCCTAGAATTTGTTCTTTTTTTATAGTATTGAATATTTTATTGAAAGTTAGTTCAATTATTTTACTGATCAGCTTGATTCTTTTAAGGTTTATTTCTAAGTTTTGTTTTAGCAGGTATAGTGTTTTTACTCTGTGCTAGTGCTAACTTAGCCTCATTAACAGGACATGGCTTACCTGGGGTATCTATCAAAATTCTGAATGTCTACTGAGGTCTCTCCACTCTGACTGCTTAAAACTTAAATTTATTCAAGTCCTGTGTAAATTGTTGTCATCATTCAGTTAATAATCCTCAACAACAGTTTTTTCTCAATAACTTTTTTGGCTGACCTCAAGGCATCTCACACTAACACATATGTACCTCAGAATTCAGTACCAAAAAAAAAAAAAAAAACTGGATTTCTAAGGAGATGATTTATAGAGCCTTATTTTTTGTGCATAGCTCTGTCCAGATATTTTTGTCCTCTAAATTTCAGCCAATTCAACTATAATGAGCTTTTGCTTGTCTGCCTTGATATACTTTGGTTCCTCATCTCAGATAGCACCTTTAAATAGAAAGTCAAGGAAACAATATACCTCATCTATTATCTATTTCTCTCTCTTTTTTTTTAGTGATTTCACTCTTATTTTTTGTCCAAAAATTATTATTTCACTTTTTTTTTTTTTTTTTTTTAGTTTTTTAGTTATTTATAACAGGAAGCTATGTCTGATCCACTTACTTCCTCATGCTGGAAGTAAAAGTTCTCCATAATTTAAAAATATTTTGTCAAAATTTTTATTTGAGTGAACCTAAATTTTCCAGAATATTCAGTGACAGAAATATTTTGCAATATTTCCTTTGGGGAAGATTAAACAACTACAGGTGAAAGGAACAACAGCAAATGGTGGAGGTAATATTTATTATCTAATCTGTATTGAAGCATTAATAGTGTCCTCTGTATGGGTATAACATTATTCCCAGTAAATATTTATTACTAGATTTTATAATATCCCCTTGAGACCTCCCATACCCTCAATCTATCAAGAAGTGGGGATGGAATATTTCATTAAAGTTTAAATATATTTGTTTAAGAAAAACAATCTGAGACTTCTTAATGATATTGCAAATAATTCCAGTTCTTATGAAAAATTCAGTAAAGTAGGGACCAACAGGTGCTATGATGGTTAAGGCTCTGGACACTTCCACATGGTGGACCACAGTTTGAGTCCCAGGCCTGGTAGCTTGCTTTCTCACTTTCACTCTCTCTCTCTGATCAAATTAAAATAAATGAATGAAAACATAACATTAAATAATTAATTATTTTTAAAAAATAAAATTCAGTAAAGAAATGAATCAGAAACAATCATGAAGAAAAATAGGATATAATCACTCTGAATAAGATTACAGAAATAATGAACATATAATTAATATGGAACAAAGAAAGGAGAGAAATTTTAAAAAGAAAATATTTGGAAAAACTTTAACCAACATATTCAGAAATGAATTACTTAACTACAAAATTTCATCCATTCAATTTGTGAAACACCTACATGGTGTGACTTGAAGCTCCCTATAGAGAGAGGTGAGAGAAGACAGCAGGTTTGTAGGAAAGAAGGGAGGTCAGACCTAGCAGAAAGAACATGAGTGAAACATAAAAGTGAAAAAGTGCAAGGCAAGTTCTGGGAATGAAAACAAAACCAGTTTGGCTACAATGAGGGGGAGTACTGTAAAATAAGACTAGAAAATATAAAATAAATTGAGGCCAGATTATATAGGCTTTTGAATGCCAGGCTAAGGATTTGCTGTTCTTTTTGGTTAAAAATGGGGAGTCACTGAAGGTTTTTGAGTAGGGGAGTGAACTGACCTTTGGGTCAATTACTCTGGCTGCAATGTATAAAGTAGATTGGAAGAGAGAGAGAACAAAAGTGAAGAGACACCCTGGGAGGCTATTGAATTAGATCAGGTGACAAGTAATGAGAAGGTGAACTATGAGAGTAGCAGTAGGACTGGGAAGAAAAGGATGAATTCCAGATACCTTTCATGGGTCAAATCTATTGGGCTTAGTAACTAATGAGATCTGAGAGACCTGTTAAAAAAGATTTCTGAGTTTTAAACCTGAGTTACTGAGGAAGTGAAGAAGTATGGGAATAAGGATGAAAAGCAGGTTGGAGTGGTTGTAGGCGCTTGTGTGGGATGTTGGTTCTAGTGTTTTTGTGGTGATGAAGTTTAGTGGGAAGGAGGTATTCAAAAGAGTTTTGATATGCTGTCTTTTTAAGTAGCAGAAGGTAGCAGTTTTCGGGAATAAATACAATAATTCAATTTTAGAGTTAGAAGGATTTAGCTCAGAGTTGTTCAATAAATGTTGATTGAAGAAATTTTATTTGTTCAACAAATATTTATTTAACAACTACTATGTGCTCAGTTCTAATCTAGGTGTCGAGATATGATTTTCAATAGAAATGATATCTTACCTTATGGAGAACATAGTATAGTGAGGCAGATATTTTAATGAGCATTTATAATAAACAATAACATGTATTACTTTAGTTAGAGTGCAGGTTGATTTGAAATAAGATAAAAAGGATCCTTCTAAGTGTAAAATGCTCAAGAAAGGGTTCTCAAATGAATATCTGATTCAGCTAAAAAAAATTTACCAGGGATTAACCTGGTTAGTTGAAAAGAGATGGGAAGGATTTCAGCAAAGGGAACTTAAGTTGCAAAAGACTATACAATTTGAGTCTTTTGAGGAATTGAAACATTTATTATGGTTGATTCATGGAGTATGAATGATGAAAGAAAGAGAGAGGTATGGACCAGTTCATGAAATGTCTTACCTTACAAGAGTTTGGAGCTTTGTCTTAAGAACAGTGGAAATCCACTGAAGGACTTCTAAGAGAGAGAACAGCATGACAGGATTGGCATGATTTAAAGATTTAGGAACTATCCACTTTGAATTAAGACATTTACTGGGTCTGCTGGTGTTTACACACAAATAAGAATGGTGCAAAAAGATAAGGTCTACAATGGTTTAAAATGTTATTTATATAAGGTTATACTTATTCAATAAGTATAAGATGCCATAGGAACATAGATAAGAAATAATCAATCATATCTGCAAGGAGGGAAGTATTAAACACTAAGAAAGAGATATTTTGAGCTGAGGCTGGAACATTAAACAGGTCTCACAAATAAAAAGTTTAAATGGGACCAGCAGTTGGCATAATGAGTGAGTGCCATGTTGCTGGACTCCCATGTAGTCAACTGCGGTTCACGTCCTGGGCCTGGTGACTTAAACTCATGCCGGGCGCATGTGCATGCGTACCCAAGATTCCCGAGAGGAGAATAGAGGAGAAAGAATTGTGGCGTGGCCATCCCCCCTGGGGGGTGATTTCTCGCTTTCTGTCTCTCTGTCTCTCTCTGTCTTTCTGGCGAATGCATGAGCCCTATAGCAAAAACCTCTCCAAGGAAAAGTTTAAGTAGACACCCAAGTGCAATTTTATTTATAGCTTTCAAGATCTCATCTCTGTATCTAATTACCACACTTTCTCTTTCTTTGTTCATTTTATTTTCTCTCTCCCAGAGGCCATGTGAGTTGGCTGAAGAAAGACAGATATAGAGAGAGGGAAAGTAAGAAATTACTCCCTCTCCATGGGAGATGGTCATGTTGCAATCCCTTCTCCATTTTTCCATCCTTCAGAGATTTAGGGTACACACATATATGTGCCCAGTGTGTTTCTCAAGCCTCTGGGTCAGGACTCCAACCATGCTGTTGGCTATGTGGGATCCAGTCCCTTAACCATCAGTTTGAGATTGGATGACTCACTGCTTTTTCTGTAGCCAAATTTCTCTCATATTGTTCATTTTGTCTCTAGTGTTGATGTAAACCTGGTTGAAGTATATAATTATTAGTATGCATACAAGAAAAATTACTTTATCCAATCACTAGTCTTCTCAAGCCACAAATATTTACCAAGAAGTACTTAAGTGGGGCAAGCAGTTTGTACAGTGGTTAAGGATGCTAGACTCCCACATGGCCGGCCATGATTTGAGTCCCGGACTTGGTGGCTTGCTTTCTCACTCTCTCTCTCTCTCTGTCCCTCTCTGATCAAATTAAAATAAATAAGTAAATAAATAAAGTTAAATAAAAAGTAATTCTTTAAACAAACAAACAAAAAAAGAAGTACTTAAGTATTTTAGTATTTCAGCAACTGGACAAGCTTTGCAGGAAAGTATATATTTTCTGATAATTAGCACTGTCAATAAGCTCTATTCTCTGCTTTTTAACCCAGGGATTTGACTCTTTGTAGCAGAGACTGGCGGCACTCAATCCTCTGCCTTCCCCAGGTTCCCTACAATTAGGTTGCCCATGTAGCTGAGTGCAAAGAAATAACTCAGTGGAATATCCCACTTCTGCACTTGGCCTGAGAAAGTTCACAGAAGAATGAGTATTCATGTTTCTCTCTTCATTCACTGGTATGCTAAATGCATATGATCTAAATACAGATTTCATAGGGACCCTAGGGAATGGAGGAACCCAAGATAAATGCTTGGTCACTGTGTCACTTCTTACAAGATATTTGCCTGTGAGTGACTTTGAGCCCATAGTAGACCATGAGGTGAGAAAAAAATGAACTTATATTAGATTCAAGCCACTGAGATTTAGAAGTTGTTTGTATCACAGCTAGTGTTAATTACCTTGCCTAATATATTCCTGTATGAGTTAACTTAGTGCTTTTATGATTCTGAGTGCTGCTACAAGCCTTCAGTCCTCTGTATAACTTTATTGCTAGAACTCCCTGGGATCATCCCCCAGTAAAAGCATAGTATCTTCCCTTTATATAGTCAATGAATATAATGTCAGTGTTGATTCATAGGGCTGTTGACTATATCTTAGAGGATTCAGACACGTTTTTAATGTCATTTGCTCATTACTTCAGATATTTTTTTTTGCTATAGGGTGCATGCACTCACTAGAAAGACAGAGAAAGACAGAGAGACAGAAAGCGAGAAATCACCCCTTAGGGGGGATGGCCATGCCACAATCCCTTCTCCTCCATTCTCCTCTCAGGATCTTGGACATGCACACACATGCACCCGGCATGAGTTTAAGCCACCAGGTCCTGGATGCAAACTGCGGTCAACTATGTGGGAGTCCAGCAACATAGCCATTACGCCAACTACTGGTCCCTCAGGTAATATTTTTTTTAGCAAATGTTGAGTTAGGTGATGGGTAGTTTCCACCTTGGTATGCCCGACATTAGGTAGGCTTTAGGCTTAATTGTTCTAGTAGGATAAAAATACCAGGGAATCATAAACAAAATATGTCTTATAGCAAATTCAGTTTATCATGACATAAAACACAGATAATTTTGTAGTTACAAAATATTGTCCAATAAAAGACACTTATTAAAGAGATAAGGTTTAGTCCATATTATCTGATTACAAATAGTTACAGGATTAGATCGGTATTAGCTATAATAAATCTTTCTGAAATAATCAGGAATCTTGTTTAAAAAAAGCAATATTGTGTGTAAATATACAAGATCATTTTATCTAGTCAAATAGTCTCAGGAAAACATCACACTGTG
The DNA here is from genome assembly GCF_000334495.1 of Tupaia belangeri chinensis. Lineage (NCBI taxonomy): Eukaryota > Metazoa > Chordata > Mammalia > Scandentia > Tupaiidae > Tupaia > Tupaia belangeri. The sequence goes on from NW_006199814.1 coordinate 2,438,111, forward strand.
TGTTTGGATCCAAAAAGACTGAAAATCCTTCTTCATCCTTTTCTAACTCACCATCACACATGGTAAAGTCATGCAGGCCTGAGTTGGATCACCTGTTTTAAGCTGACTGACTCTTTGTCAGACCCTGGACAATTTACAGAACCTTTCTCAGACTTCCAAACTAATAGTACCTCATCCTTCTGCTTCTGCTTCCCAACTGGTTGCCAGAATGATCCTATGTTTAAGTCATAGTATTGTATGACTTTACTCAAAATTCATCAATGGCTTTTCAAATCACTCGGAACAAAAGTCAGTTTTAGTGGTTTACAAGGCTAAAGGTGATTGGATAATTGTCTGAAGTGATTTCCTAATTCTCATGCTTATTCTATTCCAGTCTTACCAGTCTTCCTGGTAACTTTCCAAAAAAAAAAAATACCCAAAACATTTCACAGACACAAAAATGGGAAGTTATTGATAATAATGTGTACGGTAATGTCTTTGACTTAGCTGATATGCAGTGCATTCATACCGAGAAGATTCATATTGTACGTTGTGGAGATGTATAGGGATCAAATGTAAAAAAGAAAGAAAAAAAATTTCTCAGTGAAAGAACAGGGTCAAAAAACATGCTCGGTTTCCATCTTCTTAGTAGAATTTCTGATTTGTCAACAGCTTAGGTGAGAGTTCCCATAATCTTCAGAACAAACTAGTAATAATAATAGTTAGCATTTTATATTATTTATTATGTGCCAACATGATGTCATTCGATCCTCCCCATAACCCTAGAGGCAGTGATACTTAGTGGTTTTGGAGTGTGCTCTGAAATCATGCTGTGCAGTACAAGTCTCTGTGCCACCATTTATTGACTGTATCTTTAGGAAAGTTACTTAACCTGTCTGTGTCTCAATTTCTTTATTTGTAAAAGAATATTAAAATAGCACTTTCAGCCTAGTAGTAGTGTTAAAAATTAATATTTTATAAAGTGTCAAGGACAGGGTCCAGTGTATAACAAGGGCTACATGTTTGCTAAATATTTAAATAAAAATAAATTCTTAACTTCTCTGTGCCTCGGTTATAGTATCTGAAAAATGGAATAATGGTATAGATTTACTCCGTAGAATTTTTTGTGAGAATTAAATGCTATAGCATGTACAAATCATAAAATATTGACAGATGGTAAGCTCTCAAGAGTTTTTAATATTTTTAGATTTATAAGGATATAAGGGGGTTTAGACAGATTAACTAAAATGTTCAAGGTTATACTAGTTGTAAACAGCTAAACTGGGTCTTTATCTAAGACTATCTAGTTCAGAATGACATTCTTAACCACAACCTTGTGGGTTATAAGCATATATTTTTTGTCTGTGAGTTCCTACCTTTCAAATGAGACAGATAAATTTTCAATTTCCTTTCGTTTTAGATTTTAATGAAAAGTGTTTTGATGTGTGGTATTAAAAATCCAGAAGCGTCATGATCGTTTCTTTCTAATTTGTCGATAGGGCCCTGTTTCAAATCCAGATTTTACATATATAAATAAAGGAAAAACAAAAGCTCACTAGAAATCTATAGAGATTAGAAATCAATAGCTTCATATTTCTCCTGAAAGGAATGTTCTCTCTTATACCACAGCTTCATGAGAGTTTGTGCTGGAGTTCGAAAAGACTGAAGATCATGAGACAATGTTCTAGAAACCATTTGGGGACATCGATCCCATGTGAACATGGCTAAACTGGTCACAGAGATTTCAGAATTGCTGAGGCAAATGCCTCATGTTTATCTGTGAAAGAAACTAGAGAAAAAGGTGAGAAAGCACTATATTGACATTAACATAATATCACTAAGTGGATTTTCTTTTTTTTTTTTTTGGAGAGGTTTTTCGCTATAGGGTGCATGCGCTCGCCAGACAGAGAGAGACATAGAGACCGAAAGCGAGAAATCACCCCCCAGGGGGGATGGTCACGTCACAATCCCTTCTCCTCCATTCTCCTCCCAGGATCTTGGGCACGCACGCACACGCTCCCGGCATGAGTTTTAAGCCACGGGGTCCGAGACGCGAACTGCGGTCGACTAGTCCAGCGATATAGCCATTACGCTAACTGCTGGTTCCCTAAGTGGATTATTTTTTAAGTCATTATCCCTGTTTCTTACCCTCATTTATTCAACCACAGAAATCAATACTAAGCTACATTCAAAAAGCAGCAGCTATTGTGAAACAGTTTTAGGTAAGCAACAAGGCAGCCAAGTGTATGTCTCAGAATGTTTTCACAGGAAAACATCTGTGAAATGTTTGTATAGGAATAGCACGGTGTTTACATAACGATTGTGAAGCTTATGTTCTTTTTTGGCAATGAGGACACACCCATATAGCACATTTTTAAATGTTTGTGTATTTCAGCTACATTTTCATTGGCAACAGACATACAACCACAGTGACGAGGTATCAATCAACATTCCTTTTTCCAGCTGTTTCATAAAAAAAATTATCTGTCATAAAATGTATTTGGTTCCTCCTATATGCATTAACTTTTTCCTTCTGTCTTATCAAGTGCTCTGCTAGAAAAACGGGACACATTTTAAAATTCAAGTTAAGAATCACCTGAGTGGAATGGCATCTCTATTTTCTATATCAAGTCTTAGCAAAAGCAAAATTATTATTTAATTCTAAGAAATGAACTCTGTCTTAAGGAATAAGCCTTTGAAACCATACAATATACTATCAGTGGTGTACAACAGTGATGTATAATTCTGGAGAAGCCAGATGTCGTTTTCAGAAACACTAAAAGAGTCACCAACTTAACTTTAAACTAAGGCTGACAAATAGGAACTCTGTGTACATAAAGATAAATCATTAGAAAAGATGAAGGAAACATAGCTAATTCTTGTCATTTTTCCTATATATAAAACAAAAATGCATACATATGGGAAAGTGCAGTACAAAGATGCATGAGAAGCAGCTCATCGATTCTAGGCAACATATTCATAAGTAATGTTTCTGCAGTCGGGGGAGTGTTATGCTGAGTGAGATTTGGGGGAGAGCTCACAAGATACACTTTTCAAGGTGCCTGTGTTAAATATTACTGGATTGATTGAAGTAAACACCATTTGATTCAGATTTTTCACATATTATTCTTTATGGAAATATCGAAATATAAGTTGTCCCTGTTGCTACCAAAGCAGCCAGGGACCTTGAATGAGAACGTAAAGACACTCCTTATCAGCTCCAGCTTAACTTAGTGGTGACAAACTTATGCACATTGCAGGACAAATCAGTCAGCTGCCAAACCAGACTAAACAGGAAGTACTCATATAGTGTCATAAGTCTACAGCAGGACACTGAAGCCCAAAGAGGAATAGTCTAGTGCTATTCACCACCAAGGGTGTATCAATTAAATTAATAACTTGGATGTTTAATTAAGTCAATATATCTCCCCCAAAGTTGTAGAGAGGTTCAGAAAAATGGGAAAAAAAATAACTCTTACAAAGCAGAAATCATTTTATAGACAGAAAGCTAAGGGAGAAAGTAATTTTAAATATATTTTTAATGAAATTTTATTCAGCCATTGAATGCTCCTTCTATTCTTAGTGATTTAGGGTAGCTATTGCTATCTAATCCTAGTAAATGTAATATATTATGAAGAGACTTAAAAGTTCTTGAGAAAGGAATTAAAGTATGAGTTTATTATGCCACAAAACAAATTGTAAAACTCATTTGTAGTTTTCTATAATACATATTTACCATAAACTTTTGAATACCTCTAATATCTAGACAGAGTAGAATTATTAATTAAAAAAAATAAAAAGAGGCAGGGAGAGAAAAGAGAACACACCCCAATGGAAGAGGGTCATGCTGCAATCCTTTCTCTTTTTCTCCATCTTGTCAGGTTTGGGATGCAGACACAAAAATACTTTTCAAGCCACCTAGCCAGGATTCAAACCACAGATGACCATGAGGGATTTGGCTCCCTTACATACCAGGCTATGGAACCAGCCCCAGAAAAATGTTATTAATAGAAATGAAATTCTCTACACTCTCTTTCTTCTACTTATCCACCTCTTGAACCAATACCTGTTGAATAAATTTAATGAAATTTGAAGATACTGCTAACTTAGATGCCTGCAGGGAACAGTCAGGTGGTAGGGGGCTGTGTCCTTCAGGTGACCACATGTACTATCAAAGTGAGTGAGCTTATTTAGTTAGCCAATTGTCACTTGGCATATTTTTGGGTAATTTTACAAAACTTCTGATATGGTTTTTAAGGTAAACTGGAAATTTGACTTTTTATATGAAAACTCTATACATAAAATATTAGCTACCAATGAAAAACACTTTGAAAATGTCCTAGGTAGACTAGAACATATTTTTTGGCTGATTTAAGAGAAGGAGAGAGGGAAAGTGAGAAATTATTCCCCCTACCCCAGGGGGATAGCCATGCTGCAATCCTTTCTCCTCCATTCTCCTCTTGGAATATTGGACACTGACACACACACCTGGTGTGACCCTCAAGCCACTGGGTCTGAGTCTTGAAATGCACATCTGGCCATGTCAAGTATAGTGCCCCAACCTCCATGCCAGCTACTAGCCAGTGACAGCATATCTTGGTCTATGACTAGTTATGAAGCATACAATGTACTTTAAGAGCACAAGAAAAATGCAACTAATTAATCTGGAGAACCTTGGTAGGTGTATTAGTTAAAATTGCCTGGGTTATGCTATGGTAACAAGAAGCCCCAGATCTCCATGACTTACAAAAATAAAAGTTTGGGGACCAGCAGATGGCATAGTGGTTGTGTTGCTGGACTCCCACATAGTCTACTGTGGTTTGAGTCCTGGACCTGGCAGCTTAAAACTCAAGCTGGTAACGTATGCATGTGTGCCCAACATCCCAAAAGAAGAATGGGAGAGAAGGGACTGCAGCGTGTCCAAACACCCTAGGGGGTGATTTCTCAGTTTCTGTGTCTCTGTCTCTAGAGGGAGTCTCTAGAGGGAATCTCTATCTCCCCAGGGAGTACACACACCCTATAGTAAAAATCTCTATTAAAATATTAAATTAAAAAAATCAAAGTTTCTCCTTCATGTTAATATGTCCATAATAAATAAACAAGGAGGTTTTGCTTGTCATCATGAGAAATGCAGCTAATGGAACAGTCCCTATCTGGAACATATGATTGCTATAGTTTGGATAGCAGTTTGTCCCACAAAGGTTTATGTTTTGAAATTTGATCCTCAATGTAATGGTGTCTGAAAGTGGTGAGGCCATTAAAATGTGAGGCTAATGGGCAGTGATTAAATCATGGTGGTGCTGATTTCATTAAAGAATTAATGCTATCTAACATGAGATTGAGTTCTTACTTTTGTGAGAATGGGTTATATCTTGAGAGAGTGAGTTGTTTTAAGAGGAAAATGACTGCCCCCAGGATTCTCTTCCTCTGCCTCTGCTGTCATCCTCTTTGCTTCTGTTGGCCATGTCATGATGCCTGCCCACATCTCTGTACTTTCTATTGATAGTTGCCAGACTTGTGAGTCATATAAACTTCTATTTTTTATTAATGTCTTAGTCTCAGGTGTTTTTGTGAGCAACATGATAGTATTGCTGAAAGGAAAAGAGACATAGCAAACCCCCCAATGGCTCTTCAGATAACACATATCACTTCAGCTTTCATATAGCTGGTCAAAAAGCTAGCTATATGGTTTAAAGTACAGATATGTCCTTCTCCAAAGAGAGGTCTGACTTTGCTTTTCACATCTGGTAAGAGTGTTTGTTTAGTCTGAAGGCTGGGTACATCTGAGAGACTTAGAGTGGGGCATGGACTCACAAGAAATACCAACCATGGGATTTAGGGTGGTGGTTTTGGATTATACAAAATTAGTTGATTTGGAGACTGAATTTAACCACTTGGGGAACCAATCAATCAACAAATTAAGCCTATGTAGTGAAGCCTCAATAAAACTCTGGAAAATGAAGATTCAGAAAGCTTCTCTTATTTCCAATATTTTGAAACATATTGACACTGGACAGGTAATAAATCCTGAGGACAACAGAAACTTGAGTTTGAAATCCTCCTAGACTTAAACCCGTTAATTTCTTCCTTTAGCTAATTTGATCTCTATTCTTTCTCTATTGCAATTATAACTGTGAACACAATAGCATTCAGTAAATTATGTGGGTCTTTCTAATGAATTATCAAATGTATGAGTGACTTTAGAAACCCCCAACACTTGTAACTGGTGTTAGAAACAGAGGAAATAATGGGGACTATGCTCTAAAACCTTATAGCTTGGCTAGTGTCATGGTCATGTTCAGTTTAATCAGATGAGGATGCATTATTAGTTCCTTCAGAGAAGAATATCACAGGTGGGAAAACTAAAATACTTACAAATTTTTCTACAGTGAGATACAGGAAGGAAATAATACTTATACTCAGTCATAAAGGATATACAAAAGTTAACCCAGAGAAGAAAATGGAGAAGTTTGAGTCACATCAAGAGGCAGAATACATATAATCATTAAGTATTTACAAAGCATGATATGAACAGAGAACTTACATGCAGTTTTACATTTCCAAAATAACTAAGGGTTAAGTCTCAGCCAAGTTAAAAAAGGTGTTACATAGTAAAAAAGATAAAGGTGCTTAAAAATAGCAGTGCCAATTGGAAAGAGGAAGCTTAGTTTAGGTTAACACTGAGGTCAGCAATAGAGCTTGGGAAGCTTCAGGGACCAGCAGGTAGAGTGGTGGTTAAGGCGCTGGACACTCCCACGAGACTTGACCACAGTTCAAGTCTTGGACCTGGTGGCTTGCTTTCTCTCTCTCTCTCTCCCCTCCTCTAGTAAAATTAAAAAACAAACAAAAAAACAAACAAACAAACAAAAAAAAAACATAAATGAATGAATAAATAAAAAAATAAAATGAAATAATTCTTTTTAAAAAAAGAACTTGGGAAGCTTCATAGGAGGAGGTCTGTGTGTATGAGAGAGCTCAAAGCAGAGCCTTTGAGAGAGAAGCTTCATGGAGGAAGGCTTTTTATCCTGAGTACTCATTGTTATTTAGTCAAATGGGACCTTATACACTTAAACACTTGAAAAAAAAAAAATGCTGAGTTAAACTAATCATTCTTTCACCAAGATCTTTCTGTTTTAGTGTATACATTTAGTCCCATTCCTCAGGGAGATTTAGAGCTATTCTAAAGCCCCTGGTTTGCTAGGCATCTGTGTGTGTGTTTTTATTTAAAGAATGATTTATTTTTAATTTTATTCATTCATTTATTTATTTTTTAAATTTTGCCAGAGACACACACACAGAGAAAGAGACAGAGAGAGAGAGAGAAAGTGAGAAAGCAAGCCACCAGGTCTGAGACTCAGACTGTAGCTGGCCATGTGGGAGTTTCTAGCTCCTTAACCACCATGCCACCTGCTAGTCCTATACATAGTTTTTTTTTTTTTTTAATAGATTTTTGCTATATGGCATGTGCACTCACCAGAGAGACAGATAGGCAGAAAACAAGAAATCACCTCTCGAGGGGGTTGACCACACTACTATCCCTTCTTCTCAATTCTCCGCTCAGGATCTTGGGTACACATCCATACGTACCCAGTGTGAGTTTTAAGTAACTGGATCTGGGACTCAAACCGTGGCTGACAATGTGGGAGGCCAGCGATGTAACCATTATGCTATCTGTTGGTCCCAAGCATCTGTGTTTTGAAAAGTACCCTGAAGTACAAGTGGTAGAAAACTTTTTCTTCAGAACCCAGTTGCCCTGGGGCAGAGAGTCAAACATGCAAGGATTCAGAATACATAAATACTACTTTTCAAAATGAATTTAAAAACTGCTTCTGCAAATATATTTTCATGGTAATGTGACCCTATTTTTAGGAAGTAAAAGTGTTGAAAAATAACTTGAGATAGTAGCCAGTCTTTATTTCTCCTCCTCTACCTCCTCCTTCTTAATCTTCAATGACCATAACAATTCCAGCTTCATAGGGACATTTGTTAGGAAAAAAAGATGAAAACTCAACTCTTAGTTTTGTAATTCAGAAAGCACTATCTATAAGAGAAAAGTGTTTTGTCATGTTACATATTCTTGTAAAAAATCTTTGTAAATTAATAAAAGCATAGGAGCTCAAAGATGAGTCAAGAAAGTAAATTTGATTTTGAGGGAAAGTAAATTCTGTGTTTAATTTTCCAACTTTATCCCTTAGGAATAATATCAAGAAGAAACCCTTCCTTACATTGGACAACACACAATAGAACAGACTCGAGTGTTCGGCATTTACTAACAGAATCTCACCTAAAGTTTTTTATACTAGAGTTGGTTGAGTCCAATAATGATCTTAAGCACAGTATCTCTCTGCTGCTGGCTTTAAATCTCCTATAGATAATGCAGGCTTGGAAGATGAGTCAATTCATATAGGAGGGTTTGTAATGGGGCAGCATGGACCAATGGATACAAGAGTCTGGTATTCAGACAAGAAGAACCTAGGGAGTGATTTGCTTGAACTCAATAACTTTGGACACATCAGTGGACCAAGTGGAGAGGTTCTGATAGTCTTTACTATCATATGATAGTAAAGATGATATATTGTCCAACCTAGGTGAGTATGGAAATGTAAGTCTCACTTAAAAGGCTACTTGGTAAGGAACATTTTGAAATGTACCTAAAAAGAATTTAGGTAAAAGCTAAAACAGCCTATTTCTCCATAAGTATTAGTACTTTTTGAAATTTAACATATCTCCAATAGGAAGATGAGTGGGTAGGGCAAGTTCAAAAGTTAAAAATTACTGCCTATACCATGATGACTCCTCCATTTAGAACTCTATCATTGACTTTCACCTATAGCAATATTAAATATTCCTGACTTGTATTTCCAATTGCCTAGTCAACAATTCTAACTAGATGGGAATCCCACACTTAACATTTCCAAATCAGGAATATCTTTGTCTATGTAATTTGCTAGGTCCAGTGAAAAATAAAAGCAAGAAACTCCTTGTTGAAAAAGTAGGGGAAAACATACCACCGAAAGTATAAGAAAACTAAGTTTCCTCTGTCATCTATAGTCTCTCTCAACCTGCCATAGTAGTTCTTATTTGATACTTAATGTTTTGTTTCTTTAAACATAGAAAAACAATCATGGCCAAATGCAGATCATCCCGAGCACCAGGAGAGATGACAGAAGTGAGATATTCATATAGATTCTGAGTTGGGAATGGGAAAATCAAACCAGACATCTTCCCTTCCAATGGGCTTGTGCCTTTTCCCAGGTTATTGCAATCTCTATGCTAGATCTTACTAGGTGCCTGGATGTGGGATGGCTGGGAAAGCTGTGGAGTGGGCATGTGCACTGGAGAGGAAAGCCTCAGAGGTCAATAGTAAAGTGGGGAGGGCCCAGGACATTTGCTAAGAATCTGTCCTACGGAAGTGTAGTGTCAGCAGGACGCATAAACACATAGGAGGCTCCACTCTCCCATTGGAATTCACTGCAAACCACAAAAACAAAGACTTTCGTTCAAGATGGCACAGAGCATTAAACTTCGAGCGTGAGGCTCTGCTTTGGGCAAAGAGCTGTGACTGCCATGACTTCACACTGCAGAGTTGTCTCTGACTCCCCTTCTGACCCTGCTACTCCCTGCATTCCTAACTCAATACAAAGCAACACAACTTCTTAATTACTTATTCTTCATACCCAAAACTTGCTCTTAATTTTACTAAAACCTACATCAGTATTACATAAGGAACTCCTGTCAGCACTGTATGCGATATGTAAACTCTATCCAATCATTTTTTACCACCTCTGTATTATTACAAAGGCCTCTTAACTGTTTCCCCAGCTTACCTGCTCATCTACACTATATCCTCCACCCAGCAGCCGTAAAGTAGACTACTTTTTCTGTGTAAGAGGAAGGATCTTTTGATGCATAAAGAAGGACATTCATTTCTATCACATGAGACAGTCCTAGTGTTCTAGGAGTTCTGGACCAGTAACTGGGGACCAAGACCAAATATATTTTTATATTATACCACGTCTATCTAAAATAGAAATTTCCATTACTCTCTTTTCCTTCTCAGTTTTATTTTTTCCTCTTCATATGTAGCATAACTTTTTAAATAATAATTTACTTGTTTGTATTTGTATATTTGTATTCGTAGGTAGAATGGAAGCTCTAAGAAGTCAGAGCTTTAGCTCTCTTATCAACCCCTTTATTCCTAGTGCCTAGAACAGGCACACATAGTGAGCCTTCAATAAATATTTTTTAGTCAATTGTAGTGGTGCAGCAGTAATGTAAAGCTCTACAAGCTAAAGCCACATGCAAAAGTCCTGGATGCACAACCTGAGGTCTCTCTGTGTACAATGGTGCATGCATGCATGCCTGTGATCCTTGTTGTCTGAAGCTGGAGGTGGAGGTGAACTTCAGGATAAGTATCCTGTTTGAAGTGGCTGTCTTTCTTTCTCTCTCTCTATTTATCTTATGAGAAAGTAAATAAATAAATTTTAAAAATTTGAATACAAAATAAAACAATATGGTGGTTCCTCAAAAACCTACATATAGAACTACTATATGACCCAGTAATCCCATTCATTAGTATTTACCCAAAGGATAGGAAAACAGTCAGTCAGAAAGACACGTGCACATTCATGTTTATTGTAGTAAAATTCACAATTGTTAAAACATGGAATCAACCTACATGTTCAAAAACTGATGACTGAGGAAAAAAAAAGAAAAATTGTGACATGTGTGTACTATGGAATATTACTCAGCTATGAGAAACAATGAGACCCTATTGGTTGATTCAAAGTGGATTAAATATATGGGGGCCAGCAGGTGGTGTGGTGGTTAAGGGCACTGAACTCCCACATGGCCATCCTCATTTCAAGTCCCAGACCTGGGGGCTTGCTTTCTCACTTTCTCTCTCTCTCTCTCTTGCTCACTCTGTCACTCTCTGGTCAAATAAATAAATAAATAAAGTTAAGTGAAATAATTCTTAAAAAAGAAATTAAAGCGGATGGATATAAATAGAAGACTCAATGCTGAGTGAAATGAGCCTGACTTCGAAAGATACACACTGTATATTCCCACTTAGTATGTACTGAATATCTTCACTCTGTGGCAGAAATTAGAAGAGCTAAAGATATAATAATAGAGACATTAATATAAACACAAGAAACGGTAAGGGAGGGGACTAGATGGTAAAGGATGAGTGTGTAGTACAAGTGGAAGAAACATTAAACAGACAAAAAAATGTAAAGTCCTCTGTTGAAAAAAATATATATTATACACATCATGATAGGGACTTTATGTAAAATTAATCTTAAAATTTTAAAAAGAAATTAAAAGAAAGAAAAAAATTATGAATATGACAGCATATTTAACCTAACATTTAACAATTCAGTCAATAAATCAATTTGATTAATTATACCCAGAAATTACTGAAGTTTTAACATACATTAAGACTAGGGTTTGGAATTAGAAATTAAATCCAAGGACCAGCAGATAGCATAATGGTCATTGCTGGATCACCATGTAATGACCATGGTTCGAGTCTCAGACCTGGTAGCTTAAAAACGTATGCTGAGCGTGTTAGTGTATGATCAAAATACCTAGAGGAGATGGGAGAAAAAGGGATTGTGGCATGGCCATCCCTCCAAGGGGTTATTTCTCACTTTCTGTTTCTCTGCCTCTCTCTGTCTCTCCTGAGAGCACAAGTGTCCTATAGCAAAAATCTTTCACAAAAAAAAAAGAAAGAAATTAAATCTAGTGACACAGCGGTATATATTTGTCCACCTGAAACTTCACTATTACTCATAGCTACCATTTCAATATCTCTGTATTCTTTGTAATTACTGATTCAGAAAGCATGAACTTTGCTTTACATTATACATGTGACATTGTATTCTCTTTTAAATAATTTTTTTTTTTTTATTTTTGTTTATTCATTTATTTTAATTTGACCAGAGAGAGACAGAGAGAGAGAGAGGGAAAGTGAGAAAGCAAGCCACCAGGTCCGGGACTCGAACCTTAAACATCACACCACCTGCTGGTCCCAGAGATATTGTATTCGTTTCCTACTGCCAGTGTAATAAGTTACCACTTATTAGGTACATGACTTAAAGCTACATGAATTTATTTTATAATCTAGAGATCAGATACCCAAACTGGGTTTCAGTGGGCAGGTGTTGGGTGGGCCATGCTCCTTCCGGAGGTTCTGGGGGAGAATCTGTTTCCATGCTTTGTCTAGTTTCTAGAGGTTGCCTATATTTCTTAGCTGATGGTCCCTTTCCTCCACCTTCAAAACTGGTAGTGGTAGATTGAGTCTTTCAAGTCACATTAGTATTTACCCAAAGGATAGGAAAACAGTCAGTCAGAAAGACACGTGCACATTCATGTTTATTGTAGTAAAATTCACAATTGTTAAAACATGGAATCAACCTACATGTTCAAAAACTGATGACTGAGGAAAAAAAAAGAAAAATTGTGACATGTGTGTACTATGGAATATTACTCAGCTATGAGAAACAATGAGACCCTATTGGTTGATTCAAAGTGGATTAAATATATGGGGGCCAGCAGGTGGTGTGGTGGTTAAGGGCACTGAACTCCCACATGGCCATCCTCATTTCAAGTCCCAGACCTGGGGGCTTGCTTTCTCACTTTCTCTCTCTCTCTCTCTTGCTCACTCTGTCACTCTCTGGTCAAATAAATAAATAAATAAAGTTAAGTGAAATAATTCTTAAAAAAGAAATTAAAGCGGATGGATATAAATAGAAGACTCAATGCTGAGTGAAATGAGCCTGACTTCGAAAGATACACACTGTATATTCCCACTTAGTATGTACTGAATATCTTCACTCTGTGGCAGAAATTAGAAGAGCTAAAGATATAATAATAGAGACATTAATATAAACACAAGAAACGGTAAGGGAGGGGACTAGATGGTAAAGGATGAGTGTGTAGTACAAGTGGAAGAAACATTAAACAGACAAAAAAATGTAAAGTCCTCTGTTGAAAAAAATATATATTATACACATCATGATAGGGACTTTATGTAAAATTAATCTTAAAATTTTAAAAAGAAATTAAAAGAAAGAAAAAAATTATGAATATGACAGCATATTTAACCTAACATTTAACAATTCAGTCAATAAATCAATTTGATTAATTATACCCAGAAATTACTGAAGTTTTAACATACATTAAGACTAGGGTTTGGAATTAGAAATTAAATCCAAGGACCAGCAGATAGCATAATGGTCATTGCTGGATCACCATGTAATGACCATGGTTCGAGTCTCAGACCTGGTAGCTTAAAAACGTATGCTGAGCGTGTTAGTGTATGATCAAAATACCTAGAGGAGATGGGAGAAAAAGGGATTGTGGCATGGCCATCCCTCCAAGGGGTTATTTCTCACTTTCTGTTTCTCTGCCTCTCTCTGTCTCTCCTGAGAGCACAAGTGTCCTATAGCAAAAATCTTTCACAAAAAAAAAAGAAAGAAATTAAATCTAGTGACACAGCGGTATATATTTGTCCACCTGAAACTTCACTATTACTCATAGCTACCATTTCAATATCTCTGTATTCTTTGTAATTACTGATTCAGAAAGCATGAACTTTGCTTTACATTATACATGTGACATTGTATTCTCTTTTAAATAATTTTTTTTTTTTTATTTTTGTTTATTCATTTATTTTAATTTGACCAGAGAGAGACAGAGAGAGAGAGAGGGAAAGTGAGAAAGCAAGCCACCAGGTCCGGGACTCGAACCTTAAACATCACACCACCTGCTGGTCCCAGAGATATTGTATTCGTTTCCTACTGCCAGTGTAATAAGTTACCACTTATTAGGTACATGACTTAAAGCTACATGAATTTATTTTATAATCTAGAGATCAGATACCCAAACTGGGTTTCAGTGGGCAGGTGTTGGGTGGGCCATGCTCCTTCCGGAGGTTCTGGGGGAGAATCTGTTTCCATGCTTTGTCTAGTTTCTAGAGGTTGCCTATATTTCTTAGCTGATGGTCCCTTTCCTCCACCTTCAAAACTGGTAGTGGTAGATTGAGTCTTTCAAGTCACATTTTTCTCCTCTATTCTGCTTTCTTCTGCTAGTAATTTTAAAGTTAGGAGATTAAATTGAGCTCACTTGAATATTTTCCTCATTTCATAGTTTTTAACTTTAATGCATCTGCAAAGTTCATTTTGCTTGGTAAGGTAAAATATTCATAGGTTCTGGAAATTAGGACTTGAAAGTCTTATGGGAAGAGTTGATATTCAGCCTACCATAGCTAGTAACTAGTGATCATGCCTGATGATTTGTATTTTGAAAATAACTTTTTGGGCCAGCCATGTAATCTAGTGATTAAGGGAGTAAGATCCCACATGACCAACTGCACTTTAAGTCCTGGCCCTGGCAACTTGAAAAACAGCCTTGGGTACATGTGCATGCATATCCCAAACCCCAACAGGATGAAGAAATGGAAGAGAAGGGATTGCTTTATGACCACACACCTCGAGGGGTGCTTTTTTCTTCTCTTTCCCATTTCTGTCTCTCTGGCGAGCTCAGAAATTTTAAAAACTTAACAGCTATTATGGTTTGATTGTGTCTTACAAAAGTTTATGTGTTGGGAATCTAATCCCTAATGCAATTGCATTAACCAAGTGGGACCTTTAAGAGATGATTAGGTCATGAGAGCTACATCATGAATGGATTTGTCCATTCATGGATTAGTGGATTGAATGGATTATTACTGGAGCAGGTTTGTTTTAAAAGTGACCTCTCTCTATCTCACATGCTTACTTTTCCTTCCATGTTACATTATAGCAAGCAGACATTCATCAGATACTGAGCAGATGCTGGAGCTGTGCCCTTGCACTTATCAGCCTATAGAATTGCAAGGAATATATTTTTCTTTACAAATTACCCAGTCTGTGGTATTCTTTTATAAGAATAGAAATGAAACCAAGACAACAGCCATAGAAAAGGTGCTCTTAACACAAATGAGTAAAGCAGTCAGGCAGCTGAATAAAGGTTACCAGGTGCAGATCTTGGTGCAAAGGAGAGCATGTGCCTCAGTTAACGTTTCAGCAGTATCTTTGTTCCAACCAAAGAATGCATGCACAGAAATACGCCAAGGTTGGCCAATACTTTCACCTTTGCAGGAGAACCTGGATACACAAATTTGTGTGCAAAGATCCCTAATGAAATGTCAGCCACGGATTTCAGTTTTTTTTTTTTTTTTTTTTAATATTATGCAGACAAAAACAAATTGTGAACATAAACTGACCCTGGATCTAGTGTGTTCTTGGTCACTCCTGGGTGACAAAAAATAGCACTGCTTTGTTAATCCCTTCAACAAACTTTTAATAGGTACTAATTACATGCCACCTCATGAGTTATGTTCCTGGCATTAGGAGCTAACAACATGTAGCTTTAAATTTATCAACCAATGTCTGTCTTTTGTGACATATTACTTTGAGTCAATTCATACATTATTACATGGAGTGAATATGTATTGTTAAATAAACACTTTGTTAAAACAGTTTGTATTTACACACTCAAGCATACTTAAAAAGTATCTTTTTATTTTTTTTTAATAGCTAAAACTGCTGAAGAGAGAGACAAGGGGAGAGAAAGTGAGTCCCAATGAACTGTGGTCACATAGCAATGCCTTCTCCATTTCTCCATTCTTTCACAATTCTGGGCAGACACATACATACATCCAGTGTGTTTTCTAAACCAGTGGAGCTGGGATGTGAATTGCACAGTCTGAGATAGGATTTGGCTTCCCTAACCACCAAGCCATGGGGCTGGCCCATAAGTAACTATTAAGCAACTCTTTCTGTGAGACATTTTATAGAATGTGAGGATAAGTCAGAATCCCTTTCTTCAATGAGCCTGTCATCAATGACAGACAAATTAAATTTTGACAGGAATAACTGAACTTCAGTTAAAAAAAAAAAGTAACTTACTTTGGAGGGAATAAAATCTTCATAAATAAAGTATCTTTAACTTGTGCCTTAAGGTTGGATGCTAAATATTCCCATCTTGTTTTTTTTTTTTTTTTGTTACTTTTTTCTGTGTATAACTTGACAGTTGTCTTTAGGCCCTAGGTTTATATGAACCTAGATACATAATTATGTCTAAATAACTTATTAATGAATGCAATTTTAAAGACTGCTAACAATGAAAAATGAATATTGATTAAAGGAATTCATCTTAACCCACATTTTTCTCATGCAGCTTTAGGAATGCCTAGATAGATGGAAAATATAGTGTATTGTCTTGGTATTTGAACCAAAAGTGAAAGTTAGAATAAGTGCTAGTGCAATGAGAAATGTTAAATGTGATGGGCAAACCAGCTGAACAAACAGGCTGGAAATTTGTTTTATGAAACTCACCTTACAGAATTTCACCCAATAAAACACATGGGCATGCAGTATTAATTTTTTTCTGCATCTATGTATCATCACAAAAGGCCCTTTTTAATCATAATCTGAGTGCACTTTTGGTCCCATTTGGACACAATTTATGAACACTCTCTTTCTTATTGGAATTCCACCTTTTGACAAAATGGGCATGAATCCAAGTAAGGCAACATGGTTCTCTGTTAGTTGAATACACAGAGACCTGAATCTTAATGCAAAACACCTCAAATTCACCACAACTCAACAGACCATGAAATTGTAATGCTTTATTTTGCTTGTTTTTTTCCAATATAATTCCATCTCCTTTTCAAAATAACCTTACAAATAAAAGGAAATACAAGTTACGTAACCGCAACCACAACAAAAATCTCAGGTCTTCTTTTAATCATAACAAACTAATGAAGCACGAGTTCCTGGTTCTTCAGCCTATCTATTCCTGACTCTAAAAAATGATGCCCAAGGGACCAGCAGTTAGCATAATGGCTATGTCGCTGGACTCCCACATAGTCGACCGTGGTTCAAGTCCCGGACCTGGTGGCTTAAACTCACACCCAGCGCGTGTGCGTGCGTGCCCAAGATCCTGAGAGGAGAATGGAGGAGAAGGGATTGCGGCATGGCCATCCCCTCTGGGGGGTGATTTCTCACTTTCTGTGTCTCTGTCTCTCTCTGTCTGTCTGGTGAGCACACGTGCACTATAGCAAAAACCTCTCAAAAAAAAAAAACAAAAAAAAACTAAACAAAACAAAAAAATGATGCCCAAAAGCCTGTGCTCTATCACCTTTGCCAGCTCAGCTACACATTTGTCTAGATATGAAGAAGTACATGGCAAAATCAATGAACCGATTACAGCTTTACAGTAGATATTTAAACACATTTTCCTTCTCTTTTCTTCTTTTTATAACTCCAAAGGCTTCTGTGAAGAGTTTCACAAAAGTGCTTTGTTGTTACTTGGAAACTATAGTCTGTTGGGAACTGGAAATACAGTCTGTTGAGGCAGCAATGAACACAACTAAGTTACAATAACATTTGAACAATTTAATGTGTATGTCCAATACCATGAAAGATTTGGGGATGTCTAGCATCAAATGTTGGTGAGATAACAATATTTATACTATTTCCTACTCCAGTTTGGCCTCTGTTTTATAACACACAGGTGTTCCTGAAAACTTTTATTCTTTGAACATATGGTTTTGCTAATTTTATTGCAATAATCTTTTTTTTTTTAATTTACCCTCACAAGAATTCAAATAAAAACTTTTATTTTGTCTTTAAAAATAAGCTGCAGGGGCTGGCAGGTGGCATAATGGTTAAGGATGCAGGACTCTCACATGGCCGACCGCAGTTCAAGTCCTGGACTTGGTGGCTTGCTTTCTCACTTTCTCTCTCTCTCTCTCTCTGTCTGTCCTTCTCTGTTCAGATGAAAATAAATTAAAAAAAGTAATTAAAAAGTTAAACCAATTCTAGAAATGTAACTTGTATACTTTAAAAAATGAATATTTATGTGTTACTTGTTCTTATTGCATTTTCTACTTTCAAAAAAATAATAAAACCTGTTTGATTGGTTTACCTATCCTTGTGTATTTCATTAAAGTTGACTAGCGGCATCTGAAGGTCACAGTTCGCAGGTAGATCTACTTGCGCTGGCAGAATTTAGCCAATTTAACCAAAACAGTTTGCAGGCTTTGCTGTTGTATCTGGTGTAGACAATCTCTTTGAAGCTGGAATCCCTAAGGACAAGTTTGAGAGGGTGCAGGGTTGCTTCAAAAAGTA
>NW_006199814.1:2461271-2470560 GCF_000334495.1 Tupaia belangeri chinensis
GCCTTCCAAACATTTTCCTCTACTTTTCTAGCTCACCTGGAGCTTAAAGATTCTCCTGCCATTTGTTTCAACAGAGTTGAATTCATTCTCTTTCCTATTGTAAAACTCTTAAAGTTTTTTTTGAAAGAATTATTTTATTTAACTTTATTTATTTATTTATTTATTTTTAATTTGATCAGAGAGGGGGAGAGAGAGAGAGAGACAGAGAGAGAGAGAGAGAGAGAGAGAGAGAGAAAGCAAGCCACCAGGTTCTGGACTTAAACCACAGTTGGCCATATGGGTGTCCAGTGCCAGGCCTTTCTTAAATACTGTTTTATTTGCCACTTTTAACAATTGTCCAATGAGCTTTTTCTTTTATAGTTAGGCAGGAACATCTATCAAAAAGGTGCTCCAATTGTCCAAGCAGGAGTTAATGGTAGTTCTGACCTGAGTGATAGCTGTCTGGATATATATTAAAGCAAGGCTTATTTTCTTGGAGACAGAAGAAGTCTGGGTTACAACAGAAAAAAAGGAGTCAAGTCTGACTCCAGAGTGTTTTGGATGAGTGATTGGAAGGAAGGAGTTGCTATCAGTTGTGATGGAGAGGGCAAAGCATGCCACAGTATTTGTCTGAATTTTCCATTCCTGTATACACCTTGAGTCCCTGTGCAATTAAAAAAATTATCTTCATATTTTCAAAATTAAAAATTTCTCTATATTCAGACATGCCAAACAACCCATTCTTACCATTTCTTTCCTGAATTAAGAAGTACATTGTTTGAGTAACTTCAAAATTTTTATTAGACTTAATGTCAGGAATAATTTCATTAATTAGCTTTTATTATGCATTCTATAGTCCATTGCTTTATTATTTAGTTTACAGAATAATAAAAAGCACAACTGTTCTCTCATTGCACTGTTAAAAACAAAACCTTAGCAATAACTATGAGGATCCTGTAATGCCCTTCCCAGTTTTAGTTTCTTCCTTCCCTACGAGATGATTTTCTTAAATTTTGTGTTGACTTTTCCTTTGCTGTATTTTTCTTTCTTTCTTTCTTTCTTTCTTTCTTTCTTTCTTTCTTTCTTTCTTTTCTTTTCTTTTCTTCCTTCCTTCCTTCCTTCCTTCCTTCCTTCCTTCCTTCCTTCCTTCCTTCTTTCTTTCTTTCTTTCTTTCTTTCTTTCTTTCTTTCTTTGTTTTGTTTTTGCAATAGGGCATGTGCACTCACGAGAGAGAGAGAGAGAGAGAGAGAGAGAAATAACACCACCTCCTCCATGGGGGAATAGCCATGCCGCAATCCCTTCTCCTCCATTCTCTTCATGATATTTCAGTCATGTACCCAACATGACTTTCAAACTACCAAGTCTGGTACTTGAACCTTGGTTGGCCATGTGGGAGTCAGCACTTTAACCACCATGCCACCTGCTGGCCCCACATTGCTAGGCTTTTTTAAAGAATGGTTTTAGGGGAACCAGCAGTTAGCGTAATGGCTATGTCGCTGGACTCCCACGTAGTCGATCGTGGTTCGCGTCCTGGACCCGGTGGCTTAAAACTCACGCCAGGCGCGTGTGCGTGCGTGCCCAAGATCCCGAGGGGAGAATGGAGGAGAAGGGATTGCGGCGTGACCATCTCCCCTGGGGGGTGATTTCTCACTTTCTGTCTCTATGTCTCTCTCTGTCTGTCTGGCGAGCACATGCGCCCTATAGCAAAAATCTCTCCAAAAAAAAAAAAAAAAAAAAAAAGAATGGTTTTAGTAATGTAGTGGGTACTGTAGCATGTACCCATATAGGTACATGGATAAAAGCACTACTTCACTACATATATGTGCTTGAAAACATTCTACTATACATCTTAATATATACAATTTTATTAAGATGAAAATATAAAAAACAAAAATACTAACATTAATGAGACAATTTATTTAAAAAGGCACTACCTACTAACAGAAGACCAGCTTATAACACCTCACGCTCTCCCTCTTTAGAAAGTATTAGTCATGCCAATGGAGAAAAGGAAGTATATGCCAGGAAGCAGAACATACAGAAATGAGCCACGAAAGTAATTATGGGACCAGATCCTAAGGAAATAAATCATTAGGAGTAGATTATGAGGGAGATAAAAAAGAGTTAATCAACATGAGAGCACTTATTTTTGATACAGGAAATAACATCCTGTCAAGGAACTGAGAAGAATGTATGACTCTTTTGAAATTCTAAAACGAACGATGATCTTACACTAAATGAACTAGAAATGCCTAAAGTGCCATAGCTGGTGGCAGGGAAGGGATCAAAAGGCTTACAGAAATGGACATGCCAGAAGAGAGAAACTGTATTAGGGCTGGAAAACCCACTAGCCAACTATGTTCCAAAGTAGGGCTTGAAGAGCAATCTATTTAGCAAAGCAGTAAGAAATGTGCTTGTGAGAAAGGTTACTGAATCGTTTAGAAGTTTCGGTGGATGATCTCTAGAGGCCAGGGCTGATACTAGGACATTGGTTCAGGATTGGGATTCCAGTAACAGTGAGATGATAGGCACTTAACAGTAGCAAGCTAAGTGCAATGGAAATATGCAGTATGTTTCAAGTAGCAATCTGAACAGAAGGACCTACAAAGAACACAACACTCCTTGAGGCAAGAATTATGAATAACCAGCAACAGTAATATTCAACTTACATAACCAAAAGAGCAAGGATGGGTAATCAGGAGGCTGAAAACGTCTCAATAAAAAGGTAAAAATAAAAACAAAAAAAACCTCCACTTTAGTCAGGTTTCAGACCCAGTGTCCACAGACTAAAGAAGCTAGTCCTCTTGAAGAAAGACTCTATAGCCCTATGACAAATACATATGAAAAGTATTGCCCCAATCCTTCCACAAGTGATTCATAAACATTTACTCAGGTAACCATATACCTGGGAAATGAGAAAACAAGAAATTTTGAGTTACTATTGGCTGTAGAGTCTGAGGAAACATTGATTTCCAAGGATCTGAAATATCATGAGTCTGCTGTTGGAATAGGGACCTAAGTAGGGCAGATAATAAATGGAATATTGGCTTATGTCTGGCTTAGAATGGATCTCCTAGGTATGTGAACCCACATTTGGGAAGTTGAGTTTATTGACAAATAACTGACATGGATATATTTTGTTGTCAGATCCCACACTCAGTCCTTGGCTTGCGTGAGGGGGCTTAGCACTATCATTGATAGGTCAAGCAGAAGCTTCTGTATTCTTTGAACTTGGCCAAAAGAGTAAATCAAAAGCATATTACATTCCTGGGTGGTGGCATAGATGGCATAGATTTTATCAGCAAAATCTAGGATGATGGTGGTCACTATTATATGTCATTTAATTCTGCATTCTGACTCCCACAAATACTAGTTAGATCATGACTGATAGAGTACTGTAAGCACAAATGGACCTGCGCTGTCATCTATGATACTTTGTGTCCCCAGTTGTGGCTGCTATGCTGCTCTATGTGCTGTATTTGCTGGAGGAGATCAATACAGTTGCAGTTACATGGTTTGCAGTCATTTTGTTTTTTCTTATCACCGTCAAGAAAGAGTACCAGAAGCAGATCACATCTGTGTGAAGTGGTCAACAGCATATGTATTATGCTGCTCACACAGTTATAACACAATGCCACAGACTGGATGCCCAAACAGAAATTTGTTTTCTTACAGTTCTGGTGGTTGGACATCCAAGACCAAGGTGTTGGCAGAGTTGGTTTTGGTGAGACCTATCTTTCTATCTCGTAGACAATCCCTTTTGTTTACTGCGTCTTTATATGGCCTTTTTACTCTTCGTCTTATGAGGACACCAGCTTTAACTGGATTAGATTTCATCCTTGTACCTCCTTTAACCTTAATTTCCTCCTTAAAGACCCTATCTCTAAATAGAGGGAAATTGGGGATCAGGGACTTCACATAATAGACTATGGGGAGACACAAGGTGCATAACAGTATCCATATGCAATCTTTCCTCAAGGCTGTGTAAATATTTCTATCTTCTATTATAAAATAATCTGAAGGACCTGAGCTATCTCGACATTCTAGAGAGAATAATATTGGTCCACTACATCAATGGCATCATCCTAATTAAACCTGATGATAAAGAAGTGGTGAACCCGCCAAAAAATGATAAGTATGTGAGGTAATGCATATGTTAAATAGTTTGACTTAGCCATTCTACAATGTATACGTACATCAAAACATTATATTGTGTGTATATATATATACAATTCTTGCTTGTCAATTTTAAAAAATTAAAAAATAAGTGCAAGTATAATACACTGGAGGCCCATGCTAAGACATGTGTGATCTAAAGGATAAGAGATAAATCCAACAAAGGAGTCCACCACATCAATGGGTCTTTGGAAATGTATGGTAGAAGACATGGCTGAATATCTACTCTAATAAAGATAAATCTCTGCATTTTTGCTACTTTATTGCTAAGAATGGAAAACATGATTGATAGATTTCTTTAGGCACTAAAGACATAAAATTCCATGCTTGGGTATAGTGTTTCCTACTATGTACTAAATAAGACAGAAGACTGCCTTGAGTGGAGCTCAGCATAGTAAAGTGTTCTACAGCATATCCATGTTGTTGCACGAGCAGCCTTGATGCTTGGACTTACAACCTTTGATATATCAGAGATATCTGTACTGGGAAAAGTTACCCCATGAACTTCATGGCAACTTCATATAGGAAAATCTCAATGGAGACCCCCAGGATCTGGAGTAAAAACATTACATTTGCAATAAAAATCTAGAAAACATTTGAAAAAAAAAAAACCTATGGAAGGTTATTGTGCCTTGGAAAAGATAGAACACTCACCATAGGATATGACATGCATATGTAGGCAGAACTGCCCATCATGAGCTGTTAAATCCACAAAGTAATTAGACCAAGCAGCAATCCATTTGAAGTTGGAAGTGGTATAATAGGAGTTGTGCACAAGCAGGGCAAAATACACAAAAGAGACACACAGAAGACGAAACAATCAAGTATCCAGAATGTTTCGCTAGCTGACAGCTAGCTTCCATCATCAATATTATTCAATGCTGGCACAATAAGCTTAAGAATGGAGTAATCATTTAGGTACGTTTGAGAATAAGCCTGGGGTCAGGTCAGTGGTATAGGCTAATGTTTATCAAGGCTGATCTAGTTTCCTGTGTTGCTTAATGTCCAACCTATTTATAGGAACAAATTCCAACAGCAAACAGTAGAATTTGGCACCAATGCTGAAAATGTTAATTACAATAACATTTTCACCCTGGAGTAGCAATGATTTAGTTAGTGAGGAACTGATATATATACTATGCTTGCAGGCTTTCCTTTCCCTTAACGTGCGTCCCCATATAAGGTCTCAGAGGATGTATGATCCTTTGACACTACAGTCCACTTGATATCTCCTTGGACTAAGGAAACATAAAACCAAAGAATGTGCAACAATAGGCACACAACCACATGATCCAGAAAGTTCTAGTATATACAACCAACCTGATAGAGCAATAATATATGGGAGTACTAAGGGGGTAGTTAGGTTTCTGCCTTGTAAATGATGCCAGAAGGAATGAGAAACCCCCTTTCCAGAATGTAGTATGCCCCTAAATCAACAATTATTGTATAGTATAGTTTCTCCAATAAATAGATGTACGACTTCTCTTCCATAACAAAAGCAGGGAAGAACACAGATGATTTGCTGGGATGTTCTCCTAGCACTCTCCTACCTTATTTTGATAGTAATGGGTAAGTGCAGCATCCCCAGCATGAGGGGAACATTATGGCCAGAGTTTCAGACTCTTTGGGATGAGAGTCAGGGTCTATCCATCAGGTATATCACAAATAACAACAATAATAGCTGAGGATGAGAGGCATTTCTAATGGACAGCAGAGGAAAGACACAGTCTGTACAAATTGTACCCTGGGGCCGCTTTAAGTGATAGGAACTACATTTCATACTTCTAATTGCTGTCATAAGTTTTTCCAGAATAGAGAACCACCAGAACCCTGAAGATGAAGTCCCTTGATGAGGCAAACTTACTATACAAAGCAACTGGGACTGAGTGGTGCAAGGAGTGAAAGCTCTGATGTGTCTGCGAACCTTCTTCAGGACTTGGACATGAATTCTAGTAGTAGATAATGTTGGATGTTGATAATGTGGCTGCCTTAGGAAAGACTTTGGCTGATAAAAGCTGCCTTGCAGAAGTTTTCAGTCCAAAAGTAACCTGTGTCCAAGTGTCTTAACCATGCAATGTGGATTCAAAGGTTTAACCTAACTTGAAATCAGGTCCATTTTGGACAGCCACCCCAACCCAAGAGTTCCCTGTAAGACTAACTGATGCTTTTGTACCAACTGCATCACAGTTCAACTTCTTTCTCTCCCTGCCCATACTTCCCTCACTCTCAAACTGGTTTTGCCTAGAAATCAGTTTCGAATAAACTTTCTGCACATTCTCTCAGAGTCTGTTTCCTTGTGAACCCAAACAAGACACCACCAATAATTCCATTCCTAATAATGACAACAACAAAAATGGGTAGCTTTGCTTGATTTTAGACTTAATACAAATGGATGTTAACAGTCTGTATACCTCGTGTCTTTATCTTTCATTCAGTACTATTATATGTAGTGGAGAGTCGATTTTAACTTATTTAATTATACTTCATTCATTTTCACTGCTGAATAGTATCCAAAGAATGCATACTAAAAATTTTGTTTATTCTTTTTTCTATTGATAGATATTAGATTGTTTCTGTTTTTCTTTGATATTACAAAAATGATTCTAAAATAACTTTAAACATAATGTTTCAGTATGTATAATTTTCTATTGAGTAGTATACTACTACTGCTGGACGACAGTAGTAACCTTGGATTTGGGTTGATGAACGGATGGATGAAAAGCAACAAGTTTTTAGCCAACATCAAGATTACATAACTTTTGGGAACCAGCAGTTAGCGTAATGGCTGTGTCGCTGAACTCCCATGTAGTTGACCGCGGTTCGCGTCCCGGACCTGGTGGCTTAAAAAACTCATGCCAGGTGCGTGTGCGTGCATGCCCAAGATCCCGAGAGGAGAACGGAGGAGAAGGGATTGCGGCATGACCATCCCCCCCAGGGGGTGATTTCTCGCTTTCTGTCTCTATGTCTCTCTCTCTCTGTCTGTATGTATGTAATCTTTTTTTTTTTTGGAGAGATTTTCGCTATAGGGCACGTGCGACCACACGAAACACAGAGACAGAGAGACAGAAGGCAAGAAATCTCCCCCCAGGGGGGATGGCCATGCCGAAATCCCTTCTCCTCCATTCTCCTCTTGGGATCTTGGGCACACACGCACATGCACCTGGCATGAGTTTAAGCCACCAGGTCCGGGACTCGGATCATGGTGGACTACATGGGAGTCCAGTGACATAGACATTACGCTAACTCCTGGTCCCAAGATTGCATAGCTTTTATAAAGAATAAAGGCAGCCAACATGAAGAAAGTGCCAAACACACATTTGGGAACCCAACAAAGCCGGGTCAGCTGGAGAACTGAGAAAAAGTGATTAAGTCATGAGAAGACCCTGTTGAGGATGCTTCTTTCTCTTGTTCTCACACACTTGCACTCTCTATTATGGATTTAAAAATGAAGAGTAGGATTATCAGGTCATGAGATATGTCCGTGTTGGTGTTTGTAGGAACTACCAAGCTTTCCCACGACCTACCAAATGTACCAATTTGCGTCATCACCAGTAATGAATGATACTTTTTTGTTTCACATCATTGCCAATTCTGGGATCTTTAGATTTCTTACTGTTTTTTCAATGGAAAGATATAAACAGGGATATCTTATTATAGTTTTAATTTTCACTACCTCATTAGTAATGAAATCAAGCCCTTTTTTATATGTTGAGAGACTACTGTGTTTTCTCAATATGAAATACATACATATGTGTGTGTGTGTGTGTGTGTGTGTATGTGTATACATTACACACACACATATATTATATTGTTTTTACCCTTTCTCTATATAACAATTTGTTTCTTGACTATTTTAGGAATTCTTTATACTGTGTGATAATTAATCCTTTAGTAGTATTTATTGCAATTTTATTCGGCTGGGTTATCATTTTTTTTCCATTCTTTAACATGTTTATTTTAACTCCAGTGGAATATATAATTTTACTTTGTGATTTGTAGCTTTTGGATCATGTTTAATAAATCTTTCTCTGCTCTAAAGAAAAAGAGATAATCCCACATTGATTTATAGAAGGCTTTACTATTTAGAATTGATGTTTGTATTTTGACGTATGTGTGAAGTAGCAATGATATATATAAACGCACACATACATCTATTTGTGTATGTACACATATACACAGAATAGACTACTGCTCTGAAATATTTGTTCTATGCTGTGACAAATACCAACCTTAATATATAATAGGATTTGGATGGATTCTGCAAACTAGCCATTTTGGGGAAACAGAAATCAAGACTTCCCACTGATAATTCAGCCTCCAGCACACAAAACTCACGTGGTAGGAACATCCCATCCAGGCCTACTGTCTCTGTACTTGTCTTTGTCTCTCTCTACCTCTCTCTCTGTCTCTGTCTCCTCTCTTTTTTTTAATTTTTGCTTTTTAGAATTTTGCACAGCATGCTTGCGCGCTGCATGGTTTTCCAATTTTTGATTTTTTATTGAAATTTTTTTAATATTAATTTTTTTAGTTTTATTGAAAAGTTTCTATCTTCGTTTTTTCTTCTCTTTTTCTGTCTTTTTTTCTTTTTTTTGTTTTTTTTTTTTTTTTTTTTTTGCTGTTGTTGCTGTTGTTTCTCTCTTTCTGTTTCCTTTTCTGCACGCTCCTCAATGCCCAGATTGAACTTCCAAGTTTGGGAAGAAATTGACCATCACCCTGATGACTAGAAATCTCTGCAGGACCACGAGAAATATGGGAAAGCAGGAAAATACCTCTCCTCCAAGGGAAAAGAATAATTCATCTACATCCACACACAGTTCAAGGGAATTCATAAAAATGTCTGATAAAGAATTCAGAACAAAATACCTCTCCTCCAAGGGAAAAGAATAATTCATCTACATCCACACACAGTTCAAGGGAATTCATAAAAATGTCTGATAAAGAATTCAGAACATTCATAATGGCAAAACTAACAGAGATGGAAGAGAAGAGAGACAACAAACTGCTGAAGAGGAAGGAGAAAGAAGTTGTTGAGTTCCAGGAGGTGAGGAAATTCATGCTAGATCTAAAAGAGGAATTTCACACTTTACAAAAGAATCAGATGGAACTGTTAGAGATGAAGGCTATAATACAGGAA
>NW_006199814.1:2471145-2533289 GCF_000334495.1 Tupaia belangeri chinensis
GTGCGTGCGTGCCCAAGATCCCGAGAGGAGAATGGAGGAGAAGGGATTGCGGCGTGACCATCCCCCCTGGGGGGTGATTTCTCGCTTTCTGTCTCTATGTCTCTCTCTGTCTGTCTGGCGAGCGCACGCGCCCTACAGTGAAAATCTCTCAAAAAAAAAAAAAAATGGGCAACTTAATTATAGGGACAATGTCTGGAGATGAATATTATATCCCAAAATTCAATCTGGAAAATTGAACCTCAACAGAAGAAAGATTAAGTACATGAGACTGAACTGATAAAACAACATTCTGGGACTTGACTAAAATATTGCTGCTTTTCTTCTAAGCTTTGTTGTCTGGTTTTAAAGGATTTTTGTCCTGTCTTGAGCTGTCAATAGGTGCATATACCTACTATTTGAACAGAATACTAACCTGTTTCTAGGCTTTAAGTTTCCAGGAAATATCATTACCAGTTAAAAATTGCTCTTCTTGAAACTACCAGCTGAACTTGCTAGTGAAAGTAGTTAGATTACTTATGATACTGTGTGATCAACAAAATGTTGGGGGAAAAGGAATGGAAGACAACTGTATATAGCAGAGATAGGGTAATAAGAGAGTGGGAAAGAGCAGAGGGTCAAACATGTGGTAAAAACATATATATATACATATGTATGAAAGTAGAAATGGAATATTATTTATGATAACATGCATGATTAAGCCACTATGCAGTCTATTCTAGATGGGAAACCACCCATCTAGATGGGTGCACAGGGAATGAATGTTAAGTAATTAAAAAATAAGTTGCTGGAGAAAAAAAAACTGTAAAACTGTTCATATCAAAATAAAAAAATGCATATTTGATGACTGAAGTAAGCTATATAGCCCCACCTAGGTACTACTTTATAGTATGTTCATTCTACTCACTGAGGTTTATGCCTAAAGTCAGACTTGGGTTCATGTATAGGTATATATCAGCTGTGCTAGCTATTTGGATATATTTAGACTAAGTTCATTAGCAAATCAATTAAATGGGGGGGGGAAGGTATAGAAAGCAACCATGGATACCAGAGACAATGTGGGAGGAGGGTGGGACATGGCAGAGGGTGAGGGATAGGGAATCAAGGATGGCAAAACAAAAAACAAAGTATACAAGACATAAGAATTGGAAAATTATTTGCTGATAACATGTATGTTGATGTGCTTGATTGAGCCAATATACAGTGTATCTTGGATGGAAAATTAATTTGTATGCTGTAATGATGTATAGTGAATTAATGTAAAAAATAAATAAATTTAAAGAGAAAAAGATAAAATAAAATAAATGCTCACAAAAAATAATGATTAGTTAAAAATATTTATATAATAGGATTTGTCATTGGAGTTGAGATATCATATAATTCTAGTTTTTAATATGCTAATATGGAGGTTCTTTTTAAAATTTTCTAATATTAAATCAGTTTCCATTTTTCAATTGAACTCAGATTGCTTATATTATTTTTCTTACACTTTGTTCAGTTCAAATTAATAATATTTAGCCTATGAAATTTGCAACTATGTTCATGAGTATGATAGGCCTGGGATTTTATTATTTTAGTCTGGTTTGACTCTCAGGTATTGAAAGTAATATAAAGAGGAAGAATAGTGTTTCTTTTTTTTCCATTAGGTATGTGGAAATAGAGAAATATTCATATTATTTATATGTATGCTTAGATCTGTGTGTGCATATGTGTGAGATAAATACAACTAAGAAAGAGAAACTTTAAACTACTAATTCAATATTGCTAATGATTTTTCTTATCTGATCATTTTCTGGAGTCAATATGAAAACTTTTATTTTTCAAAAGATTTACCCCATCCTTGCCTTCAAAAGTATAGGAATAATTTTATAAAATATAACATCTAATTTTTGAATTTTTTTGTGTTAGGTAATTGTATTAATTTTGCATATTCTCTCAGTGTCCCTCAACTGATATTTTCACTTAATAAAATTTATAAACATTAGATAAAAGTCAGTTTGTGTATAAATTTTAGATACTAAAATATTTTATTATAACCTAATATTTATATTTTATATATTAAAAAGATAACATTTTAGATAAACATGCATCTTTAATTCACTTCATTAATAAAGAACCTAGAAAAAAATCTTTTACCCTTTAATAGCTGATAACTTTATGTGAATAATAGCTTTAATTACTTTTTTCAGACACATACTATATACAGTCCTACTCTTGGAATATAATGATTTAAAAATAAAATGAAATACTTTGTAAAACAATGTTGTGAGGTTCCAACAAATGTCTACTATTGGAAAAAAAAAAGACTTTTCTCAATTTCCAGAGACTTTTATAATAAATACTTTATTAAGACACACAAACACAAAAATAGTGAACAAAAAATCGCATCCTTTTACAATTTTATAAAGGGCTTTTATATAGCCTTCTTCTCATACAAGCCACAGGCAAATTTCTCTGAGCCCAAATTCAAACATTTACCATTCTATTAGAGTCCCAGAAGGTATCCATTCTGAGGTACAAATGAGATCTTAGAAAATTTCTCCTGATTTATTCCTCAAATGTCAATTACCTGTGGTAAACCAATTTTATTTCAATTCTCAGTGGAATAGAAACAAATAAAACACTTTATATTTAACTAAAGAAATGTTGGTTCATATATTTCTAACAACAGAGGGAATACTGAATGGAAACTGTACTTACAAATTGCATGTCTCTGCTTTTTTATATGCCCTATAGAGCTGGTTGATTTATCAGTTAACAAATAGAATATATGTAAACTGATGTTTTAAAATTATTTTCAAAAGAGAAATATTAAAGGTTTTTTTATGTATGTGAATATAAATAAATTTTGAAAGAAATTGTGTTAGTCACTTACAGACAGGCATTCTTAGATATATGTGTGTTACTTCACTTGCCTTTCTCTATTAAATATATAAGAATAATACAAAATAAAGTTATAAAATAGACTTGATGCCATTTGCAGCATAAGTAATAGATTTTTGGAAAATAGCAAAGTCAACATATTTGGGACTGGCATTTATCTTTTTATCTTTTAAATATGCTTTTCAGAAGAAATGTGTTGGAAAAGTCTTAACTGGGTGAATTAATGATTGGCTTGTTTGGTGCTTACATCTAGTGAAATCAGTACACCAAGGAAATGATAAAATCCTTACTATACTTTCACGAGAGAGGTTAATCTCTCATTAATTTCCATTGAAGTGTTTTGAAATGGACATGTGGCAATTAGATTTATTTTTTCCAGTGACTTTCCCATGTTTGTTTAAAACTTTAATTTTGCAAATTCATTTTCATAAGGTAATTTCTAGCCTTCATAATTATTACTACTGATAATATGTAAAAAAAAATTTATATTTCTTCTTTAATTGTCAGAGGGTACCAGACAGGGAGAAAGCACTCCATAATGGCACATGGTCACACAGCAATCCCTTTTCCTCTATATTCCCTTCACATCCAGATTTTAGGCCCACACACACATGCACCCAATATGTCTTTCAAGCTCCAGAAGCCAAGATTTGAACCGTAGTAGGCCATGTGGGATCCGGTTTTCAACGCATTTTGACCAACCACTGTGCTATGGGCCATCCCTAATATATCTATTATTAACATTCTCATTTCTAGTAAGGACATATTTTAGGGAAGCAATTAGAGGACAATCAGTGGAAATGTGAAAGAGAATAGGACCATGAGTAGTGAATACACACACAAAAGAAAAAAACCATGTGCAGAATGGCATCATTAATTCATAATCTTGTTTATTCATTGAATTTTTTTTTATTACATATCTGCTAGAAGTCACACATGGTGCTATTAAGTCTGATGCTATGGTGCAGCGCTAAAGCAAACATAGCCTTGGTTGTTAATGTAGCTTATGGCCTGAGGGAGGGTTATTATTTGGACAATTACACAAACAAATGTAAAATTATAGAGATAGAGCCTGAATGAACAGGAGTTAGTTACTATAAATGTATATAACAAAGGAATCTGACCTAAATTGGGGGTAGGGGAGAATCAAGGAACATTTTAATGAAGACATTAAGCTTCACCAAAGATATGAATGCTAACATGAGACGCAAAGGGGAAACTTTACCCAGTGGAAGACAAACTTCCAAGAAGAGGGAAAAAGGCATGTGGAAAGAATGTTGTGTGCAGGATACTGATGGAAGATTTTTTTAAGATAGAAAAGTGTGGTTAACATGAAAAGAGGCTCACAAAAAAGACTTGAGAGCCAGGCAGGAACCACACCACATAGGGCCTTTTGGACCATGTGACAAAAATGAACTTTTAATCTAAAACCAACAGGAAGTCAATGAAGTCTTTACATCTTCATGTATAGTAGTTCATGTACAGGCTAAGATGCTGTAATGATGACAGTAAAAACATTAATGCATTGGTTCAAGCAATATTGAAGCTTATTTCTCTCTCATTTATAATAGTCTAAGAATAGGCAGCTCTGTTCCAAGGAGCCATTCATGGACACAAGTTGGTGAGTTATTCTGCCATCTGTACAGTAATTTTTCCTTATTTCTTTCAGATTTCTATTTCTAGTGAATAGGAGGAGAGAAGGGAAAATTAAGGGGAAAGTTCTGTCTTTGATGAGATGCACATGATATTTTCTCAAATCATAATGGCCCAAACCAAGTAGTATGGGTAAAATATTAGCTCAAAGTACAGACTGTTTTCCTTTCAAACTGTTTAATAGCTGTTCTATAGGTAGGCATTTACCTAAAGATGGCTTGGAGCAGGAAGCGTGTAATAAATGTTCTGAAGCACAGCTTACAAATGGGTGACATAGATTTGAGTTAATCAGAAAACATTGCACAACAGTCAGGTGTTGACAAGTCCTAGTAATTCATAGCACCTTTTCTGAAAACAAAACAAAGACAAAAACAAAAACAAAATCTCCACTCTCAAGTGTAATTTGACTAAAGTTCTCATTTTTAACTTACAACTTAGAAGAAGTGTGCACCAAAACTGACCTATCTATAAGATCTTGACATAGAAACAGTTATCAAGACAGCTCCAAACAGGATTAGAAGTGGAAATAGAGAAAGAGTTCAAGTTTCTCATTAGTTTAACTGAAATGATATTTTGGTTCCAGCGAAAGCTGATTAGGAAGAAAAACTAATGAGTTCAATTCATTTGCCAAATTTAATAAACAATCACTAAGTCCCAGTACTTAGATGATAGGATTATGAAGATAAGAATGATACACTCTCAGGAAAGATATTTTTGTAATTAATCATGATGGTGGGTAGTTACAAGGTATGTGCATAGAACAGTGGTTGCACAAAGTAGAGAAAAAAAATATTGGAAAACATAATTTTTGCTGCAACGAGAACATGGTTAATCTGGGTCACAGAATTCCAACTTGCCAGTGGACAATGGGAAAGCATTTCATGCAGTGGGAACTATATGTGATAAGTTGTGAAGATTAGTGTCATGAAATAGTATTTATTCATTCCTCAAATATTATGGCATGTCTACTATAGACTCTGTTAGTCTCTGGACTGATAGAAAATATTTGCAAATCATATACCTGATAAAGTACTTGGATCTACAATATATTAAGAATTTTACAACTTAAAAAATGCAATATATTAATAAGCAGATTCAAACAGACACCAAAGATATATAATGGGGAATAAACAAATAAGTGGTGTTCAACATCATTATCCAATAAGGAAATGTGGATTAATACAGAACTGTATTATATTACATGGTGGTGGGTAGTCATAAGGTATGTGCATAGCACAGTGGTTACACAAAGTAGAGAAATGGCTAACATCCTTAGAATGGCTATCATCAAAAAGATGGATAACATGGGCGACTTGAACCTGATTCCTAACCTCTCACTTTCCTTCCTGGACAGCATGATCTTTACCACCCACTCCACTACCGTCTCCACCAACGACTGGTCCTGGACTCTGTCTAGGTGCCCAACACGGAGTCTGGCCAGCCAGCAGTGCCGCCAGTGTCTATGCAGGCATAGAGAGCTCAGGCTCCGAGATCTCTGTTTCGCTTACCAGCAACGTCCAGGGCAGCTGGGGGATGAGGGCCTAGCAACAGTGATGGCCACGGGGTTGGGGGTAATGGGGAGCATCCAGGCTGAGGAGACCATGCAAGACTTGAATGACTGCTTGGCATCCTACTTGGACAGAGTGAGAAAAATGAAAACTGGGGACCAGAAGTTAGCATAATTGTTATGTTGTTGGGCTCCCACGTAGTCGACCACGGTTCGAGTCCCGAACCTGGGGGCTTAAACTCAACGCCGGGGGTGTGTGCGTACATGCCCAAGATCCCGAGAGGAGAATGGAGGAGAAGGGATTGCGGTGTGGCCATCCCCTCTGGGGGGGTGATTTCTCGCTTTCTGTCTGTCTCTCTCTCTGTCTGTCTGTCTGGCGAGCGCACGCACCCTATAGCAAAAGACCTCTCCAAAAAAGAAAAAAAAATGAAGACTGATAACTGGAGGGTGGAGAGAAAAATCCAGGAACACTTAGAGAAGAAGGGACCCCAGGACAGAAACTGGGAGCATTACTTCAAGACCATCAAGGATCTGAGGGAGCAAATCTTCGTAAACTCTATGGATAATGTCCACATGGTACTGCAGATAGACAATACCTGTCTCACAGTCAAGTATGAGACTGAGCAGGCCATGCGTCAGTCTGTGCAGAGTGACATCCATGGACTCCAAAAGGTCATTGATGACACCAGTGTCATTCAACTGCAGCTAGCGACAGAGATCAAGGCTCTCAAGGAGGAGCTGCTCTTCATGAAGAAGAACCATGAAGGAGGAACTAAATGGTCTATAAGTCCAGATTGCCAGCTCTGGGATGACTGTGGAAGTGCTTGCTCACAAATCTCAAGACCTCAGCAAAATCATGGCTGACACCCAGCTCAATATGATGAGCTAGCTCAGAAGAACTGAGAGGAGCTGGACAAATACTGGTCCCAGCAGACTGAGGAGAGCACCACAGTGGTTAACACACACTCCACCTATGTTGGAGCTGCAGAATTGACACTCATAGAACTGAGATGCACCACCCAATTATTGGAGATTGACCTGGACTCCATGAAAAATCTGAAGGCAGCTTGGAGAACAGCCTGAGTGAGGTGGAAGCTCCCTAAACTATGCAGATGGAGCAGCTCAATGGAGTCCTGCTGCACCTGGAGACAGAGCTGGCACAGACCTGGGCAGAGGGGCAGCACCAGGCCCAGGAGTAGGAGGCCCTACTGAAAATCAAGATCAAACTGGAGGCTGAGATTGCCACCTACTATTGCCTGCTGGAAGACAGCGAGGAAGCGAGGACTTCAATCTCAGTAATTGGACTCGCAGCAGTAACTCCATGTAGACCATCCAAAAGACCACCACCCACAGGCAAGATGGCAAGGTGATGTCTGAGTCCAAGGACACCAAAGTTCTAAGGTGGTGAGATAACAGAAGCAGGGGACCCTTGGAAAGCAAGAGGCCAATTAAAAATGCAGAGGTTTAAAAAAAGAGACAGATAGTATGAAGTGCTGTTGAAGATAAAGAGAAAGTGAAGCCCTCATACATTATTGGTGGGAAAGTAAATTGGTACGCAGTTCTGCTAAGGAGTATGGCAGCAGTGTCTTACAAAATTAAACATATGAGGAATCAGCAGTTAGCGTAATGGCTATGTCGCTGGACTCCCACGTAGTCGACCGCGGTTCGCATCCCGGACCCGGTGGCTTAAAACTCACGCAAGGCGCATGTGCATGCGTGCCCAAGATCCCGAGAGGAGAATGGAGGAGAAGGGATTGCAGTGTGACCATCCCCCTCTGGGGGGGTGATTCTCGCTTTCTGTCTCTCTGTCTCTGTCTGTCTGGCACGTGCCAGCGCCCTATAGTGAAAACCTCTCAAAAAAAAAAAAAAAAAAGAAAAAAAATTAAACTTATGCTTCTCATAAGACTATACAGATATAAAAACGTAAGCCCATTTGGGACCAACAGCGTAATGGCTATGTCGCTGGACTCCCACGCAACCGTGGTTCGAGTCCCAGACCCGGCGGCTTAAAACTCATGCTGGGTGCATGTGCGTGCGTGCCCAAGATCCCAAGGGGAGAATGGAGGAGAAGGGATTGTGGCGTGGCCATCCCCCTTGGGGGGTGATTTCTCGCTTTCTGTCTCTCTGTCTCTCTCTCTCTGTCTGTCTGGCGAGCTCATGTGCCCTACAGCGAAAATCTCTCAAAAAGAAAAAAGTAAAAAAAAGTAAATAAAACAAACAACAACAAAAAAACCCGTAAGCCCATTTAAAGGCTAGTGTACGTTTGTAGACGCCTTTGTTCTTATTAGAAATAAACTGAAATAACCTAAATGAACACCGACTTTTGAATGGCTAAACAAATTGTGATATATCCATACAATGACATGCCATTCAGCAATAAAATGGAACCAATTACTGATAGATGAAACAATGCAGATGGTCCTCAGTACCTTTATGCTAACTAAAAAAAAAGCCGTAAGTCAGTGATGTCTATATATGATTACATTTATTCAACGTCGCTAGAAAAGGCAAAGTTATAGACACAAAATACAGACTAGTGGTGTACTGGGAAAGGGTGGGAAGGAAGATTGACTGTAATTGGTCAAATGAGGAACTGTTTTGGACAATGGAAGTGTTCTAAAACTAGACTGTGGTTATGGTCGTACAACTGCGTAAAATGACTAACACATATTGAACTGTACACTTAGGTGAATTTTATGTATGTTAATTATACCTCAGGAAAGATTTTAAAGAAAGAAAGAAAAGCCTCTTAGTGAGGAATGATCTAATTCTACCTACCATCATTTTCTTGTCTCCTCTCTGACTCCGATGAGGTATTCTGTTAGACAAATTCGGTGTTGAAGGGGGGCATAGATGGGGTCAAACATTTCTCTCCATCTACACTCTGGCTTTTTTAAACAAAAAGGCAGATCACAATGAAATAAGCTAAAAATAAGGACTGGCCCAAGTGCTATATTTAGAGGTTGCAGTCTGTGATCAGATATAGCTCCCCTATATCTGTATTTCTTTTCTTTCTTTCTTTTTATTTTTAGAGGTTTTTGCTATAGGGCACGAGTGTTCTCCAGAAAGACAGAGAGAGACAGACAGAAAGCAAGAAATCACACCCTAGGGGGGATGGCCACGCCACAATCCCTTCTCCTCCATTCTCCTCTCGGGATCTTGGGCATGCATGCACATGTACCTGGCGTGAGTTTAAGCCACTGGGTCCGGGACTCGATCCGTGGTTGACTATATGGGGGTCCAGTGACATAGCCATTATGTTAACTGCTAGTCCCAATTCTGAACAAAAAATGATGGCTGTGAGAAGGTGAAGCATCATCAACCATCAAAAAGAAAGTCATTTGTAGTTAAGTAGCTGCTCTGAAGTAAAACAGGAAAATGGGCTTTTCAGAAATAAGCGTCTGCACATACCCATAACATGAGTAGAAATCAAGCAAATTTTTGAGTCCAGTAAAATTAATGACAAAATTATTTCTGAGAGTCCTTGCCTCTATTTATCCAAATAAATGAAGCATAATTACCTCCATAATCAAAATGAGTGTAAGAAGAGCCTGGTGAAGCTTAATCACGTCCATAATCAAAATGAGTGTAAGAAGAGCCTGAAATTGAATCATGTAAAAAAGTTTCAGAAATCCCTGCAGTCCATCGATTATTGTATTAACTTCTATACACGTAAAAGGAAATGCAAGAATGAAAATGTGACGTGAAATTGGCAATCAGAAGGTAATCTAATTGGAGGGTCCAATTGGTGGTGCAATGCTAAAGCATGATGCTCTGTGAGACCAATCCACATAGGGAGGTTTCTGGTTTGTATCTGGAGACTTCCTTGGGTATGCTAGATATACATGTGTCCATGAACCAGCTGGCTAAACTAGTGGGCTGTGGTGTAAAGACCTGTTGGTTCTTTCTCTCTCTCTCTTTCATGGATAAAATAAATAAACTTTTTTAAAAAGGTAATCTAGTTATAACAGGGGAAAAACAGAACATAGGCTATAAAAATTTGGGGGCCAAATAATAGAAATCTTTGCATTTTTAGCATTTTAGTTATGAACTACAGCTATTTTTTTTTAATTAGAGAGCTTACAAAATGAAAGCCATATTTTACAGTGTTGTTGCATAAGAGAACCGAAGTAGGTAGAAAATGGAAGAATGAAGTATTATTTTTATTAGAAACCAGTCATGCTGTAGTAACCAGGAAAGTAGCATTGGTAATAAAAAGACCATTAATCACAGCTAACAGTTTCTGAGAATTTCCTGGGTGCCAAGCAGTGTTCTTAAGCTTTGCATTCATTATTTTATTTAATCTTCTCAGAAGGTCCATTGAGAAAATAATAATCTTAGGACACTGAGTGCGTCGATTTGAAATCTATGGTTTAGACAAATAAATTATTTTTTCAATGCTGGGAAACAGAATAAAAGTACAAACGTGGGTCATCTGGTAGCATGGTGGGTAAAGTTGCTGGATCACACATGGCAGGCAGCATGGTTCAAATCTCAGACCTGGAGGCATGCTAGGAGTGTGTGTGTGTGTGTGTGTGTGTGTGTGTGTGTGTGTGTGTGTTCAAAATCCTTAGATGAGAATGGAGGAGGAAAGATTGTGGCCATTGTTCCTGGGGGTGAATGCTTTCTCAATTTCCCTCTATGTCTTTCTCCAGTGAGTACACACACCCTATAGCAGGAGGAGGAGGAGGAGGAGGAAGAGAAGGAAGAGGAGGAGGAGGAGAACAAGAAGAAAAAGGAGGAGGAGAAGGGGAGAAGGAGGAGGAGGAGGTACAAACTTAAGTCTTTATTTCTGGAGAGGTTTTTGCTATAGGGCGCGTGCACTCGCCAGGCAGACAGAGACATAGAGACAGAAAGCGAGAAATCACCCCCCAGCGGGGATGGTCACGCCGCAATCCCTTCTCCTCCATTCTCCTCTCGGGATCTTGGGCACGCACGCACACGCGCCCGGCATGAGATTTAAGCCACCGGGTCCGAGACACGACCTCGGTCTACTACATGGGAGTCCAGCGACATAGCCATTACGCTAACTGCTGGTTCCCTAAGTCTTTATTTCTAATCACATAAAAGAAACAAGAATTATTTAATAATATGTATTAGGCAGAGGACACTTTGGAAGTTTAATTTGGGACTATTTATTGGATCTAGAATTTGAATTACCCACTAGAGAAATCAGAAAACAAACAAACAAACAAACAAAACCAAAAAAAAACCCACATTGACAACAATAGACCCAAGTAGCCAGAGAAGAATTCTGAGATGTGGTTTTACTGTCCTGAAGTACTGACATCCATGTTGTGTGGCAAGAGTACAGATTGTGCTTAATGTAACTAAAGTCCATCCCATATTACCTGTGTTCCATTTATTTTTGCATTGTAATGTACAAAATTATACAAAGATGGATTGAGTGCTCAGATAGGATCTTCTAACATAAAGTATGGATTAAGGTTTAGTTTCCATCATATCAATAATAAAGGCTTTAATTACTGAGGATATTATGTTGAGATGAACCTTGCAGACAGGGTTGAGACCCCAAAGCACTGAACCATTCAGTCTGCTTTAAGTCAAGTTAGAATCATGATTTGGCATTAGATAAGCTTTAAACATTGAGGATATTTAAAATTTTGTCAACCTTTGGCATAGCATTAGTAAAACAAAGCTAACCAATGATTTTATCATCAATAATTATCTCAAATGTCAAATATTAAAATATTTTTTTATAATTGACCTAGTGAGGAAGTCTATGTGATAAAGGAATACTTTAAAATATAAATTAAAATCATACACCTATATTTTACTTTTAAAAAGTGATTACTCTATCCATAATAAGTCTGTGGTCTTTAAGGCACTAGTGATTAATTCTCAGTTTAGTGGATTTAAAGGCATGCCGAAAATGTACATCCCAGGAACTCATCAATCAGCCCAATCACATGATCAGGAGACTCTCATTTAATTAATAATCCCACTTCATATTCATATAGCATTTTATAAATCTGATATCTTTAAATTTGGCAGACATGCTTTATCTGCAACAAAGAAAACAATCAGAATCTGGAATAAGATTTTAATGTGTAATGCTTTAATATATGAGATCAAAGACACCCGTCACTTTTTTCTTTTTTCTTTTTTTTTTCAGAAAAAGGGAAATGTGATTACCAAGCTTAAGTGTGCTGTATATTAAATGAAAATTCTGATCATAAAGAAAGGTAATATCTACTCAAAAGTATAATTTCTGTACTTTGAAAATCATCTCAGCAAGAATTATCTTCCCCTATCAAATTGTAGCACTTGTCAAAATCAACTGTAAAGCATCTCAAGTGCTCTTCTGAATCAACAAAACAGATGTATAGCAATGCGAGGTTGCAAGGAGAAGGAAATAGTGAACCAGAGGCCCATCAGTGCCCGTAATCTCTTGAACCCATACTTAACACAGTAGACACTGCAGGTCTTTGGGACACTACTCGTAAGACAAAAATACAAGGCTGATTCTTAATAATATGTAAAAATATGTAAAAATCATTTTCTCTCTGCTCTGCTGCTAGACTTGTGTCCTTTCTTTATGTTCTTAATAGACCACAGACATGTAACATGGCATTTTTCGTAGATGGACCTACTAGTAATTAGAACTTTTTTATGACACAGTTTCAGAAATTAAGAAAGGCTGTAGAAGACAAAAAGGGAATAAGTATTTTATCACCAGTAAAATTTTGCTTTAATCAAATTTTTTCTCAAATTTACTGATCAACAGAGCTTTCTTTTTGCTTGACAGTGTATTTTAGAATTTAGGACCAGAAACTCTGGTGTTAGACCATTGGGCTTAAATCCTAGTTTCTATTTTCTACTGTGAGCTTGGGCAAGTTTGTTAACTCCCAGTGCCCTCTAAGTAAAACGGAGATAAAATGATTAACTTCTGGGACCAGATAGTGGCTAAGCAGTAAAACGCAATGCTCCTGAAAGGAAACTCACACGCAAGAGCTGCTGGTTCATGTCCAGAGATCTGAGTATGCCAGGCATATGTATGCCTATGATCCAGGCTGGCTGAAGCTGGGAGTGTGTCATGGTGTGAGGACCCTCAAATATGGTGTCAGTGTATCTCTATCTCTCTCTTTTCTGTTACTTTCAGTCATGGAATTAAAAAGTAAATTTTAAAAAATAGTAGTAACTACTCCATGGGGTTGTTTTAAAGATTCTATAAGATGATTCTGGGAAGACACTGAAAATACTGCCTGGTACTTAGCATTTGGATACAAGTTTTAGATTGCTCTCTCATC
This sequence comes from Tupaia belangeri chinensis, assembly GCF_000334495.1. Taxonomy (NCBI): domain Eukaryota; kingdom Metazoa; phylum Chordata; class Mammalia; order Scandentia; family Tupaiidae; genus Tupaia; species Tupaia belangeri. Next base: position 2,484,457 of record NW_006199814.1, read on the forward strand.
ATTAATATGCAGATGCTATGGTTCTCTTTCAGTTAATTAAGAGAGGCCAATAATGCTTATTAATGTGCCGTAGTAATAAATGACTACAAACTTGAGTGTTCGGGAAGTTTAAAATTTGTGTGTGTATTTTAACACAATGAAAGTGATCTTATTAGACTTGCTCATTATAACTATTCACTTTAAAATAAAAGTCATCCAAGGGAAGGGCAAACATTGTTGGTTGATATAAGTCCTCAGTCTCGTGATAAAGTTTTGTTTTTTTGTTTTTTTTTTTTTTTGAGAGATTTTCACTGCAGGGCTCGACAAGAATCCCCAGAGGAGCGCGGCGGAGTCCAGAGTCCTCCTGAGGTAGTCGTCACGAACCCGAAATGCATTCCCAAATGAGTGACGTTCAGAGGACCCGAAGCGCGTGGCCCATCTTCAAGACAAACGACACCCAGGGGGACCAGTCTTGCGATGACCCAGCCTTCAGGAGGATTAAGGATTTTTTTTTTTTTGAGAGATTTTCACTGTAGGGCGCGTGCGCTCGCCAGACAGACAGAGAGAGACATAGAGACAGAAAGCGAGAAATCACCCCCCAGGGGGGATGGTCACGCCGCAATCCCTTCTCCTCCATTCTCCTCTCGGGATCTTGGGCATGCACGCACACGCACCCGGCGTGAGTTTTAAGCCACCGGGTCCAGGACGTGAACCGCGGTCGACTACGTGGGAGTCCAGCGACATAGCCATTATGCTAACTGCTGGTTCCCGATAAAGTTTTTTTTTAATTATTATTATTATTAGTTTTTTGAGAGAGAGTTGGGACCTCCAACTTGTCACACTGCCATCCTCTACTCAGTCTTCTAGCCAGCCAGGACAATGCGATGTGCTCAGATAGACTGATGATTCCAACCCCCGACCTTCCCATGTGGTTCCAGAATCATGCAGTGGTACCCTACTCTCAGTGTCACTGCAGCTGGATTTTTATGATCCCCTCATAAATGTTCTTCTCTTCTGTGCTGACTTTAAAACCTACCATGGTATAAGATGTATTACCATGAAATCAATATCCAATGGAATGAGAGAAAAAGGATTTTCTTGCAGGCACTATAGATAACGCCAACCTTGACAAGAAGAGTAGCTATATGCTTTGCAACTTCCATTCCCTTTCTCTCTGGATTCTAGTGAGAGAGAGGTGAAGACGGAGTGAGACAAACATTCCAAGCTCCAGACTATGAAGGCACTCAGAAAAGAATCTTTGAGAAATATGCTACTCAGAAATAAAGATGCAAACTCAAGACATTCTCCATCATGATTATATAGCTGTTTTCTGAATTACACAATTCCACTCAACATTTAAGACCCAAATAAATATTTGTTTTTCTATGTTATCTTTTCCAGACTCTCACAGACAGATCTATCTGTTCCCTTATTTGTGTTTTCAGAGTGCTGTGTGTCGGTCCTATTAAATTGTTTAAGTTGCATTCTGATTTATCATGTCTCTTTTTCCATTAGATCATTAGCTCCTCCAGAAAAACAACTCTTATTGCTAGTATGAATTGTAGTGCCTGGTAATGTGTCAGGCATTCAGAAAATTTTTACTGAATGAATAAATGGTTTCCTATTTTTCTTACCATCCTCAAGATGAAATAAGTCTAATAACCTATGTTAAGGAGTGAATGTTTATATCCCTGGTCCTCGTCTCAAATTATTACGTTGGAGTTTTAATCTTCAGTGGGCAATAGTTGGAGTAAAGTAAACGAGGTCATCACGGTATGACCCTGATCTGATAGGGTTATTGTCCTTATAAGAAGGGATGTTGGAGAGATCTCTGTCTTTCTGTACATGTATGAACCTAAGAAAGCCATGTGAATACATAACAAGAAGGTAGCCATCTGCAACCCAGCCTAGGGCCCTCACATTTACTAACACTACGGTACCTGGATATTAGACTTTCTGTCTCTAAAACATGCAAACTGATATTTTGTCACGGTAGGCCAAGCAGACTATAATAACTATTACATATAAAATCGGACTTGATTTGATGCTTAACCAACATTTTCTTTGATAAGCATCTTGGGACTGGCTTCTTGTTTGATTCAGTGCCAGGAATAGAGCTAACAAATGACTAGCTGAATAAAAGTTTATTAACTATACATGAGAGACTTCAAAAAGTTTGTTAAAAAATGAAGTTAAAGTACAAGCTTATTCTGGTGCAAAAAATTTGAAATCCATGAAAAGTTTTCCATAATATGCACTTCCATGAACCTTTTAAAGGGCCACTCACAGATGAATGAATGGTGCTTCTTTATTGATTGAACCTAAGTGACTACTGCTAAAAAATTCATTGACATATCTTTTTGTCTTTTTTTTTAACTTCCCAGAGGTCTTTCACACTTGCCAGAGAGAGACAGAGACAGACAGAGACAGAGAAAGATAAAGGGAAAGTGAGAAAGTACCCTCTGCATGGGACATGTTCACACTGTAATCTGTTCTCCTCTCCTCCCTCCTTCCTTTCAGGATTTTGAGAGTGCATGATCGCACATCCAGCATGTTCTTCAAGCTGCTAGGTCTGGGGCTCAAATCGTTTAGTCAGCCATAGATCTGCCTTAACAACCACACCACTGGCTGACTCCAGAGAGGAAATATTTTCTATTTCATCTCCAGTTCCTTAACTTTGGCCATACTGTTAATATATATATATGTTTCTAGTCCTATTTCTGTATAGGAAGCACTCAAATTTGAAATGTGGTTAGTGAGATCCTAGTTCTCACAGAACTTGCCTCTCAGAGGGGTTAGAAATGTGTTACTTAGTGGGACTAGCAGATGGCATAGTGCTACATTGTGGAATTCCCACATAGCTGTCCATGGTTTGAGTCCTGGACCTGGTGGCTTCAACCTCATCCCAGGTGTGTGTGTGTGTGCATGCCCAAGATCCCGGGAGGAGAATGGAGGAGAAGAGATTGCTTTGAAGCCATCACCCTGAGGGTGATTTTTTGCTTTCTGTCTCTCTAGTGAGCACACATGCCCGACAGCAAAAATCTCGGGAAAAAAAAAAAAGTGTAACTTAGTAAAGTATAGAATGATCAGGATAATTTTGGAGAGTGACAAGAGCTATAACAACAAATAAAGTAGAAAAATGTGATAATTAGATAACTTAGGGGTTATTTTAGATTTGAGGGTAGAATGACGGCTTTTCTAAGGAAATTCATATGTAAGCTAAATCCTGAATAACTAGAGTTATGCAAACAGGTAAAGTTCTGGAGGCTGAATTTCCAGGGAGAGGGACCCAGGTGTAATATCCCTGATATAAAATCAAGTTTAACATCTTTAAGAGACATATTGGGGAGGAGGGGTGTCTTCAAAATGTTCATGGAAATACCTATTGTCAAAAACTACAGATGAATTTCGTTTTGAAACTCAAATAAAATAAACTAATTTTGTTTTTCCACAAATATTTGAAGTCTCTTCATACCTATACAGGCATATAAAATATACATATGCATATGTTTACTTATACACTTTTTCATTTATTTTGCATCCAATGTATTAAATTATTAAATTAATATATCTACATTCAGTTACCTTTAAACAAAGTGACTTACAAATGCAATAATTCCATTCTAGCTTCCAAGAAGAAAGTCAATAATATATTCCCTTAGACAGAGTTTCTGAGTCTACTTGTTTTTGTTTTATATTTAATGAATATGAACACCACTGCTGTATAAACTACAGTAGGACTATTGAAATATGATATACAGAATTCTTCGCTGATAGACTAATGAGAGAACTAAATAGCATTAGTAGGAATAGAAAGGGGGTATTTCTAAAGTATCTAGTTTCTAGTTTTTAAGGGTGGATGTTACTTCCTTTGTGATCACATTGAGGTTATATATTAATAAATTCCTTTGTGAGTATATCTTTAAAATATATGAGCATGTGTATATGTTAAAACATAGTTTTCTGTGGTTTACAATTGTTATATATCAAAGTATATTTGGTGAAAAAATGGAAAAAATATCGACTGGTCAGTATGTTTACTGTCAATTAGTTGCTTACAGGCATCAGACTAAATAGATAGATGAGGCATTTCTTAATATCTGTAATAGCTGATAAATTAGTAACAGGTTAAAAACCATAAAACTTGTGGGGACACTGTGGAAGTTAAGGCAGTTGTATTCTACATGGCTGACTGAGCAGTTTGAGTCCTGGGCCCAGGTGGTTGAAAATAATGCCAGGCACATTGGCGTGTATGCCCAAGATCCCAAGAAGAGAATGGAGAAGGGCCTGGGTCATGGACAACCCCTTAGAGGGTGATTTCCCTCTCTCTCTGTTTCTCTCTCTTTCTGGTGAGTGTATGTGCCCTATAGCAAAAACTAGAAATAAATAAATACGTATAGACAGATAGATAAAGTAAAATAAAATCATATATCTTGAACCACATTTAGGAGGAGAAGATAACCTGTACTGACGCACTATGAAAGTATATCAATCTTTTACCTATATTAGAATCCTACAAAATTATTCATGCAATTATTCTTTGCATTGAGGCTTCTGAGAGTTTGTGCTTTTTTAATGATGACATATAATGCAGAGGTTAGATAGTGGCATAATGGCAATGCAACTGGAGCCATACAGGAAGATCTCAGGATTGTGTCCCAAGAACTTGCTTACAAACTGGAGGTGCATACCCATGATCCAAGCTGACTGAGCTGGGGCTGGGTTAGGCACAAAGATCCTGATGGGGAGGAATCTCTCTCTCTCTCAGAAAAGAAAAACAAATAAAAACACTTCAAGGGCCAGCAGGTGACATGGTGGCTAAAGGTGCTAGATCCCCACATGGCCGACTGTAGTTCAAGCTCCAGACATGGTGGCTTGCTTTCTCCCTTTCCCTTTCTCTCTCTGGTCAAATTAGATAATAATAATAATACCAAATGGAATTAAATAAATAAATAAATATAGTTTTTAAAAGAACACACTTCAAAACTTAAAAAATAAATTTAACACAGGTTTAACACAGGAATAAGTAGATAACAGAGAGGGCTAAACTCAGTGGCGATGCAAATAAGACACAGACTTAGGGTCTCTAATAAGTGCCTTTGAGCATGCTGTTAAACTTCCTGTCTATACTCTTTGAGCAGACTTCATGGCTTTGTGGCACTCTTGGAACAGACATCATGGCTTTGTGGGCACAGTCACCCTCAACCTGACATAAATAGGTTCAGCCCAATCAAATGTAAGCAATCTTGCACAAAGTTCAAGTCTGACTCATTAACTGGGCCATGAAGAGGGAAGCATGGTCTACTACCTTACTCACTTCAATCTCTCTCTCTTCTTAAGAATAATTAATTTAATTTTATTTATCATTATAATTATTTTTAAATTTGCTACAGGGCGCATGTACTCACCAGAGAGAGAGAAAGTAAGAAAGCAAGCCACCAGGTCCAGGACACAAACTGTGGTTGGCTATGTAGGAGTCCAGCGCCCACACTGCCAGGGCACCTGCTGGCCCCATTCACTTTAATGTTTATCTCCACCTATTCATCTTAAAGTCATTATCTTCTGAAATTTTCCAAAGTCAAGATATGAGGACAGGTCATATGTGCAATGGTCTAAAAAAATAAGTAAATAAATGTGCATGTTTTGCTGCTTGTTTTGTTCTCTTGTAGCACTCAGTGCCCTCTGCACAGGACACATGTTCAATGCTGTTTCTTTATGGTGCACAGAGGGGCTCTTTGAGGTTCCTATTGAAGTTATACTGCATAGCTCTCTGCTTAGCACCTCAGCTCCTCCCCTTTTCTTGCTGTTAGTGTTCACCTTCTGGGACAGGGAGGCTCTCTTAATCGGGGACACAAGAAGACTTGAAGGGTTACTTTTTTTCTTTTGTAGTTTGCACTTTCCACATAGAAAACTTGTCTGTCTTTTCTGTACCACACTGAGAAGGGTGGGCTGGCTCAGAATGCACTCTCTTGGTCACACTCCTGTCTTGAAAGGACGCCAAGGACAGAAGCTCCCAAATTCCAAATAATGCAAGTTGAAGTCCTTAAGACCTTTCTTACCACTCTGGGCTCAGAAGGCAGTATGGATGGGCCCTTGAAAAAATGCCGCTGGGCTGGCATCCAGCCAGGACTAGCAATGCCAGTTTCCTCTTCTAATGCCATCCTTAATTTCTAAGCATATTTCTTTTTAGGCACATAACAATCACTTAAAGGAATGGTATTCACTGCCTTTCCCCCCAGATGTAGAATGGGGCGGAAAAGATCCAGAATGCCTCGCTTCCTGCCAATTTTCCTCTCCGACAAAATTATAATTTTTGCTTTCAGAGGCAAGATGAAATGGTGAGGATGACAGCAGAAAGACCAATTTGACTACCTCTTAGCAAATCTAAGAGGGAGATGCCTGACAGCTTTTTGGATGTTTTGGTTAGAATGTGGAAATACTTAGTACTTGTCCACAGTATAGGCATTAACCAAAATTCTAAGACACAGGAAAGGTCCATAGTCTTTGGAACTTCCACAGAAACACAAAAAAGAAAATTAAAAGCACCTGTAATATCTCCATTGCTAGCTTTTGTGCCAATGTCTATTATCTTTTCTAGCTACACATAAATTAAGTATATATGTATATATGCTTAGGATAAAGTTTTATAGGTATTTCTAAGCCTTGCTTTTCTTCTTGAACATATTCAGATATAACTCATCTTAAGACATAATTTCCAGGGATGCACAGTTTTGTATTATTTTATAAAATTTCTGATCATGAGGATGTGAACTGTTTGAGTCATTTCTTCTCTATGTAATGCGTGATGAACATCTTTGCTCATTAATTCACTCATCAAACACATTCTGAGTTCCATTATGTGTCAGGCATACATGTACACTTAAAATACATCAGGAATAAGACCAGTGTAGCCTGACACTGTGAGAACATAGGGCAAGAAGAAACTATTGGGGTACTTGATTTCGGTCACATTTTCATGGATTTAAATATATGTCAAGGCTCATCCCATTTTACACTTCTAATATATGCCATTTATTGTTTTATTTACACTTTTATCAAGGTGTCAAATAAAAAACAAAGATAAAAAAGTTATGTGAGAAAAAACTTTTAAGAAGTATATTTAAATACAATGTGAATTTTTTTTTTTTTTGGAGAGGTTTTCGCTATAGGGCACGTGCACTCGCCAGACAGAGAGAGAGACATAGAGACAGAAAGCGAGAAATCACCCCCAGGGGGAATGGTCACGCCGCAATCCCTTTTCCTCCATTCTCCTCTCGGGATCCTGAGCACGCACACACACGGGCCCAGCATGAGTTTTAAGCCACCGGGTCCAGGATGTGAACCGCGGTCAACTACGTGGGAGTCCAGCAACATAGCCATTACGCTAACTGCTGGTTCCAATACAATGTGAATTTTGAAGCTGAAGTACAGAGTAATAATTTGGAAAGAACTCTAGACAAAAGAGAATATTTCATGAAACTGAATTGTGGGGATCAGCAGATGGTGCAATAGTTACATTGCTAGACTCTCACATAATTGACTATGGTTTGAATCCCAGAACTGGTGGCTTAAAATTCACGCCAGGCACATGTGTGTGCATGCCCAAAGTCCCAAGAAAAGAATGGAGGAGAAGAAATTGTGGCATGGCCATCCCCCCAGGAGGTGATTTCTTGCTTTCTGTCTCTCTATCTCTGTCTTGGTGAGCATGCACGACCTATAGCAAAAATCCAACCTAAAAAAAAAAAAAGGAAAGAAATTGAATTGTGAAAGAAGATAATGGAAAGCTTAACAAAAAAAAAAATTTAAGAGGTTTTTGCTATAGGGCGCGTGCACTCACCAGACAGACAGACAGAGACAGAAAGCGAGAAATCACCCCCCCGGGGGGATGGCCACGCAGCAATCCCTTCTCCTCCGGTCGGTCTCCTCTCGGGATCTTGGGCACGCACACCACACGCGCCCGGTGTGAGTTTAAGCCACCGCGTCCGGGACATGAACCACGGTTGACTACATGGGAGTCCAGCGACATAGTCATTACACTAACTGCTAGCCCAGCTTAACAATTTTTTTAAAAGGAAGTTATAAAGGTAATTTGAAAGAAAGATAGAATTAGTGAAAAATGAAAGTGGAGAATCAGGCAGAGATCAAAGTCTAAAGGAAAGATTTCCTGAATGATATTACCTTAGGGGCAAAGAGTGTTCAGCCAGTAATTAATGTTTGTGTGTGTGTGTGTGTGTTTAAATATCACTGGCTGTTAGGTAGGGAATGATTTGTATTTATGGGGGTTGCTATATCATACAATATGTAGGGGGCCTATGTCATAAGAACTCTACATAAGTTTATTCATGTCTGAGATTGTGACTTGAATTAGATTAGGTTTACTGATACTGGCCATAAAAATAGTAGGAAACTTGATCAAACGTAGTAATTGATTGCATTTCTTAGGGGAGGAAGGGAGATGTATATATTATAATCCTTAAGATTTAGGTTAGAAAACTTAGCTACAAAATGGTACATTTCCTTGAGATTAACTTTGGAAATAAATCAAGCTTAAAGTATAGAAATTAGCTGTTTTAAACACATTAAATTTTAGGTATCTGTGAGATAACAGTGTTCAAGAAAGCACGTGAATATATCTGTAACCAGCAGATGACATGGAGATACTGCTTTCAAGCAAAGTACTTTCTCAGAAGGTAAGAACACTCAGGGACTAAGAAATGGCATGGTTTTAGACTGAGTCTTCAGAAATGTTAATATTTACAATTTTTTTTTTTTTTTGGAGAGGTTTTCGCTATAGGGCGCGTGCGCTCGCCAGACAGACAGAGACATAGAGACAGAAAGCGAGAAATCACCCCCCAGGGGGGATGGTCACGCCGCAATCCCTTCTCCTCCATTCTCCTCCTGGGATCTTGGGCACGCACGCACACGCGCCCGGCGTGAGATTTAAGCCACCGGGTCCGAGACGCGAACCGCGGTCGACTACGTGGGAGTCCAGCGACATAGCCATTACGCTAACTGCTGGTTCCCAATATTTACAATTTTAGTGGGAAGGAAGGAATAAGCAAAAGAATCTTAGACTAATCAGTCAACAATCTCGTAGAAAACCAGCAGTACTTAGAGAGCTAGGAGGTTGCTACTGACCAATCAAAAGTAAGACTAAAAGTGTTTGACTAGTGCATAAGACTGTGCTATTTTCATGTTACTGCTATTATGAATTAGCAAAAACTTGATGGCTTAAAACAACACAAATCTGGGCCAGCATGCAGTGGGGTAGTTAAGGCAACTGAATCTCACAAGGTGGATTGTGCAGTTAGAGTCCCAGAGTCAGTGTCTTGAAAAATACACCAGGTGTGGTGTGTGGTGTGTGTAGGCCCAAAATAATAAAAGTGGAGAGAGATAGAGAAGCGATTTCACACTTTCCCATTTTCTCTGTCTGATGAGTGCACATACTCTCTAGCAAATTAGACACATAACACACATTCATTCTATTAAAGTTCTGCATGCCAAAATCAACATCAATGGGTTAATGCAAAGGTATTAGCAAAACTGATTTCTTCTAAAGGCTCTAGGGCAGAATCTATTTCTTTGCCTTTTCTAGTTTCTAGAGTCTGTACTTCTTGGCTCATGACTCTACCTTGAATCGCTTTAAATTCTTGTTTTTTATCATAACTCCCGCTACTCTTCCTTTCTCCCTCTGCCCTCCCTTTTCTAAGGACATTTTTGATTATGTCATTTGGACTACTGGATATTCCAGGATATTCTCCATTATAAAAATTATTAATTTATTTGTATTTACAGACTCCTTGTTGTCATCACAGCCTCAGAATTAGGATGTGGACATCTTGGGGAGGGGATGTTCTTTAGCATATCACAAAGGTCACTGTAGAAATACTAAATTATTAATGTGTTAAAAGTTAAAGAGGGTTTAGGAGTGAGAGATGAGAATAATGGAGAACGCAGGTATAAACAAGTGAGAGAAAAATCAGAAGACAGTAGATAAATGTGGGAAACACTGAATATTTTCAAATGCTAATGTAAAAAATCTAGTAGCAGAGGAAGAAATCAGAAGAAAGAGAGGAGACAAGAGTTCAGATTTTGTGAGAAAGCCCAGGGGCTGTGGTGAGCATCCATAAAGGATCAAGTATTTCCACTGGCTCAGAAGAATTTGAAGTTGAAATGTGGTAATTTTGTGGGACTCCCTTCCTTCCTTCCTTCCTTCCTTCCTAGGGACTCCCTTCCTACCTTCCTTCCTTCCTTCCTTCCTTCCTTCCAATTTAGTCTTGATTTATTATTTTTTTAAATTTTTGCCAGAGGGTGCCAGAGCTTGCTGGGGAGACAGAGAAGAAAAGTGGGAAAGCAGTTCCCATGTGGGATGGTCACTTTGCAATCCCTTCTCCTACATTTTGCCTTCCTTTTAGGATTTGGGCACATGTGTACTTACACCCACCATGTGTCTCAAGCTGCCAGGTTCAAACCATGCAGTTGGCCATGTGGGATCTAGCTGCATCAACCATTGGCTGGTTTTTGACTAATTCAGTGGTACTCAGTATTTCTTTACTTTATGGTGTGCATTTATAGTAAAATCATACTATTTTATTTATCTATTTATTTTGACTTTCCAGAGAGCATGTGTACTCAGAAGAGAGAGAGAGAGAGAAAATACCTCCCTAGGGAGCAAGAACATGCCACAATTCCTTTTTCTCCATTTTCTTCTTGGGCACCCACACACAAATGCCTGGTGTTTTTTGCGCTGTGAATCTGGGATTGAAACCACACAAGTGGCCATAGTGGCCCCAGCCACTTCAACCATTGTTTCACGGGCTGGTTCCTATAGTATTTTTTTTTTTAACCTCTCTCTCAAAGAAGAAAAAAAATATATATATAATATGTATATATTATATATACACACACATATATATACACATATATATACATATATATTGAAAAAAAAACCCAAACTATGTCTCCTAGAATCCTAAAATGAACAACAAAATTGCTATTGACAAAAGCTGTAGTTTTTTGTAGATCTGCATGACTGCTTTCCTTCAGTTTGAGTTTAGTTTTTTATCAACTTTACATTGGTTTGAATTTTCTATCAGACTTTACTAAACTGTACTATCAAGTGAACTACAGTGAATGTGTTATTGTTCCCAAAGGCTCACCTTTAACATTCACATCACCATTTTTCTCTCTGTTTTCCTACTGCTATTTCTCTATATGCAGAATACAATGGCTCATTGGCTTCCAGGTAGAGCATGTCTAAGATTTCCTATAACTGGTGCCTGCCATGGTTAATCACTGAACATTATGAAAATTATGGCAGAGACCAAGAATCCAGAGGGGTGTGTGTATGTGTGGGTGTCTTTGTGAGTGTATAAATGGGGTGTGTGTGTTGATGGGGAGGGGATAACTACAAGATTTTAGTAGTGATTTTCAAATTAGCATCTTCCTTACAAGTCTTAGTGTGGATGATACATTTTTCATAGTTTATAATTCAATTTCACACATTTATTGATCATTTATTGCTTGAAAGACAGAGTACTAGTGCCTGTTAAGGACAATAGTTTTGTTCTTGAGAACTACAAATCTATTTGGGGGGGGGGCTAGATGGTGGCATAGTGGTAACACAACTGTCTGTGGACACACATGACAAGATTCTGAGTTCATGTCCAGAGATGTCCCTGGGTACTCTGGGAACATGCTTGCCTATAACTTCTGTGCCTCCGATCCACGGCTGGCTGAAGCCGAGGATAGATCACTGCATCAAGACCTTGTTAGGGGTATCTATCTCTTTCTCTATCACTCTCACTCAAGGAGAATTAAAAAAAAAAGAAATTAAAAAAAGTCTATGGAGACAGTGGTGGGAAAAAAAGGAGGAAAATCTGAGTAACTAGAAGTACAGGAAAATGTGAGAGTGACCTATAGCTCACTTTAAATTAGGTGGTCAGACTGAGGCCCTCAGGACTTGACTTTAAAAGCTAAGCCCTGAATAGCAGAATTATCCAATTAGGATGCTGAACAGAATGTTACATGCCATTGAGGATATTAGACTATTCTGGGGTTGTATGGGGAATCTGCATTTGAAAGTGTACAATGTAGCAACATTAAAGATACAGAAGAATGACATAATAGAAATTATGAGAGCTGCCATCTGTTGAACTATTATGTGCCAAGTATTTCACATGTGTTATTCCTTTTTACACAGTCCTTAGAAAACAATAGAAGAATATTACTACAGATGAGTTAAGAAGGGCTGGCCCTTGCATGGCGGGTAAGGCGCTGGACGGCCAGTAACCTGGCAGCTTACTTTCTCACTTCCTCTTTCTCTCTCTCTGTGTCTGGTAAAATTAATAATAATTAGTAAAGTTAAATAAATATATTTTTAAAACAATCTCCTAAATGGTTAAGAGTAAGAGGAGATACTATTAGAGCAGTGACCTAAGCACCTGGAAAAGATAAAATGGGGTCAGATGCAATTCTATAACATTTAGAATTACATTTGTTGGAACCGGCAGGTGACATGGTGGTTAAGGGCACTGGATTCCCACATGGCCGACCATGGTTTGAGTACTGGACCTAGTGGTTTGCTTTCTCATTTTCCCTTTCTTGCTCCCTCTGTCTGGTCAAATTGAAAAATAATAATAATTATGGAATTAAATAAATAATCTTTTTTTCTTAAAAAAAAGGATTACATTTGTTTTGTCCTTGAAAGAAAAAGAAGTGCACATTTTAGATCATGTCTTTCAATGGTAAAATATTCCGCAGTTATTATTTTTCATTTGCTTTCCAATTACTGGGTTTAGTAATATATATGTTCAGTGTATAAAACTAAAAAAAATCATTTTAAATAAGATATATGTTCAGTGTATAAAACTAAAAAAAATACAAATGGGAAAAAGAAAATAATTTTAATAATGTCTTAAGACTCATTGATAGTCACTGCTAATGCTTTAGTACAGGGGCGAGAGGGTGGTACAGCAGTGAAAAGTGATGCTCTATGAAGGAATCCAACATTGGAAGGTTCACAGTTCCATGTCCAGAGATTTCTCAGGACAGCAGGAACACACTTGTCTGTAATCTAGGGTTGGTTGAAGGCTGTTGTTTCTGATACATTTTTAACTTTTTTGGAGAGATTTTTGCTATAGGGCGCGTGAGCTCGCCAGACAGACAGAGAGAGAGAGAGACAGAGAGACAGAAAGCGAGAAATCACCCCCCAGCAGGGAATGGTCACGCCACAATCCCTTCTCCTCTGTTCTCCTTTCTGGATCTTGGGCACGCACGCACACGCGTCTGGCGTGAGTTTTAAGTTCCCGGGTCCGGGACGTGAACTGCGGTCGACTACATGGGAGTCCAGCAACATAGCCATTACGCTAGCCGCTGGTCCCAGATACATTTTTTAAAATAGTTTTTATGTGTATTTTTTTCATCCAGGATTATATATACTCTCAGAAATAGAATTATCAAATGAAAAATATGGCCATTAGAAAATGAATGACATACCAAAAATGTTTCTCAGAGTTTTGCCCACGTATATTCACGTCAACTTTTGAAAAGCACAATGCACTATCCTCTTAAAAGCAGGGAGCATTGTATTTCTAACAAGATATTAAAAAGGAAATTTAGGGCACTGTTTGAAAATAATAAATGCTAGTGAGACAAGTCAGATCATTCCGCAGGATTTGCAAAAAGTAGGTTGATGAAAGCTAGTTAGATGATTACTAAATCTCTTACCCACACGTAAATTAAAAAAAAAAAAAAGTTGAGAGAGTAGATGGAAAGAGAATTGCTAAATAGATTTTGATTTGGGGAGAAGACTGGTGGTTTGCTGTGTGTCAGACTCATCTTCCAAGTGAGGTGAACTGGGGTACCTGTTTTTGATTTCATATTTTATAAAATAAAGGAAGCCCTTTGTTGTGTCCTATTCTGTTGAAAGGTTTTGTCGACTGTAGTTTTATTCTGTCCTGGGAAATAATTCAGTTTTGGAAACTGACTGGGTACTGTAGAAGGGGCCACTCCACTAGCTAAGCGAATTTGTTGTGAGACCTAAATAGGAGTCACGTGAGAGGGGAGGTGATTTTAGGCCAGAACCCCTGAATAGACTCTGCTAGAGAGAATCTGGAGGCAAAGTTATATTCTTGGGAGAAGGCCTTCAAATGCAGAGATGCATTCCTGTGGGTTATGGTTTTAAAAGGAAAAATATCCCACCTTGACAATAAGTCTCAAAATGGCAAGAGAAAAATCAAGCTCTAATCCTTTACCAGCACCAGAAAGGCAGCCAAGTAGAGAGAATGGAGGTAACCTTTCATATTTCTTTCTCCTCCAACCAATAGCTTGGGGTCTGCCCTTTTCATCTAGGGGAAGGCAAGAACTCATTCCACTGGATAAACTTACAGTGAGAGATGAACTATAGAGAGAGTCCTGCAAATTTGTTTTCATATCTATTTCTTTGATACATTTTTGTCAGTTTGGTTAACCAGAGATATTTCTCTTATTAAGTATCAGTAATCATAATTATGAAATTGAATGGTAAATCCCTGTCTACGTTCTAATCTGGGCTCGGCAGTGGCTTATGCACAGGGTCCTGTTGTGTGATGCGGGAGCGTTTTGGGAGCACATTGGCTTCAGTTCTGGGTGGACCTAAGCATGCAGGGAGCATCAGGGCCAGTGATCCCGGCTAACTGGAAGAGGGTTGTGATCTGGTGATAACCTGTTGGGGGTCCCTATCTCTCTTTCTCTCTCATGAAGGAAATAAATTATAAGCTACCTAAAAATATTACTGCTTTTATTCACTTTCTACTTTATGAATGTATAGTTCTTTTATATGTAATAAAATTGATTTTTTTCCCCAGGGTACACAAAAATCATTACTAGTTAGAAGAGTGTGTGGCCATGTAGGAGTCAGGGAGTATAGGATAATGGAAAGTACACCAAGATGTAACGTCACAAAAGCTTTGTTCTGTCCTGACTTTGCTGTCTACTAATTATATGGCCTTGGAAGAGTAATTTAACCTCAGGATCTTGGGTTATACATAGGAAAAAACTCAGAGCTCTATTGTGTTGTATAAAACAAGTTGGTACAAGGGGGGGCTTCAAAAGCTTCATGGAGCATTGAATTAACATCTTAGTTTATTTTAGTGTGAAAAACATTTTGAAATCCATGCAGTTTTTTTCATAATGCAAATTTACCTTATTCATTGTACACATTTGCCATAAGCTTTTAAAGAACCCTTGTATATGTGAGATGAAATGGAGGGTTTTTTTTTTGTCCCTTAGTTTCACACCCCCACTTCAAATTCACCCCTACAGTAGGGAGGGTATCATCGGTGAGATATAGACCCAGACAATCTGTCAGCATAATGGCATCAAAGCTATTCCAAAGTAGGCAGTCAAAATGAGCAAGAGAGCAATGTGATGATGTTTCCTTTTAAAACACCTTAATAGGATCAGCCGGGAAATCTTTCAAATTCCTGCCCCCCTCCCGACCACCAAATTTATATGTCGTCAGGAAGAAAAATAAATAGTGATTTCGTAAAGTCGAGGCACACTGTCCCCTCTTCTCCACTTACTGCATGGAAAGCAATGTGGAACTAATAATTATTTCTTCAGCAGTGCAAATTACCTCTGCCTTTTATTCCCACACTATCTTAAACACAGGGTTCCCTTTCATGTTATAGCCAGAAGGGTTAGCTTGTTAAAAACTTGTTCCAGCATTCTCCAAAGTGTCATTCAGGGATCCACTCATGCGACTCTCATTAATGACAAAGACCTGTGTCTAAAGGAGTGTGCAAAACCCCAGAGAATGTAAAGATTCAAAGTGTTATTGAGGCCAAACCATCTTATCTATAGGTGAGCCTTCCAGGTCATGGTGGAGTCACCCCAGTGAAATAAAATGCAGAATTTTCCGTGTGCCTGGGCCTCCTCTGCAATCACTAAATGCAAAGCTTCAGATCACCTCCCCCACACTGAATACAAATTACCCAATAAAACAAATAAGAGCTCTCCAAAGCTATATCATACATCGTATAAATTGTTTAGCTCCATTCGAAAAACAGATATTACGCTAGCACAGTAGCAAAGTTAAATATCTATATTTACACAAATTAAATGTAATTGCTTAAAATCAAATGACAAATTAATTCCTCTCCATATTTCTTCCAAACCCATTTCACAAAATTAAAATTTTACCTCAAAAAGCTCAAGACATCCCCCCATTCATTATATAACTTTCATATGTGTGAAAAGTTCATTTAATGTAGTTTCACAGGCCTGAGGAGTCTAAAGAAACTATTTCTGTTAATTTAGATATTGCAGCAATATGAGTGACTGCTTATTCAGACTCTTGATTAAAATAATACTTCCAGGTTTGAGGAGTTTTATACTCTACTGGAGAACTGAACGAAAATCCTGTAATTTAGTTATGCAACATTACTCAGTTTAACAGGCACTTTATGTTCTCCCGTGTTCGAACACGAATGGGGAAAGAACATTCCTCATCCATCGGAGGACACAGACTGTATTTTGTTAGGGTAGTCATCTTGTTATGTCCCATTCAGCTCAGCCCCATTAAGCTTTTGGGCCTAGAATTGCTGCTTGCTGCCAGGATTAATATCTCAGTATTTTTTCCCCCTTAGTTTATGGTTACTTTTCAAGAATTAAATGATCATTCAGAAAGTTGGCTTCAGTTTATGAGCTGTTAAACCTATGGTAGATCTGATATAGCCAAAGAGAAAGCATAAATGTTATTGGTAGCAACTTTCCTTTGCAGACATTTGCTTTTTTATTTTTTTTTTTAAGACTGAACATCCTTCTTTCTTCCTAAACCTTCATTGGTGTGATCCAGGTCTTATATCAGTGAGGACTGGACTTCTTCCAGTGATGTTTATCCAGTGACCGTGGACATTTTCTCCTTTGCTGGGGAAGTCTTCCACATGTTCTAATTTTCTCTTTCTCTCATCATCATATTTATTCTATGAGTGAGGTAAAATATCATGGGCCATGGTAATAAATTATACATGCATAAACATAATAAAATGTTTTTCAGAAAAAAAAAAGTTTTTTCTCCCCCTGTGAGGTTTTTTTTTTTCTTTCTTTTTAAAATCTTTTTGCTAAAAGTTCTCTATGTAATCCTTGATTTAATGTGTCAGACTGAATTGAAAGCTGTGGAAATGAAAAATCTGGAGTTTAGATCCCATGTACTTAACCAGAGTTTAAATCCTGCCCCTGGAGGCCTGAAAAACATACGGGGCATAAAAGTGTTTGCATGTCTCAAAACCTGACAGGATGGCGAAATGGAGAAGGGACTGCAATTATGTCGTGACCACGTCTCACTAAGGAGGATGCTTTCTTCCTTTCCCTCTCTCTCTGTCTCTCTGTCTCTCTCTGACAAAGATGTGTGTCCTCTGGCCAAGAAAACAAAACAAAACAAAACAAAACAACCGTAGTTCAGAATGGATTCAGCACTTGAGGGGAGCATAAATCATCAGTAACGACAATAATTATTTAACTAGATTTAAGTATCTCAGGTAGCTCAGGAATAAATCTCTTTGGTTGCTGCATTTACTCTTTACAATCAGTTGTGGCATGAAAAGGAAATTCATGAGTGAATAAATGCACGGATTAACACAAATATCCAGTGTTAAGTGTATGAGCTGATCAGGTGCTCGGCCAGTTTCTGACTCTTAGTGGGCTTGGGAAATTCACTATCAATATTTTCTCAGGGAACCACTTACTCCTGAAGCACTTTGTTGCTGTGTCATTCACAATTACAAACAGATACTAAAGCATCAACAAGAACAAAACTTCTGCTATACTTGCATTCTGAAGCAAGAACAAGAGTTATACACACAGCCATTTTCCAATTTTTTAAAGGATAAATTCCCATTTATCCTGTGTACAAATACGTGTATAAATACGTTTTATAATCAAAGTCTCTTTTCTTCTCATACCCATGGTCTACACTTGGTTTCCTCGAAGACTTTCTCTTTTTAAAATTCAGATGAATTTGATTTAGGGCCTGCAAATTGGAGAAGAGTTTGAGAACATTTAAAACAGTGAAAACGTAATCACTTAGTCATGAATTCTGTAAAAATATAAGCAGGTGTCATCAACTACTGGATTTTTCTTTTTTTAACTCGCCCCTACGTTCCAGCTCACTGATTGGTTCAAAACTTCTGGAACGCACAGCCTTCACACCATATTCCTATCTCAGAACACGTCTGCCGTTGCGCCAGTGATCATTGCTCCTATTTGTCTGCTACCATTCTTTTATCCATATATTCCACAATATGGAAACCAGTAGTTTGCATGTGTTTCTTTTACTAGTCTGAGAATTCATAATAGGAAGGGTCTCGAGTGGAGAAATCTTTATAAACACATCCTCTGCCCTGCACACAATCTGGCGCACTATGGACACTCAGTCAACATGCGTGGGGTAAGTACATGTGTCTTAGGACAATATCTATCCTTTCTAGTCATCACTGCCACTCATATTTCATGCTGTGTTTACTTGCTAGGCAGACTAAAATTTTGGGTTGTTTCCAGGAATAACTTATATGTTTTCTCTGAACTGATTTTTTCAGATTTTGGGTACACTGGACCTAAATTCCCTAAATAAGCAAATAGTTTTCAGGGAAGCCGGCTACCATCCAGCCCTCACTGGCAGGGTCTGAACTTCTTTAATGAGAGCTGGCTGCTATCCTGAGCCAAGAGCCCTGTCTGTCTGTTTCCATTTAGCAGCAAAATACTTAATCTTCATCATTCTCAAACCCCCATTTGTTTTCCAATTTTTTCTCACATTCCTGACATCAGCCAAATAAAGTAGTTCCATTTCCTGTCCCTTTTAATATCATATTTTTACAGGATACCCATGGATATCAGATTTTTCTGCATCTTCCCCACTAGCTAAACCATTCTTTCTGCTTCCAATCTGCAGAGAAGAGTTCTGCTCTACTGGCTTTTGATTTTGGTTAAAAGTAGCCTTTTCTATCACGAAGAGCTGATAGTACTGGACAGTAGATGGATGCATATATAAATGACTCTAATGCAGTTTTGATAAGTGCAAGTGTGAAATATGTCAAGGTGCTGAAGAATACAGAGAAGAGAAAGATGAATTCCACTTGTTAGTGTCAGGACCAACTCCGGAGTCAGATAAACCATGGGGCAAAGGGCATTTCAGTAAAGTCTGCAGCTTGTGTGAAGCTCCAGGGGCATGGAAGAGTATGGCATGGGGTTTACAAGAAATTCTATATCTCTGATGCATTAAAAAGATTAAAAGGTTATTTGGCAATTACACAGATGGCACAATCAGCTACCTGTTTTATAAAGGTAACCGTGGCATGAAGGTAGATCTAAAATTAAAGGAATGAGAATCATCATTGTGGAATCATCAATGTGGAAGTATTCTGAAGTGAACATCATGGCTCTTAAGAAAGAGTAAGAAAGTCAGAGTTAGGGGACTAACCATTTTCTATCCTAAAGAAAAGAACATTTATAGGGTTACAAATTTGGAGGAAGGGCAGGAACTCTAGGGATAACTGTGCAGTAACAGAGGTGTTGGAGTTTTGACTACAGAACAGTGACTGTGTACATAATTGGGAAGTCTCAGAGTATATATGCATAGTAAAAGGACCACAGAATTATACAGTGATATACATAAACAGTTCTGATGTGTCTGTGCCATGCCACATGGGAAGGATACAGCTGAAGACAGAGAAAAAGAAAAGTTCTCTGATTTTTAGGAGTTGGGGACTAATGAACATAAATCTAAATCCAGTTTCAAATAATTCTGAACCGCAGATTTTAATGTTGTGGGACTTCAGAAGGAAGTCACATCGTCTCCATGAAAGATGCCAGATGTGTAGAATCTGGAGGAAGGGTAGGCATTTAAACCCAAAGAGTCATGGGAGGGAAAACAAAAAGAAAGGATGGAGCCTACCTGATTTGTGGAAAAGGGGACTAGATGGATTATAATTGGCTTAAAATCAACAGAGTTTGTTGAAGAATAATAAGAAAAGTTTTGTAAGTACAGTAGGAGCAAACACAGAGACAACATCAGCACTCAGGAGAGATTATGTGATGGAGTAGGAAACTGGGAAGCCCTAAAGGCTCCATCCTTCATGGCATAGGGAATGACATACTAGAGATGATGTTAGACAAAGATTATTCTTATAAAGGTGTGCATGATGGATTCTCAGAAATAAAGAGTAACTTCCAAAAAGAGTTCCCTCTCACCTCCTAGCTTTGGTACCACAAGACCTAAAACCCAAGTTTTTCATTCTTTTTTTAAAAAAAAAGTTAGTGGGTTTTGTTGTTGTTGTTAGAGGTTTCTGACTTAAGGCACATGTGCTTGCTGGAGAGAGAGAGACAGAGACAGTGAAAGAGAAAACAACAAATCACACACACACACATCCAGGGCGATGGCCATGCTGCAATCCCTTCTCCTCCATTCTCCTCCTAGGATCTTGGGCATACATGCACATGTACCCAGCATGAGTTTGAAGCAACCAGGTCTGGGACTTGAACCATGGTCAGTTATGTGGAAGTCTGGTAACATAACCACTAGATAACCTGCTTGACCCCCCAAAAATAGTTTTAATTTATTGCTAATAACTAAAATGCAACAGACAAACCACCTCCATAGAGAATGGGAGGTCATGAGTTTTATGCCACATGAAAAGATTACATGCATGCAAAGATCCTGCCACTGCAGGCAAAGATCGTGCCACACTGGCAAAGACTCCTACGAGGAATTTCTTTGGTTTGACTTGAAATGTTTGCTTATTTTTTTTTATTCTCTGCTAAACTTATACGATACTGAAAACAAAGAAGGAAATCAGTAACTGTACAATCAGGCACGGAGAAAGCAAACACCACGCATTTTGTTAATATAATACATAGAAACAAATCTATGAACAATTATAGGAACATCCTTATTATTTATTTATTTTTTTGGAGAGATTTTCACTATAGGGCGTGTGCGCTCACCAGACAGAGAGAGACGTAGAGACAGAAAGTGAGAAATCACCCCCCAGGGGAGATGGTCACGCCGCAATCCCTTCTCCTCCATTCTCCTCTCGGGATCTTGGGCACACACGCACATGCGCCCAGCGTGAGTTCTAAGCCACCAGGTCTGGGATGTGAACCGCGGTCGACTATGTGGGAATCCAGCGACATAGCCATTATGCTAACTGCTGGTTCCCGATCTTTATTATTTTTTTTTAAGAGATTTTTGCTACAGGGCACATGTGCTTGCCAGAGAGCCAGAAAGGGAGAAATCACCCTCCCCCCAGAGGGATGGCCACTCCACAATCCCTCCTCCTCCATTCTCCTCTCAGGATTTTGAGCATGTACGTGCACACACACACACCTGATGTGACTTTCAAGCCATTGGGTCTGGGACGTGAACTGCGGTTGGCCATGGAGCCCAACACCCCAACCACTACACCACTTGCT
This sequence comes from Tupaia belangeri chinensis, assembly GCF_000334495.1. NCBI lineage: Eukaryota > Metazoa > Chordata > Mammalia > Scandentia > Tupaiidae > Tupaia > Tupaia belangeri. Next base: position 2,505,883 of record NW_006199814.1, read on the forward strand.
GGCCCCACATCCTCCTTATTGACAGTGCAAACTTCTTGTCATTTTCCAGTTTTGTTTTCTGGGCATTTGGCTAAACCTGTAGGCATATTTATTAAATCCTGCTATACTACTGTTCTAATGCTTATTACTACTATAAACAACTGATGCCAACTTCCACAACCACAGAAAAAACTCAGGTCTACCTTTGAGTTCTACCTTTGTAACACTTGGCTTTCACAGAACTGTTTCAAGCTTCATTTCTTAAATAGTAAAGAGCCCACTGTTGCTATATTATGTATGGAAAAATTATTCTAGTCATGAACACTAAATTTGTTGAGTAAATATGTATAGTGGAAGAAGCAACATATCAAGTCTGGTCCTAGTTTGAGGCCTGGCAAACAGTAAAATACTCTATGAACTTCTAGTTTTAAACAGCAAATTCGATCCTTGAAACCCATGCTTCGTGTTGGCATTGCTATAACTGGCTGCAGTTGGATTGCTGACAAATAGTTCCAGTGACTTTATGTGTGTGTGTCCCAAACCTGTGAATTTAAGAAGAGAAAGAAGAAGCAATTCAATGAGGCAGTTACTACTGTCAAAACTTAAGACTATATGCAGAAGACATTAATAAAGCACTGAAAAGTCAAGAGCTGGGAAATTGACATTTGAGTGGAAAACTAAATGTGGTTCAGAAGTGGCAAGCTGGCAGCCAGGTGGTCTGAAATCTATTTTGGACATGTATTTTATTTGGCCTTGGTATTTAAAACCAACATAAACTTTAAACATAGCATGTCTTCCACTTCTCTACTTTCTCTACCACTCACTACTGTCTTGACACATCACACTTCATTCATTTATGTCTGATGTTGAGTCTGCAATGCCCAAATAAGTTTTTGAATTTTTTATAGCAGTTACTGTTGTAATAGAAAGGCTTGGGAGGCAAAAGACTAGAGATGAAATTTGAATTAAGTGATTTATTAGCTGTGCGATTTATCTCCTTAAATGTCATTGTTCTCAACTTTAAAAGAGAAGACTAAAAATACCACTACCTGCTACACTTTACACATGGGCTAAAGATAGGCAAAACATGGGTCTCAGATAAGATAAAGTATGAGGATATGTTTTACCTACAGAAATGTATAGTTAGCTATTATGTTATTTCAAAAAGAACTTTATTTCTTGGATTCTTTCATTTCACATATATTTTGCAGCAATTACGATGAACGTCGGTAACCCTTTGTGGAGGTTCTTTCAAGCTCCTGCACCATGTACCTGTGCCGGTTGTTCTCAAACTCGATTGTACATGAACCAATGGTGAAGCTTTAAAAAATATGGACAACAGCATTACATTCCCAGTGATTTTCAGTTCATTGGTCTGGGAGTGGCCTTGGCTTTTAAAGTTTTTCATTTGTTGGTTTGTTTACATTATTAACTTTCCAGTTGATTTAAATGAGTCAAGATTGAGAACCATCATTTACAATAACTCAGTAAAACAGTTAGTGAATTGTGAAAGGTAGCCCAAATTGATTTCCGTTTTCTCAGCTATTTGGGAATAAAACAGATGCAAACAGCAGATACTGTTGTTTAGTACTTCCAGTTTAATATCAGAGGTTCTCAAAGTGTGACAAACTGTGTGAGCACCATCTGGTATTAGAGGCTGAATATGGTCCCCCAAAGATGCCCTAACTCTCGGAGCTTGTGAATGTTTCTTTACACGGCAAAAGGGACTTCAAAGCTATGATTTAAAGGCTTTAAAAGGGGACATTATTTTGTACCATCCCCGTGAGCTCAGCGTAATCACAGGGATCCTCATAAGAGACTGGCAGTAGAGTTCTAGTCAGACAGGAAATGTAGACTGAAGCGGAGTCCAGAGAGGAGAGAAGAGGCCACTGCAAGAAGCACTACTCACTATCAAGATGGAGAAAGGGGTTACAAGCCAGGGAAAATAGCTGGCTTCTAGGAGTTAGGAAAAGTAAGGAAACTAAATCCCTCTTGAAGCTTATTAAATCCCACCCTTTAGCCCTTTAAAACCTGTTTTCAGACTTCTCATATTGTAAACTGTAAGACAGTAAATGTGTTTTTTGAGACACTGGGTGGGTAGTGATTTGTTTCAGCAACAATAGAAAACTACAAGGAAACTTTAAAGAGTTCATAGTACACAGCCACTGTGCCCTGCCAAACTGGAAGCCATATGGTCAGCTACAGGTCTGGATTCCTGGAAAGTCCTGAAAAACACGCCTGTTGCTCCCATGGATACCCAGGATCTTGAGGACTGGAGGGCTAAGAGTATCACAGCATGACAAGATCCCAACAAAGGTGCATCTTTCTTTCCCTCTCTCTCATGTGCACATGTGCTCTATCAAATTAATTAATTAATCAATTAACTAAAAGTTCATGGAAAATGAAATTAAAGTACAAGTTTAAAGTGATAAAACCCATGTATAACTTTCTTCATGATAAGCTCCATGCACTTTTCAAAGATCTCTCATACACCTAGAAATTCATTAAAAATGCAAATTATCAAGGCCTTCCTCAGATCACAATATTAGGATCCTTAGGGTTGGGGCCCAGGAATTCATGATTTAATGAGCTTTCCAGGTGATTCCAATGCATGGAAAAATTTGAGAACCACTGTTGTGGTTTATGGTGTTTAATCATTTGCCCCCTAAAGTTTATGACTCTAATGGTTTTGAAATGGGAGAGCATGTACAAATGTTCAATTCATCCTGACTACCAAGAGTTTTATGTTATGGAAAAGATAAAAAATAATCCTTCGAAGAAGGCATTTATAGTGAAGGCAGTGATGAGAAGAAAGATTCTCAATGTCTAACATGATTGCTAGGCTTGTAAAAATGTGTGTTTTAAGAGAGTTCTGATCTTTAGTACAGAAATTACAGACTTCAGTTTAACACATCTTTATTTGGTGAGCACACAATTGCTAATATCACCAGACATCCCTTTTTGTTATAGGAGGCTTTGAGGAAGAGTCTAAGTCAACCTACAGATCTCTTCCAAATCATATCTTCCTTTCAGTTCCTATGCTATTCCCACAAGAAGTTTAATTTGAACCTGAAGTCGAACAGATAACGCATATTCACATTCTTTAAAAGTCCATGCATTATCAGAGAGAGTGCGGGAGGGGAACAGAATTTACATTTTAACCAAGTGTTTGCAATTTCGAAATACCTTGATTGACTACCGCCCAGTGAGTAAAAACCATATGCAACCTGTAAACGTGGAAATTTTCTGCTGCTTTGATTCTCATAATGAAAACTTTGAGCAGCACCACATCTGTTCCCTAAGGTCTCTCTAATCCCATTGTGTCTGTTTAAACTGTAGGCAAGTATGCACATGGTTTGAAGAGTGGGCGCCTCTCTGTGGGGAATAGCATAAAAAGTACTGACTCATATTCCTGAGGTTTCTGATACATGGAAAGCTAAAACTTTCCACTTTGACATTGAATGCTGACTAGTTTAGCTACTAGATACCATTACCAATCCTGCAACCCTTGAAACTGTCCGTGTACGAACTTTTCATTTGACCCACTGAGTACATTTGTCATTTGAACCTAAGTACAATCTTCTAAAAATATTGAAGTCACTTCTTCTTCTTTTATTTATAGCATAGTCCGTAATTTCTTCGTCAAACTACTTAACTGCATTTTATCATACTTTTAAAAATATAGTATGAGGATCTAAAGTTCAAGGAAGTATAACAATCAGTTGAAAAATACTCACCAGACAAGTAATCATACACTCTTGTGTCACCTGACATGCAGTGAATAAGCTGATGAATGAGTCAGGATTTAAATGGTAATTATCATTCATCATTATAATAGACTTATTAATTCATAAATTCTTGGTAAGCCAATTTTCTATAAAAAGGTTAATAATAAAAGTGGAAAAGAAAAAAAATAGCCCCAATGTGATAAAAAATGTAAGAGCTAAAATATCTTTACTGCCACATATCCCTCCTAATTATCCAGTAGTTTTATATTAAAATGTTTCTTAATACAGGACTATATTTTTTCAGTATTTTGAAAGAACAAAAAGTACAATTCTTTTTATTATTCACCCTCCATATGAACAAGAATAAATATAAGAACCAAATTAGGATGTTGGAGTGCTCTAAATTAATATAACCGCAAATAAACTGAGATAGCTTTAAGTAGTGATTTGTATTTTTATTAAATGACAGCAAATCACATCTGAAGTTGTTTAATTTTGCATTCTGTATAGAGCAGTAAACACGTATCTGCTGCAGATTTATGTGAATAACAATGACGAATTAAAACAAACATAAGCATGCCTCTGCCTATTTTAGTTTGAAAATACCAGTCAGTCAGGTAGAAATCAATTTCAATAAAAGCCTGTTAATTGCCATTTGTGTCTCTTAATGTTACAGAAGCAAATGTAACAATGAAAAACAAATGCAGAAGAAAAAACAGCAACAGCTTTATTTTTAAAAATTATATTATTTAGCTTTATTAATCATTTATTTAATTTGACCAGAGAGGGACAGAGCAAGAGAGTGAGAGAGAAGAAAGTGAGTAAGCAAGTCACCAGGTACGGAACTGGAACCATGGTCAGCCATGTGGGAGTCCAGCGCCCTGACCATTATGCCACCTGCTGGACCCAAGTTTTATTTATTTTTATTGCTTGGTTCCCCAAAGAAAGAGACTCACCCCAACCCCAATGAGTTGTGGTCACACCAAAATCTTTTTTCCTCTATTTCTCCATCCCATTAGGAATTTAGGCACATATGCACATGCACCCAGCATATTTTTCAAGCTGCCAGTGCAGGGATTTGATCCACACTCCATGTGGCATCTAGCTTTCTACACACAATGCTTTATTGCCTGCTAAGGCAGGCCCTTGAACCAGATTTAAAAGCTGATAAAATAATACTACTGCCAAAAAGTCATAGATATAACCATTTTAAACTAATTTATTTCTTAAAATGTTTAAACCATCATTTAAAATGGTTACTATTGACTTATTCATGGAACTAGGGCAAATTATCTACTTGCATAACTTCTGTTCTTGATTTGGTATACAAACTATAACATTCAATGATTAACAATATTTTACAATACTTTCTGTTTTCCTGAGGGGTATTCAGCATACAATTTGGTTATCAACTGGGTCAAACTGAATTAAATAGAAATAAAATTATACAAAATCCTTAATTTTCCTCAACTTTAGAGTCAGACTATGAGATCCCACTGAATAAATATGCATCCAAATTTTTAGAAAACTTTTTGGTCATAATGAAAATAGTACATTTTTTATTAAATTGGGCATAGAGTTTGAAGGCTCTAGAAAGATCATTATAAAACACTTAGCATGGAAATTACATAAAATCACATGTATAAACACATGTGTCTTTAACTAGATTTCAAGTAACAAAATAATTATGAATTTTAAATTTCCTTTTATATGCAAGTGGAGACTATGGTATAAGTCTAAATCTCCAGGCTATAGGCAGATAACACACTCTTGACATTAGTGATTGGAAGTTTGATGTAAAGAATAGCTATATGATTAGAAACACACTGCTTGACAAATGTTTGACACATATAGCTTCCAAGGTTTTATACATCTTGGAGAGAAAGGAGGGAACTAACAAAAGTGATAATAGCCAAAACATGGCATGGAAGTAAAAGGGCTGTATTTACTGGTTGTTTTGGTTGATTAATTTTTCGGTCATCTATGTTGGAGAATATGTATGTTAAGGGATCACCACAATATTCTGTCTGGAGGCTCATGCTTATGTTTCTAAACTCAATAATAAGGTAGCATATCAGAATATAGTAGGGAATTTGTCTTTTTGATCAAAGTTCTGAGGAGGTATGCAAGATCTTAGAGCCATATCACATCAGACAAATTAAACATCATCTATACCTATCACAACTATCCCCTATTCTCTCTAAGTGATGATGAGAAGAATTTCCTGAGGAAAAATGCTCTCCATGAGACAGAAAACCCAATGTCTAACCAAAATAAATCCCAAAATATATTCAGTCGTTAAAATAAATCATAGACTCATGTTTGTTACTTTATTATAAACTACCTTTCTACTCTAAATACCAGGCTGTGTGGGAAACACAGCTAACATTACAGCATCACACTCACCAGTGTCTGGGGTCCTGAAGCTCTCTTTAGGCGATTTTCCTGAAAGCTTGTTCCATGACCCTCGGCCTGGTTTTAAATGTTGTATAGCTAGTCAGAAATAAATTCTGAGCTGAACATTCTGTTACTACTAAGACTCCACAGGACTAAGTACAGTAATGTAATACACTTGAGTTTATGAGAATTAGAACATTGTTTACAAAGCATCATAATATAAAATTCTTCACTATTTGAATCAACAAATGAATTAATTTGGATAAACATTACCGTTAGAAGTTCATGGAAAATTCATATCATGAAAAACAATGCACACACTTCAAAATTTTTGCACCAAGGGGCCAGCAGGTGGCATAGTGGTTAAAGCATTGGACACTCCCACATGGTCAACTGCGGTTTGAGCCCCAGACCTGGAGGCTTGCTTTCTCACTTTCCCTCTCTCTCTCTCTCTGTCTCTCTGGTCAAATTATAATTAATTAATTAATTCTTCTAAAAATTTTTGCACATGACATGCACAAACTCATACATCAATTCCATTTTTATGAACATTACTTTATATATTTTTATCAATAAAATTAAATAAATAAATTTTCCTTTCATTTTTATTTTATTTTATTTTAATAGGGTGCATATGCTCGCCAGAGACACAGTGAGAGGGAAAGTGAAAAATCACCCCCCAAGGGGATGGTCAAGTGCAATCCCTTCTCCATTTTCCTCCTGCAATTTTGGGCATGAATGCACATGTGCCCAGCATGATTTTCAAGTCACCAGGTCTCGGACTTGAACCACTGTTGTCCATGTAAAAGTCCAGTGCCTTAACCACTAAGCCACCTGCCGCCTTCATTAGTAAAATAACTTCTATCATGTGTATTATTTTGCTTTAATGAGCACTCTACAGACCTTTGGATGCATCCTGATAAGGAAGGTCATGGGTATGATATAGAAAGTTCCTTGTTGACATCAGTATTAGAACAGTTGATCTTTACTTATTATCATTGTATTTTCTATATACTTTTATAAAATAAGTATACTTTTTTTTTTTAGAGGTTTTTGTTTTAGGTCATGTGCACTGGCTGTAGAGAAATGGACACAGTGACAGGGAAAGTTAGAAATCACCCCCCAGGGGGGATGGTCACACTGTAATCCCTTCTCCCATATTCTCTTTTAAAATCTAGGACATGCACGTACATGTGCCTGGCATTGAGTTTCAAGGCACTGGATCCAGGACTTGAAGCATGGTCAGCCATGTGGGAGTCCAGTAACAACTGCTATGCGATCTGCTGGTTCTAAAGTTTGTATACTATTAAAATGGCTAAAATATACAATTTTTCTTTCCCCATACAAACTATTTTTAAGTGATATTTTAATTGTTATTTACTAATATCTGTCCCAGAAAGAGATAGAGATTGGAGGTGTTTTCCTCCCATTTTGTTTATTTTGTGGAGAATAACAGATGTGCTAATTGAGAGAGGAATTTGCACCATAAGCATAATTCCCAGCACTCTGTCTTCCATCTAGAGGCTGAAGCAACTCATTGTGACTGATGTGATGAGATGCAAAGATTAAAGATGGCATGACATGATCACCTACAGAAATTGTTATATTTATCACATCTGCAACTCATTCATTGTTTTCCCAGCGTTTTTTAGCATTCTCCCACACATTTTTGAAAACTGGCAGAAGACTTCGATGGGTTTATTTTTATGACCTCGTGGTTTCACTTTATTCAATATTTTTGGGGAAATACCAACTCTCATGCTGACTTCTTTCATTAAACTTATTTTTAAAATATACATGCTCTGAAAACTGAGAACTCTGTGTTTATCTAACTAGTCGATTTAGTGTGAAAGATATCTAATCTCCTTGGATTTAACAGCCAGGCACCCCATCAGGTTCCTTGGAAAAGAGTGTGCTTATTGTGGTAACAATGAAACACTGTTTTGGGGATACATTCCCTCTCATCCACCAGTATGGTACATGAAATCCCAAACTAAGCTATTGGGGTGTTTATCCTCCAAGTTCTTTCACTCTAACTCATGTCTCTCTTTGCTGCCTTTTAGAGTGCATATGAGAGAGTAGAACCATAATACCACTCTCCAACCTGGATTTTTACAATCTACCTGGAATAAATCAAACTGATGTAATTCCTTCTACTGCCAAAGAAAGTTCAGAGTCTTAGAAAAAAGTACACCTCAGGAGAGCTAGAGATGGATGAATATTCTGCAGCATTTTTTGCTCGCAATGATATCCCTTTGCCCAATTTGCTAGCATGTATAAGGAAATGCCAAAGAATTTGTTTGGAACTTATATCACTACCTTTAGAAGTAACTATATTTTGTACATACTTCACTTTTCTGCAAGCAATATTCAAGGGGCCAATCCTTTTATCTCTTTGTGCCTTCACAGCATATAGCATTTCTGTTGATCTTTTCTTCCTTTTTCTGTTAAATGTGCAAAGTCATTTGCACTTAGGTACAACATACTCAGTGAAGCGAATTTTGATGTATAAAAACTTGGCATTAAAGAGCATAGTATGTACAATTAAATACATTCGATATGTGTGTTTTTTTACAACGTGCAATTCTGACATTTACAATTTTGCACTAAACCCCCAGTAAGAATATCAGCTCCATGCAGGCACAAATTTGTCTTCTGTTTTCTCTGCCATATTTCCAAAGCCTGGCATATGGCAGGAATACACATTAAATATTTACTGAATAAATTAGAAAGTGCCATTAGCCCTGAAACTTTGTCAAATAAGAAAATGGTCATTTTAATGATAAAGCTATTACATGATTTGTGATTTATAATTCACAAAGAGTAAATAAAATTGAGTAAAAGGGAATACAAGGTTTTTTTGTTTTGTTTTCTAGTTTTGGATTTTAAAGGTTTTTGTCATAGGGTATGTGTACTTGCTAGACAGAGACAGTGGGAAGGAATGTGAGAAATCATTCCCTTCTCTTGTGGGATGGCCATGCTGAAATCCTTTCCCCATTCTCCCCTCAGGATTTTGGACACATATGCACATGTGCCCAGTGTGATTTTCACGCATCCAGGTCCAGGACTTGAATTGCAATTGGTCATATGGGAGTCCAATGCCTTAAACACCATGGCACCTGCTGACCCTGAGAATACAAGTTTTTATGTGAGTTTCTGACAGCCTTTGAGCCCTAGCAATTTTTTAAAATGAGAAGTTGCTTTAACCTCAAGAAATCAACATAGGGAGATGGTCTTCTTGCAGATATGATATGCAGTTGGTATATACAAGTATAACTACATCATATATACAAATGTTGAAACATTTCCACATTGGGTAGTAAGCAATTGTTGAGTCCTCTTAGTACCATCCTTTAATCCTGGGATTTTGGTCTTCCAAAGAATTCACTGACCCTCCTATAATCCCACAAAGAAAATGTTAGTGCACTACATAGCAAAGGGCCTTCAGTATCGTGGCCAGAAGTCATTTTGATTGGCCAGTGCCTTTGCTATACTGTTAATTATTTTTGAAATTATCACTGTATTTCTCCCAGAATGCTGATAGGAAACCAGTTATTTCTCTTACCAAAGATTTCATGAGGGGTGAAAATTGTCCATCCCACTGTGCAGATGATCATTCATAGTAAAAAATGAAGGAAAGAATGCATAACTTTAATATATGTCAACAGCACAAAACAAAGGGCAATGAGGGGGTAGCACTTAAAAAAGAGCCATTCAGCTTTACAGTAGAAGTCAAAGAGCAGAGATAAGAGAATAGCACCATATCTTGGGCTGTACTGGGCAATCACAGGTCCATGTGGAGAACAGAACAGCTTGGCTACACAATGATGAGAAAAAAACAGAATGAGAGAGCAAGGGCTGGAGAGGTCAAGGACTGGATGGTAAACAGGTAGTAAAAATCTAGGCAGTGAGAAACCACTGAGGTAAGGTAAAGAACAACAGAGCAGTCCTGGTCAGTCAACTAGTGGCTTAATCTTGAATAGGAGTTCACGTCAGAGGAACAAAAGAAGGTGAAAGAGAAAAGGATTCTGGCATTAGGACTGTATGTGACTCATGAATCATAGAGCTAGCCGAATGTCAAGGAACTTACGGTTGTTCTTTTGAAATGAGCATTTGAGGGAGTCACTTGGGATCACTCCCCTTATTAAGTTACCTTTTCTTTGATTTCTTCTCTCTCTCTCTCTCCTCCCTTCCTTCTTTCCTTCCTTCTTTCCTTCCTTCCTTCCTTTTCTTTCTTCCCAGAGGGTGCATAGCTCACCAGAACAGAGAGAAAGAGAGAAATCACCCTCTAACAGGGCATGGTCACAACAATCCCTTTGCCTTGATTCTTCCTTCTCATCAGGATTTTGGGCACATATGCATATGCACCCATGTTTTTGTAGCTGCTGGGTCAGGGATTCAAACAGTGGTTAGCCCCATGAGATCTGGCTCTCTTGGGCACTGAGCTGAGCTTGGCCTTGCTTTGTTGTTTTTAATCGTTGAACTTGTTGTTCTATAATTGTCTTCCTTTTTTTTTTTTTTCAAAATCTATTCTGTTTAAATCTTTTGTCCAGTCTTTTCATTGCCTGGATCTGGCCCCCATTATATATAGTATATAGTCTGTTTTCTTCCAGCCCCTTTGCTCACACACACTCCTCACAGCACTCTTGGTCTCTGTTCTGGTAAGTTTCTTGTTTCAGGTGGGGCGACCTCCTCTAGATTTATCCATAATGAACTTGGTCTTTGCCCTGGCCACAAAGTCAGGAACCAGCTGAACACTTCTGGTCATCTAAAAATAACTAGTGAAAGGTACAGGAATTTTTAAATGAACTCAGCAAGCTGAGGAAGAGGATAGATTGTCAGTCTCAGTGTAGAACTGAATGAAATATGAGACAGATACTGAGGGAGGCAAAAGTCCTAATGATAGTCTAGACCAGTTCTGAAGAGAAGTAATTACAGGTGCTGGTACTGGTTTTATGAACACTATGATCATTTTGTTGAAATTTTTTTCCATATTGTGTTTATGCTCACCAAAAAGAAAGAGAGAGAGAGAAATCACTTCCTGGGGGTGGGGAATGGTCATACTGCAAACCATTCTCCATTCTCTTCTCAGGATTTTGGGCAGTATGCACATGCACCTGGCAAATTTCTGAGTCTGGGACTTAGACCACATATTTGGGTATGTGGGGTCCAGCTCCCTTAACCACCATGCCAGTGGCTGGCCCCACAATGTGATCACTTCTAGGTCATGTTGATCAGTAATGCTGTAGGACCTGGTCAGCTTCCTACCTGGGTCAGTTGGGCTTACAACTGACCCTGTCTATAGTAAGCATGACTCCTCAGAGAGAGACACATGAGACAGCATAGTTCATGCACAAAAAATAGTATACAATGCTAAGGGGACATGACATAATAGGGGGTTTTCAAAAAGTTTACAGAAAATGTGTATTCTGAAAATACTATGCATGAATTTTCAAATTTTCCACCAAAACACACTGTACTTTATTAATAATTTTACTTTTTCACAAACTTTTTGAAGTCCTTTCATATACAGCAAAAAGAAACATGCTGAGAATAGATACCATCTAGGCACAAGGCAGAGAAAGCTTGTAAACCTTCTGCCCCACACATAAGAACAACAAAGCCGTAAGGAATACAGGACTGAAATATTGGCTCAGCTATTTCTGGCAAGAGAATTACTGCTAACTCCCTAGTGAAGGAATATTGGTAGTAAATACTAAATTCATACACCTGTAGTTAAAGTTTAATTCCTAATTCATGTATAACTTAATATAACTAATATTTTATAGCTTATTTATTCACATAATGATTTAATTACTATTAAAGAACTTGGATTTAAAAGCTCAAGTTCCACCCAGATGTTGAGATAAGCTGTCAATCATTTAATCAATAGATCAATGCCTCAAAAATATGACTTTTTAAAGATTTATTTATTTAAAAAATTTTATTTATTATCATTATTCTTCAATTTTGACTAGAGAGAGACAGAGAGGTAAAGAGAGAGTGACAAAGCATGCTTCCAGGTTTGGGGCTTGAATCATGGTAGGCCACGTGGGAATCCAGTACCTCAACCACCACACCACCTGCTGGCCCTCTGACTTGTTCTTAATGGGGTTTTATATATTGATTACTTCTTAGGGGAAGAAAAGTTTTGGAGACAATGAGAAGACGACCACCCAGTTGATACCCTAGAAACTTATAGTAACAAATAAAAATAAAGAAGGTAAATTTTTTAGAGGGAATACAAAAATTCAAAAAAAAACTCACAGTTTGACATATGAAATAAGAGTAAGTTCTCATGGATCAACTTATAAAATGTTATTTTCTCCTTATGTATGCATAACAAGAAATACTTTCAGTAACACTATTATTCCTTCATTAAATAAATGGGACTCAATTAATAAACAGAGTAAGTTCTCATGGATCAATTTTTAAAATGTTATTTTCTCCTTATGTATGCATAACAAGAAATACTTTCAGTAACACTATTATTCCTTCATTAAATAAATGGGACTCAATTAATAAACTGTATTCATACTAATCTGTCAAATTCCTGTTTTTAAACAATTAGGCTCACTGAGCAAACTAATTTAATAGTTTACCTTAAAAAAAAAAAAAAAAAGAAAGTGGACATTCTCTCCAGTCTAAAATACATGTGGATAGAATTTAAGTAAGTAAGATTTTTTTCTCTGTGGAATACAAAGATACAACTGAGTATATATATTAAACACATACACACAATGGAAGAAATCAAGCTAAATATGTGTGTTTAACCTCTTCAACTTTCCAAATACTGGATGCAGTAAGATTGGGTATGGCAGTCAAGTAGCTAATTTAAGTTTTCTCTTTGTACATGTTATTTTCACCCTTCTCTCTTCAGACTAAATGAAAACAGATGAATTTTTCACTCACTAGTCATTTTTCTTAAAAAAAAAGAGTCAATTTCAAAAGGATAAATAAAAATGGTTTACAGCAATAAACAATAATTAAATAATAAGACTGAGAAAATTAAACTGCATTTACTAATGAACAATTTAATCTGTTTATGATTCTTGTCTCACATATGATTATCTTTGGAATAATAATAATAATCATACACCAAAAGAAAGAAGGGTAAAAAAGAAGAGTAAATTATAATGTTTTTGTTTTGTTTTGTGTCTTGCTAAAGGGCGTGTGTGCTTGCCAGCAAGATGCAGAGAGGCAGAGAGAGAAGGGAGAAAGCATTCCCCAAAGGGAATGGTCATGCTGCAAGAACTTTTCCTACATCTCTTTCTTCTTTTGGGATTTTGGGCATGTGTGCAAGTACCTGGCATGTTTCTCAAGGTGCTGAGTCCAGCACTTGAACTGCATGGTTGTCCATATGGGATCTGGTTGTCTTAACCACCAGGCCATAAAACTGACTGATTACCATGTTTTCTATCTGTGTTTAATACATTTCCTTTTATGCAGATGGTTTAGTAAGTTTTGTTTTGTTTATTTTGTTTTGTTTTTCCCAAAGACTGGAGACTTAACAGATGTACTGGCTAGAGGTTTCAAGAGAGTCACAATCCTATGAAAGTCAGTTTATAAGTGCTGAAATTTTAGGACATTCCAATATTTATCAGACTATACTTCATGAACTGCAGAACTTGCATTCCAAAAAATTCTGCCGAAGCATATCTGAAGTTATAACTATACGATTAATTCTTTTGTCTCTAGAAATATCAATTACTAAATACCAAATGTCTTCCTAGAGCTACTGGAGACATTAAGTCAATATGTAAAATGCCAACAAGATATTGTAAAATATAATCTCTGTCCTGTCAAAGAGCAGTCTCCCAAATATTCACAGTGGCAAATGTTACAGTCTACCAAGTATGCCACTTTCCTAGCAGGCAGTGAGTCAACATCTACAGAACTTCAGGATTTGCTTAAATCTGTAAGTTCACCAACTATCACGAGGAACTTACAATACTGGAAACATGTAGAGATTCTGAGGCATTGCCTTAGTTATCTTATCCATTATCAGTAGTCCTCCAAATAAGAAGTGTTGCATAGAAAAAAGAAAAACAAACAAGGCAACAGGCAAGAGGGATTAAATAACTGAGCCAGTTCTTAGGCCTTCTGCAATAACTCAAGATTGTTTCTCGCACCTATAAGACTGCAAGCATCACACATTCTTTCATATTTCTCGACATACATATTACTTACTAGGCTGTGAAAGCTTTCGTATAAAGGTCTATGATAATAAAAAAAATATATCCAGTTATTTTACATTTTAACTCAAGTGTTTGATATTATTTTACATTTTCCTTTTGATACTCCAAATTATTTAATAAAAATTTCAAATCTTTAAAGTATTTTCTAAGTTTCAGCTCTAGTCATATTAAAATATAGTAAACCATATTAAAATATAGTAATCCAAAGGGCTCGTGTTCATACTTACGCCAAAATAATATAGGAGGGAAATATACCTTCTGAGAGTCAGCTGAAGCTCTGTGACCTGGAAAATTAACTTTTTCCTGTGACCCTGGAAAATTAACTTCAGATCATTTTTCACTAATAGAAGATTTTCTTTTAAAGTATCTATGTTTGGGTTCATTCAGTATAAGAGAATTGTATTTACTTACATTGTACTTTATAGTCAATTTTGTTGAGTTGAGCTATTTCAACTTTTAAATTATTAGAAACTACCTAATCAGGATCTATTTCTTATGAAAAAATTTGCACCCTGATTCATTCCAGTACCTTTATGAATTGAACCTTTTAAAAAAATGCCATATGTATATATGCATTCTTTATTGAAAGGGAGAAAGACAGGCATTTCCAATAGGGTCTTGCCACACCATGATCCTTTCCCCAGCCCTGCAGACAGCCAGGATCATAGGTTTCATGCCTGGTTTATTTAGGTCAGGATCTGAACCCTTGACCTTCCCATATGGCTCTGGTACTACACAGTGGGACCTCTTGACTTGTGCAACTACAACTGGGCCATGAATTACAACATATTTTTGAGGGCAGGAATATTTCATAATTATTCTCATAGTCAGAGAAAGAAGACTGCAAAGGTTTTGTACCAAGTGCTCCTTAAACATACAGGTAGATTGTTTAATTTCATCTGGAATGATAATAGACTTAACTGAATTCTCAAAAAATAATCACTGTGAGAACATATTATTCCAGCCATTTGCCTTTATAATTGTATAAAGTAGTAGTCAGTAGCTGGTAGATACTATATTTGTTTTACATAGAGACCAATTGCTTTTTAAACAATTATTGCTTTAATTTTATTTATTATTATTTCATTGTATTTTTAAAATTTGACCACAGAGAGACAGAAAGGGAAAGAAAGCAAGCTACCAGGTCCAGTATTCAAACTGCAGCAGGCCATGTTGGAGTCCAGAGCCTAACCACCATGCCACCGGGCAGTCCCTTACTTAGAGGCCAATTCTAAAAGGTTTAACACCAGTGCATAGTCTGTGTCCCTCTCTTTATGTGTATGCACATGCACATTGATAGTCATGAATTCAACTAGATCCAAGAAATCATAATACAGCACAGAAGAGGAAATAATCTTCCTTTAAGGGCACAGACATAAGAATAACTTAAATAAATCACAGCATGGTATGGTATTGAATGTTATTTCCTTATTTTATGGAATTCCCAGATGAAGCTCAAAGAGTAACGTCTCTTCTGGGAGGTAACAATGATTATAAACAAAGGACATGGAGGACTGTTTCAAAAAACTCTTTACTTAGAACATGTATTTATTTGGTGTCCATACCACTTTTTGCTTATTTGCCTTTTAGTGGTCTGTGGACAGATGTGAGAACTTAAGTAGACCTTCTAGATGTGCACCACTAGGAGAAGTTTTTTTTTTTTTTAACTCATTACTGAGCCAACTCAAACTGTATTTCCAACTCAAAATAAAACCCCCAAATATTTAACTTTTCTGGCTTAAATTACTCATTCAAAAAGTAAGTTTAAATTGGCAGGGAGAGCAATTATATAAACTGCTAGAACAGAAACCTTAGAACAATGATATTTAAATTTATAATAGATTATTGAATACTTGATAAGACCAAAAATCATTGAAAAAGATTATTTCCATAATTTGTTATTTTGGTGTTATTTATTTACTTGCTATTGAAAAATGAATTGTTCTCAGGGTATAGCTCAAAGAGAACTAGAAATAATTTGGAAAAAACTAATATTATATTAGGCAGACATCCCAAAAGTTGATAGGACACAAGTGTACAGTAGAATTTGGTGATGTAAATGGCATCTGTTTCCTAAGAAATGGACTTTATAACTTTAAAAAAAAAAAACTTTATCCCCCTTCCATGATGGGCCTTTTTGCCTACGAATGAAATAATTACACATGGTACTGTACCACAACACTCTCTTAAAAATATATTGCATCAGGGTCATGGTGTTGTAATTCAGAATGTTAAAGGTAAGAGAGTGAGCTTTTAAATTTAATATCTAAGTGACTTTGGATCTTTTCCACTCAAAACTTGGCTTGCAATTTGTCTCCACAGATGATTTTAATGCTTTAAATTAGTTACGGCTTTTCAAATTGTGAAGTAGCCAATAATTTAGTTTTGACCAGAGTTTAAACAATTAGTTCTAGCTAGCTCTAGCAATTGTAAAAATAAAGTTTTAAAGTAAAAAAAGTAGGTGTGGTTAGTTAATAGTTCTGTTGTTCAGAAATATATTTAAAAATATATACTTAAACAGAGGGGGAACTCCTTATTACTACGAATAGTAGTAATAATAATAATAGGACACAATGAACATTTTGTTGTGTGTAAATGAGAATTGGAAATGGAGACCAGCTCTTTCATGAACTCATTCTACACCCCCCCCATTTTTATACATATGAACACTACGTCCATGGCCTAGCTAAGTTTCTAGAATGTAGCATAATTTTCAAGTCAGCAATTACTTGCGAATGGTAGAAAAGAAGCAGAGCTCAAATGATGGCATAGGTTCCCTAACTTTGTTTCCATTGCAAACTTTAGTGTCTTTAGAATTGCCTTGATCTAGACTTTGCAAAAGCCTTCGGTGGCAGCTTGCCAGCTTCCATTAAACTTACACAATATTAGTCTTACTTGAGAGTTTTCAGATTGCATTAAATAACTCAACAGACAGAGGAACATAATGCCCATCTTGTATTGCCTGGGCCAAGTGCACTTGAAGACTGTTAACAGAGAGGTTGCAAAAACAACTATATACAGGGATGCAGAATCCTAAGTACCTTCTCATGGTTAACTCTATGGTTTATATTTGTGGGTTTTTTTTATGAGCAATTATGCTATGATCTTCTACTATTCCTATTTATTTATAAGATGATTCAAATTAACATTAGTACCAATACAGGCAAGAAAGGATGGCTTTGGAAGGACAGAAACTTAAAAAACAAAGAAACTACCCTTTTTTTCTTGACTAAATGTTCTTACCTCTGAATAAACAAAAACAATTCAATTGATCTGGGATTAAACATAAATTTAAGAAGTGGATTATAACCAATTCAAAGTCTCAACTTTTCTGGGTTTTCCTCTACAGCAAAGTCTAGTTTGACTCATAATAAAAGTTTTCATAAACAAACTTTTAAGTTTAATAAATAACAGAGTTGAGTAAAGTGAGCACTATATTATCTGTAGCATTTTTGCAAAGAAGTGAAAGCAGCGAACTGGGAGATGAGTGGTCTGTTACTGTCAGTGTGATCTAAACAAAGCACAACCTTTAGCTCCAGTTTGTGTTTCTGGCAAATGGAGGAGGAGATAGATTAATCACTTTGTAACTTCCTTTCCACCACAAAAATTTCACTATGACATTACTTTAGAGACTATGGTCAGGACAGGATAGAAAGTTTAAGGAGAAAAAGAAATACAAGCCTTTGTTATGGAGATGTACAAATCAAAAGATTTTTTTTTTCAACTAAATTGAGTAAGTTAAGTGGAAAGACGAATTAAAAAAAAAAGTGTGATGTTGGTTTTCCTACATAATAACTTGATCCTCTTCCTCCTGGCTTCCACAATCACCAGAAACATATAAGTGTGGTAGACGGAAAACAGTCAAGACTTGTCAATTAGCAAGTGCAAACTACATGCAAAGGAAGCTGGACGTGGACTCCTGAGGGTTTTCTATATTTCTCTTCCCTTCCATAAAATCTCATTGGTTCCAGCGAGTCAACTCAGGGAAACGGAAATTGAGGTAGTTATATAAACAGAGCCTAAGAGATGGGGCCTTGTGAGAAGGAGGCTGTATTGAAATGGGATTGAACATAGTGATCCTGTCAGGTACACACTGTGCACAATGCTCTGCTAATTACTCTTTTTACTTCTTGAAAGTTGCTTCAGAATAAACTTCAAACAGGGTAAACAGAGTATTAATAAAATCCTATTAGAAATTTCTAATTGGACCTGGTATAATCCTCTTGTTCTAGAAGCGCAGGATCCTAATTAGAGAAGGTAGAAATGTGGTAGTGGGTACTCTGAAAAATGTATAGTTTCCCTTGCTGTTGGTATAAAAACCATGCTATCAATGATTGTGGTTAGTTGCAGATAATGTGTAGACGATTACTTTGATTTGTTTGAATAATTATTTTCCATGGTTTTTGCTAGTTTTAACATTTAAAAAGTGATAGAGTATCAACTCAGGCACCAAGTACATTGAGATAAATAAGACCCAGTCCCTACCTCCCAGGAATGTGCTATGGAGTCAAACAATACTGGATTGTATGTCTTTTGATACCATGGCAAGTGTCAGCAGCCTACGACATAATTATAATCTGACAGAAAAGTAAGTAGTGTATAATCAAGCAACTTCTTTCAGTGCTTATCCACTCCATGGTGCTCTGCGACTATGAAAAATTATACTCACAAATGCTTCTTACTAGCCTTTTAAAAGATGAAAAATGCCTATACACTAAAAATTAATCCCAGTTCATTCTAGATATTATTTTATGTAGAATTAGGATATAAAGATATTAGCAAGTGAATGAAAAATGAGTATACCAGCATACAACTGTGTGTTCTATTTTTCAGGCTTAACAGCTTAGCTGTAACATTTGTACATTAGCTAAATAACATCTCAAGGGGAGCTGGAGATAGAACCTTGATGTCTACTGATTGTACATGTGTGAGTTTGTGCTCTCAAAGGATGGTCCTTAAAAACTCCCTGCTGGAAGCTATTGTGCATATTGTAAAAGGACTGTTGCTAAGTGCCAATTGAGCTAGTACTGTATACTTGCCATTTAAAAAGAAGATTTCATACCACTTGATTATGTTAAATAGAAATGTTTGAAATTTATACAGAATTATATCAAAATGGCACAGTAGTTATATGTCTAAAGAGCTGCAACTACTCTATCCCATAACTAATGTCAATCCTTCTGGTAGATGGTTTAATGTGAGACTGTCACAGAGTGTAATACATGAGAAGTATAGAAAGCTTTGGAATAGTGAAGCCATAAATATACATTGTAATAGAACCTAAACCCATGTTTGCATTAAAATACACACTACATACCTACGTGTGTGTGTGTGTGTGTGTGTGTATACGTGTGTGTGTGTGTTTGTATATATATATATATATATATATATATATATAGAGAGAGAGAGAGAGAGAGAGAGAGAGAGAGAGACTCAAATAACACCAGAGCAACTGAATTTTTATGTATATATAGGCAGATCTAAATTACTTAAGTAGCTTTAGTTTCTGTGTGTGCTTTACAGAGTCAATGTACCATGCTTGGTGCTGTACAGGTTTTGTAGGATAACAACATATGCTCCTTTTGACATATTTTTCTGAAAATGTCATCTCTTCAGATATTTCTAATTTTTTCTCAATAAGGGAGTGGGCCAATTGTTGCACTTTTTAAAGAGGTCTTTCTCCATCAACCAATTATATTTCCAGGGGATATGCGTTCTATGTCTGTTAGTTGGAGCTATAAATGATACATGTCATAAATTCTATAATAAGCTACCTTAATTCATAAAAATATGAAGCTGGGAAGGAAGTCTACAGAAGCCCATGATTCTATCATCCCTTCCATGTAAGGTCCCATTGAAACAACAAAGAAAGAAATTTTTGAAGGATGAAACTTCACTGAAGGTAAAAATAAATAAAAAGAGGTAGCTGTGGGTCAGAAAGTTTGGAATAATTTTAGAAGACAGAATATATGTGAGAGAGGGAAATAGAGAGAAAGGAAAGGCACAGTTCAGAACCCAAGAGATGGGTGCATACTTCTCAAGATTTCTGCAGAAATGTTAAACTTAGAGTCAACCAAAAGAGTTTTGTGATGTGTGTGTTAAACATCCATAAAACTGTTTAAATTTTTGTTGTTGCTGAGGTTTGTGCTTTGCTTTTGTGTGTGTGTGTGTTTTTGTCTTGTTCAGTTTTGTTTTATACTTGTAAAGAGAAAATCAAACACTAGCGGGCAATTAGCCAGCCAGAAGGAAGATCCTTGTTCCTTGTTGTCTTGGTAGGTTACTGTTGATCAAAAGAAGTTTCAACTTCATAAATATTCTTTACAAAGCAAAACCAAACCAAATCAAAATAAAAACAAAACCATGTGAACCAAGAAAGCCTTCTTAGGTAAGCATAAAAATAGAAAAGAAAAATGGGCAGAGTTTCACTTCGGTCCTCACTACTGCTATTGGAAAATTGAGAATGGAGAGAGAGAGACATCTGTCTGCCCCAGAAGCAAAAGTACTAACATCCTCCACTGCCATGGTAAGTCTTCCTCAATAATGCTTTGAGAGGGGCCTGTAGATGGCGTGGTGGTTAAGGGCACTGGACTCCCACATGGCTGGCTGTGGTTCGAGTCTTGGACCTGGTGGCTTGCTTTCTCTCTCTCTCTCTCTCTCTGGTAAAATTAAAATAAATAAGTAAATAAATAAATTTAAATAAAATAATTCTTTAAAACAAAGTTTTTTTAAAAAAATAATAGTTTGAGAGACATCCCTCTTTGCTAATCTGCCCAAACTTCACAATCTCTAAGCAAAGCCTATCTACTGGCCTGGTTCATCCAATTAAACAGATATTGTAGCCAGCATCTCTCCTCTGTGCTGTTGCACCAGCTCCATTCACAGGAGGGTTTTGTTTGTTTTTGTTTTTTTGCTTTTTTGTTTGTTTGTTTGCTTTTAATCTACCTGGCTCTTCATTTACAAATACAAACCCACAACCCTCAGACATTTGGTGAGAAATCAAGAACCTAAAAGAATAGGATCAGTAAGAACAAACAGAAGTAACTTTGAGAATAATATCCTTAGATTTGAGAAAGTGTTTCAAAAGATGCTGTAATTAAAGTGCTAATCAGAGAACAAAATAAATTCTTGGGAACTTCAAACATGACTACAGAATTTAAAAAGAGGATCACTGGGACCAGCAGATGGCATAATGGTTACGTCACTGGACTCCCATGGAGTCGACCGCAGTTCGAGTCCCAGACCCAGCGGCTTGAAACTCATGCCCGACACGTGTGCACATTCATATCAAAGATCCTGAGAGGAGAATGAAGGAGAAAGGATTGCAGCATGGCCATCCCCGCCCGGGGATGCTTTCTGTCTCTCTCTTTTTCTCTGTCTCTCCCGTGAGTACACGTGCTCTATAACAAGAATGTCTCTCTCCAAAAAAAAAAAAAAAAAAAAAGAGGATCACCAAAGTACTGACTTAACAAAAATATCTCCAAATTATCTGAGTAAGGAATTTAAACAAATACCTCAACTATTACAGGAAAAGATGAAAAAATATGGGGATTGGTTCAGGAAATCTAAAATTCATCACATAAGGTTTAGAAGCAGAAAGCAGAAACAATAAAAGGGTGTGGAATAGGAGAGAGAAGAAAAAATTATCATCATATCTCACAACTACCAGGATAACAAAAGTTAAACTTAAAAACAGTCAATATTAGCAAAGATGTAGGAAGTAGGCAATTCTACAAACTATTAGGGAGAATGTAATTTATCCAACGTTTTACTTCTAAGAATTTGACCTATGGATAGTTTGTTCAAATGAGCAAGGACATAAATTCCAGTATTCACTTCAGAATGACTTTAAAATAAACTTGAAACTATCATCTATCTATGTACCTATATATCATTCTATCTATCAAGGCAGTAAAACTATGTGGTCATTTAAAAAGGAGAAATATTTTTATTATGTTGACATGGATAAATATTACATATACACAGAGTTAAATGTCAACCATATGACAAAGGGGAAAAATTTATGAGTTAAGAGTAAAAATATAGCTATAGATTCTTTTGTGTGCCTAATTCTTGGGAGAAACTGAACCACAGAAGTAAAACTTTGACTTTGTCTTTAATTACATTACATATGTTCATAAATTACAATATTCCCCAAGATTTATAAAAATGATTATTATGAAAAACTTTTTAAAACTGATTCACTTGATAAAAATCAAACATACTAATTCTACACGTAAGTAATTTTTAATAAAGACAGCAACTCCTAAAAATAAAGCATTAAAATGTATCAAAAGAGGAAATTTATATATTCTCTCCCACAACAGAGAGTATATATTCCTGGCTTATTCATAACTCTGTATCAATTATATAGTGAACATATAAAATATTTCTATGTATTGTCTTATTTCATCATATCTAAATCAAGGAAGATTCACTTAGTAGAAGAGTAGAGAACTGTTTTTAAACTCGTTTTAGGAAAAAATCTTAAATAGATAGTAACATCTGATAAATATAAAACATGACAAAAAACGATCTATTTATGGGTTATCCAAGCTATTAATCATTTTCTTTTATCTCTTTGCTAACATTTAGTCACTTTATTCTCATCCATCAGAGATAAACTGCAGAGGTTTGAAATTCAAACATATTACTTTTTCTAGTTGCTATTCCCTCAAGAAAAAAAGAGTGATGGAAGAGAATACTGAGAAAGATAAAATATATACATACATAAGTATTTAATAAAGGAATCAATATATGTAACAAACTGAATCAAATAGAGGAGCAGTGACAAGGTCTAGAACCTATGTTCTCTGAAATGTTATCTAGTATTTGGGGCATTTTATAGTTTCCAAGTAGTGTACTTTGAAAAAAACTGTGTCCCCCAAAATGCTAATTTATATTCATTATGTTACTACTGAAAAGGTTTCTATTCATGAATTTTTGCCATTCTGACTGATTAAATAGTCTAGTGAATCCTCTCACTATAAAATAGGTATAGTATACATAAAGTGCTTTTTGAGGTATTGGTAGTTTCTAAAGATGTAGGGAATGTCTTCAAGACCTCCCCGTCCTTTCCACACACATGCACGCACTAGGAGTTAGATGGAGCCACACTGATGGAGTGGGGTTGAAGCTAGAAAGATGGTAAGTGGAAAGACCAGCATTACAATCAAGACACTTGGGCTCCTCTGGTAAGGAGGAAAAATTGAGACTGCATTCCTGTGCAAGATTAAGAAGTGATTCCAGATTAGTATTCCGTCATCACAAAAGAAAACACTATACAGAGAAAATATTTTTTCTAATTTTGGATCATGAGGCAGATAAAGATTGAGTAAAACACTTATTAAGGAAGATCACCAAGCACATACATCAACAAAGATGAACATGAAATAAAAACTATCAAGAATAATTTGTAACTTCAATAAAAAGAAACATACTAAGAGAACAAAAAGCACAAGTGTAAAAAGAAGAATTAAGAGGCATTTTAAATGGCAGCTAAGACACAAATAAAGAATGAATTAGTATTAGTGAACTGGAATTTTATACATGAAGAAATTATCATGGTATAGTAAGAAGACATTAAGTATTAGAAAATATATATATACACACATACATATTTCAAACATATTATATAAACACATATATTACATACATGAATACAGAGAGAGGGAGAAAGAGAAAAAATATGAAGCCCAGTCTTAGATGAGTTCCTTTGAATCAAAAACAGCATCCTCGGGGCTGGTAGGTGGCATGATGGTTATGGCCAACTGTGGTTTGAGTCCTAGACCTGGTGGCTTGCTTTCTCACTTTCCCTCTCTCTTTCTCTCTCACTTTCTCTCACTCTATCCCTCTCTGGTCAAATTTAAATAAATAAATAAATAAATAAATAAATAAAACAAATTAATTAATTGAAGTTCAATAAAAATAATTCTTAACAACAACAAAAAAACTCCAGCATGACCCAGATTGGTTCCATGGTCTGGTGGTTAAGCAGCAGAATCCCACATGGCCAACCCACAGCTGGAGTCTTGGACCCAGAAGCTTTGGAAATATGTATGCATGCTCAAAGTCTCAAAAAGCAGAAGAGATGGAGGATAAGGGATTATGGTGTAACTAGTCCCCCTAGAGGGATGTTTTCTCCTCTTCATCTCTTTTTGTTGCTCTGTCTCTCTGGTGAGACATACACCCTCCAGCAAAGAAAGAAAAAAATTGAAGAAGAAAGAAAGCAAGAAAGAGAGAGAGAGAGAAAAAAAAAAAAAAAGAGTGATCCAGTGATCCACAAATGGGAATTCACACCTTCTATAGCAGTTCACCAAATAGTTGCCAGATTTGAGAGGACATATATTTATGGAGACATGGATATACAGGCAACAGTAGTTCTGGCCTTGAACCGGACAATAGTGCAGTTTAAAACACTCAAAACTGTGCAAAGCAATCCCACATGGGAAGGTTTCTAATTCAAGTCCGAAGACTTCCCTGAGCACCCTGTGTACACAGGTACCCATGATATGGAGCTGACTGAAGGCTATGGGTGAATCATTAGTACCCTTGGGTACCAGGTCTTTTTCTCTGTCCGCTTCTCTCTCTCTTGCTCATGGAAAAAATAAATAAAACTTAAACAGAAAACAAAAATAAAAACAAGCCCTGTCCTAGAGGTTTTAATCTCCTTCAATTCCTCATGAAATTATAGATACCTTAGAACAATCTCACAGTTTACTGGAGCCGTTGGCAATTAGACTTGACCAGTTATCCTTGGCAATTTTGCTGAGAAGCAGCCTCCAGCTTGTTTAAGACTCTGGCCTCATAATCTCTTTCTATAGTGGGTGTCCTCTGTACTAAACACCCATTAGAAGAGATACGTCTTTCCAACTTGGGAAAATCAAGAACGCCACATACCATAATGTTGATAAATTGCTGATATCTTTACAGCAGTTAAATGTTCCCAGAGTAGGTTAACCTCAGATTGGTTAGGTCCATAGAACCCATCATTCCAATACTGACAAAATTTACCTTTGTATGAATTCTTAGGCTATTTTAATGGCTTAGCTATTTGTTCAGGATATGAACCACTTGGGCTGTACTTGCAAAACCACTTGGGTTGTACTTGCAAAGCCAATAAATATGGAACACATATTATGGGAAAATACAGGTAATCAGAAAGTATATCTGGCACATGAATATATGTAATAACCACATCTCAAAGAAAACATCAGGACTGAAACAGTCAATTGGCCACAAGCAGTTCTCTTTACTATAGCCTATGTCACACATTTTCCAC
Source organism: Tupaia belangeri chinensis (assembly GCF_000334495.1). Classification (NCBI taxonomy): domain Eukaryota; kingdom Metazoa; phylum Chordata; class Mammalia; order Scandentia; family Tupaiidae; genus Tupaia; species Tupaia belangeri. The sequence continues at coordinate 2,531,463 of NW_006199814.1, forward strand.
TATAGGCTAATGCCCAATAAAAAAAAATGACGTGCATGGAATCCACTGTTTCCTAGAGAATATACTCCATTATTTGTTAACCACAATGGCCCTTTTCCATGATAATCTCTAACATAACAGGCATGACCAGCTGGGTTAAGCTAGTTAGGGGTTGTACATGACATACTGCATTTGATGAACTTCGTATCACCCAAAAGCTGGGGAAGAGAGACGTGGAAGAGTCGAGAATTTTAAGGACCACAGTACCCTTGTGTATCTCATTTGCAGCAGCACCTTTTTGAGAGAAAAAATCTACTGCTCTACTCTTATCATCTATTTTATTTTTTCTTTTTTTGGAGAGGTTTATGCTATAGGGTGCATGCGTTTTCGCCACACAGAGAGAGAGAGACAGAAAGCGAGAAATCACCCCCCAGAAGGGATGGCCACGCCACAATCCCTTCTCCTCCATTCTCCGCTCGGGATCTTGGGCATGCATGCATACGCGCCCGGTGTGAGTTTAAGCCACTGGGTCTGGGACTTGAACCGCAGTCGACTACGTGGGAGTCCAGCGACATAGCCACTACGATAACTGCTGGTCCCCTCTTATCATCTATTTTAATGCTTGCTTTATTATTTCTTTTTTGTCATGTTGAGGATACCTAAATACAAATGAGCTTGGATATTGACTTTTAGGAGATTATTTTCTTCTATTCTTGGAGTTTGCTTTCCATGACAATATATGACTCCTGAGTTCTGGTGGAACTTAACATGCAGAATAAAGAGCAAATAGTCTGTGGGGCCGGCAGGTGCTGTGGTGATTAAAGGCATTGGATTCCAACATGGTTGACCACAGTTCGAGTCCCAGACCTGATGGCTTGCTTTCTAGCTTTCCTTTTCTCTCCGTCTCTCTCTATATATCTTTTTGGTCAAATTAAAAAAATAAAATAACAACAAATGGAATTAAAAAAATAATTATTTTTTTAAAAAAAGAACAGATAGTCTGATTCATTTCTATCAACTTCTGAAAATAATCATCATTATCTTGTCTAATATTTTTATATTTAGCTATACAATGATATATTTAGATCCATACTATTCCACATGTATTAAAAAATAATTTTTTTTTAAAAAAGAACAGATAGTCTGATTCATTTCTATCAACTTCTGAAAATAATCATTATCTTGTCTAATATTTTCATATTTAGCTATACAATGATATATTTAGATCCATACTATTCCACATGTGCACAGGAAAGAGGCCCAAGAATATTTATCAAAATATATTAGGGGACCAGTAGTTAGTATAATAGGTATGTTTAGGGCTGTACTTTTCAGAGATTTGGATATATTAGTTTGTTGGAAAAGTCAAGATGTATTTTTATTTTTCTACGCAAAAATGCATCATGACTTTCTTTACAACTCAATGCTGTCGATTTTGAAATTAGGGTATATGTCTTACCTTTAGGAGGAAAAATAAACCCTCATAAGTAATTAAAAATGTCCTTATTCCTCCAAATTTCACTACCATCAACCCATTATTTTATCTGAAAATATACCATTTATTATCCCTTTAATGTATTAATTATCCATTGGTTCACCGAAATGCATAAATATGCTTGGGTAAGATGATATTTAAAAACAACCTTTTAGCACTCAAGAGGTAACTGGCAATAATATGCCTCTTTTCAAAGTAGAAAGTGTTTTTGAGTAACTGGGCAATGGGGCAGATGAGCTTAACTTGATAAACAAGAGGAAGACTCTTTGAAGGGAAGGGAAAACAGTAGGACTTGTGGGCCTGCCGGTGCATGGGAGTGCAGTGTATCAGGGAATTTTTTGAAAGGAGAGTAG
>NW_006199814.1:2533312-2544917 GCF_000334495.1 Tupaia belangeri chinensis
GGTTTGACATGGCTTATTGGCAGCCATGATCTTCATTGTACACTTAGTTCTTTATTTTATTTTATTTTTTTAAGAAACATTTTTGCTGTAGGGCGTGTGTACTACCCGGAGAAACGAAGAGAGAGAAAGCAAGAAATCACCCCCCCCCAGGGGGGATGACAATGCCATAATCCTTTCTCCTCCATTCTCCTCTCAGGATTTTGGACACAGATGCACACATGCCTGTTATGAGTTTTAAGCTACCAGGTCCTGGATTCTAACTGCAGTCAACTATGTGGGAGTCCAGTCAACGAAACCATTGCACATCTACTGGTCTCAGTTCTTGGTTTTTGATTTCTTGCTATCATACATCACCCATGCTTAAACTAGATGTGTTGTAGCAGATAATGGCAGTATCAGTCATATCTCCTCACCCCACTCCTGCAGTCAGATTCTCAGTTATTGCATACATATATCAATGGCTTCTTACCTTGAGCACCAGTGTTCCTCTCTGCCTGAGGTCACATTCACTCGGAACTTAGGGCAGGCTTAAAGTATCTTGTTTTTAAAGCCCACAAGAGCCAACCTCAACCTATGAGGTAAGACTAAGGCTGAACACTCAGGTATGTTTTACCTTGGAAGTATGCTCACATTGTCCTTTTTAGGATTTACAGAGGACTTGAGATTTGGTTGCTCACAGTGATGACCTACCCATTAACATACGCTCTTTATGGCCTTGTTCCTTTCCATTTTCACTTCATTTTTTCACTACGCTTCCCCGGATTACATCCCAAATAAACTACTTGCATTTAAATCTTTGTCTTAGGGTCAGCTTTTAGAAGATGGGAAACTGATAGGAATGCACTTGGATTTTTTTTTTTCTTTTTAGTATTTTCTCCTTTTCTAGTTTGTTAAGTAGCATTTCTTATGTATTTAAAAAATGCTGGAGTGAATGTTAGATGGTGCAGCATCGTAAGTGCAGTATATTATCATGTGCCCATGCTACAATATATTTACATAAAATTCTTTAATCAATACTGTTTCCTGCTCCTTCTACCACAAGGGCAAAGACTTACCATATGCACAAGATAAAGTTATTTCTGCTGCAGGCAGGTTACTTATCATTAAGCCTCAACTGTCAAACTCAATACAGAAAAATCTAGAAGCCAGTCCCTGAGTGACTGTTTTGAAGCTATGGTACATGGGAGGAGGGTGTGAAAGTATGAAAATGAGAAGGAGGAGGAGGATCATGCCTTTCTAATCAAGCGCTGATTCTTTCCAGCATTGTCACTTTCTCCACATGTCAGTAGAGGAGGGTTTTTCTAATCACCAGTGATCTTCGAAGAGTTCAACAAGGCAATTGTATCTTGGATTTTAAAAATGTAGAGCACTGGTATCTCATATCGGATCCAGACTTGCAGATAATCTATTACACTCCACTAAGTTAGTCTGATCCAATAACTAAGCATATGTCTGGGGCATCAGGAAGTTTAACAATAGATATATAATCCTTGGGATTATTTTCTTTCCATAAATGCAAAATGGTACAATCATACTTAGAACAAGAATGTTAGTAATTGTATTGTGTCCTATGAAGACTGTTTTACCAGAGGCCCAAGCTAGAAACCCATGATTATTCAAATATATTCTCATGTTTGTAAAGGACCTACGAGCCCCTGAACTGTCAGTTCTGAGTTAATTGCTCTTGGCAATTTTACAACACAAATCAGAAAGTAATTGACATTTTCCCAAGCTCCCTTAGACTGGCAGAGAATCTATGTTGAATACACTGAGTTTTCACAGAGGTGATAGGGAAACTGGAGAAAAATGCCTTCCTCAGACCTTTAAGCAATGCCAGGTCACTCATCACTTGCTCTGGGCAGAACCCATAGCACCTGAACGTAGAGGAATGAGAAATTTGCCCCTCCGAGAAAGGGTGGCATCTTCACTTGATAAGGTTGGAGGAAGCTCTGAGCAGTGAACAACTGGAAACTCTGGACATTCTTCAGCCGTACTGATAAATGTGGTTTACCTGATGACAGCCAAGGATCCCAATAAGCATTTCTGAACACACGGCATCACCTTTTTATGTGTGTGGAAAATGAGAAACTGGTGAATAAGTCTGTGTAGTTCAGGGTCACACTAAAACACAGAAAGGAAAAGATGTGACCCGGAATATCTTATAACTGAGTAGCTATTCCATATGTATAAGATAAAGTTATTTCTGCTGCCAAAGTTATTTCTGACTCTGAGGTTTTAAATAAAAATAATTGAATGGTCTAGCTAACAATCCATATACCATATTGTGAAAGAAATAGTTTCGATGTTAATTTAAATATTGAGACGAACCATGGGTAAAGTTTTCCATTTGTGATAATTTTTCTTCCTTTATGTTCAGTGGTATATTGAAGCCAGCTCATGGTTAGGGATGGCAGACTGCATACCTCTTTTCCAAGCACTATTATACCATGAGGTCAAATGGGTACCTTGAAATTGATGATAGAGTATTTATGCCACAGGAACTGAAAATGGATAAATGTTATAAATCAGAACTCCCTTATGCCCCAGTCTATTGATAAACCTTCATAATTGTATGTTTGATTATACTGAAATAAGAAATGAATTAATCAGAAATGCCCAGATTCTTGTCTTTGGCCATATATGAGTCAGATCTGTTGGTTATGATGAGCTTGGACCTTTGGGTGACTGAAATTTTCATAAATCGTGTGTTCTATCTAGTAAATGTTTACTTTCCTCTTCTTCTTCTCCCCCTCCTCCTTCTTAGTTTGCTATAGGGTGCATGTACTTGCCAGAAAGAGAGGAGACTGACTGAGGGGAAGGAGTGCAAAAGCAAGCCCCTAGGGGACATGGCCATGCCACAGTGCCTTCCTCTTCATTCTACTCTTGAGATTTTGGACACATACACAAGCCCGGCATGTCTTCCAAACCACTAAGTCCAGGACTCAAACCATGCAGTTAGCCATGTGGGATCCAACTGCCCTAATCAGCATGCCACTGGCTGGCCCAAATTTTCTTATTATTTACCCAACTTTTTTGAGATATAATTGACATATAAAATCGAATATATTTAAAATGTACAGTGTAGGAACAGCAGGTGGTGTGGTAGTTAAGGTGCTGGATACTCCCATATGGCTGACCATGGTTAGAATCCCAGGAGTCCCGAACCGGTGTCTTGCTTTCTACTTTGTCTCTCTCTCTCTCTCCATCAAATTAAAAATAAATGAATAAATAATTTTTTTAAAAAATGTACAATGTGATTTTTTGATATATGTGTAAAATTATTACCACTCTTAAGCTAATTGACATACTTACCACTTCTCTAGTTACCTTTTTAATGTATATGGTGAGAACATTTAAGATCTCTTGGCAAATTTTAAGTATAAAACACAGTATTATAAAACTATAGTCACCAAGCTGTATATTAGCTCTCCAGAACTTACTCAGCATGTATAACTAAGTTTGTCCCTTTTGACCAACTGCCCATTTTCCCCAACTCCCAGCTGCTAGTAACTGTCATTCTACTCTCTACTTCTAAGAGTTCCAACTTCTTTAGATTCCACATATAATGAGATCATGCAATGTTTGCGTTTTTTATGTCTAGCTTATTTCACTTAGCATAATGTCCTCAAGGTATATGCATGTGGCCCTAAGGGACAATAGATTTCCTTCTTGAGGCTAAATATTTCATTGTGAATATAAACTAAATGCCCCAATTTCTTTATCTATTCATCTGTTGAGGGGCACTTAGATTGTTTTCATTTCTTGACTACTGTTGCAATGAACATGGAAGCACAGATACTTCTTTGAGAAACTAATTTCAATTCCTTTGGCTGTATACCTAGAGGGAGGAATGCTGAGTAATATGGTAGTTCTATTAATACTTCTCATTTTTTTGAGGAACTTGTATAACGTTTTCCATAAGAGTTATATCTATACAACTTCCCACCAACTGTACTCTAGTTTCCAAACTCTGGGCAAATGTCTCAGTCTCTATGAGACAGAGTTCTTTTACGCATAAATAGTTGTGCTATCTGCTCTGTCTCACAGGCTTTCAGTGAGATTATGAATAAATAATACAAGTGAGTGCTGGTCCTATAGCCTAGTGGTTAAGGAAGCTAGACTCCACATGGTCAACCATAGCTCAAATCTCTTGTGTGTACATATGTGCCCAAAACCCTGACAGGATGAAGAAATGGAAGAGAAGGGACTTAAGTGTGATCTGCATGCCCCATTATGGGATGCTCCCTCCTTTTCTCTCTGTTTCTCTCTCTCTCTCTCTCTCCAACACACCCTAAGGTGAAAACCTCTAAAAGTCTCTCTCTCTCCCTCCCTCTCTTTCTCTGGTTAGTGAGTATACTCTGCAGCAATTTAAATAAATATTGCATGCAAAAAATGAATAAAGTGCATGTACATATAATTGTACCATGTATAGCACTATATAGAGAGTGTTCTACATAATGCATAGTATTAGGGTAATGGTTTAAGAATTCACATTTATTTGGTGTGTACTATATGCCCAGCACTAAATGCTCTGCATGTTGTCATCATTTTATTTCCATCAACTGTATGAGGTGGGTGCTATTGTTAGCCCCATTTTACAGATGTGAAAACTAAAATATGATGAGGTCAAACAACTTGTCTCTTATCACAATTTTAGATAGAGGTAAAACTAAAAGAGAAATACAGGCTGTCTAGGTTCTGATCCAGACCTCTTACCCATTTCAGAGGTTAGCTGTCCAAGACCAAAAAAGTTCTGAGGTAGTGTATATACAGGTAAAACACTAACACTTTTGATACAAAAATAATTTGCTCTAGGAGTGCTTAATGCTTCACTACAACCTGGCCCTGTAAAAGCATGGATTTGATCAGTTTATATGTGATTTTTACATGCTTTTTAGTTTAAAATTCCAGCATAAGCATTTTCTATGCTGCTAAAAGCATACATAAAAATCATTTAATGCTTGTATTAGGGTATTTGGAGTAAAACATATCATACCTAAGAATTTCTCTTTTTGGACATTTACATATATTTGTTTATCCTGTTTTTTATTATAAATGTTGACAATGCTCACCTTTTTCTTTATAGAGCTAACACTGGATTTTGATTTATTTTAATGGGTACATAGTTTTAGAAATAGACCAGTTCATTTGAGGTAAAAAATGTTTATTTATTTTGGCATTTATCCCAAGAATATGTTCTCAGAGCTCATTAGCACTCAATGAAAATACTGATTTTATTGGACCATCTTAAGCATTAGACTTGAGTTTCATTTGCTACAGTAATACATGAAAATGCCATGTGACCTAAAAATTTGGGGTTGAACAATTTTTAAACATGATTATTGGTTATTTATAGATTTTATTTGTATTTTGCTTTTCTAATTTTTGTTTTTATGAGTTTTTATATGTTAAAGAGCACACATTTTATCACTTTTGTTGAAAATACTATGCTTAGCAATTTGTTTAAGTCTTGTTTTGTTTAGTTTTTGGTAGAGAGGTTCTAATATTTATTTACCTAGAGAATTTTATCTATTTATTTAATTGTAAAAACTTACTTGTTATTTTAGAGAGATTTTTGCTTTAGGGTGTGTGTGCTGCCCAGAAAGACAGAAGCAAGACATCAACACCCCGGGGGAATGGCCACACTGCAATCCTTTCTCCTCCATTCTCTTCTTAGGATTTTGGGCATGCAGGCCAACGTGCCCAGTGTGAGTTTTAAGCCACTGGGTTCAGGACTGTAACTGTGGTCAACTATGTGGCAGTCCAGTGACATAAGCATTATGTCATCTGCTGGTCCCATACCTAGAGAATTTTAAAACTGCCATGAGGTCATTTCCATTATATTATACTTTAAAATATATTTTATGTTTTGTTAAGAATTCTTTTACTCTCTGATTTACTATTCCCATTTTTTATGATTACTTTATTATTTCATTTTCACCCTTTAATTCATATTGTTACTTTGTTATTATATTTGTAATTTCATTTTCATTTTCTCTAGGTGGCTAACTGATCTTTCTAGCCCTCTAAACTAAGTTTGTCAGAAGCCAAGCTCATTACGTACTTAATGTTTACATAATAACAGGTACATTTCTAGATTTTCTAATATATTTTGTTGTATCTCATCTATTTATTTATTTACCATAGCCACTCTGTTATAGAATGGAATCAAACGCAGTTAAAGATTTATGCTCACATTAAGTACTGTCTCATGCTTGGCATGAAGGATGTAAAATATATTATGGTTTCCACTTTCAAGGAATTTATAGTGATGAAGAATAAAACAGCTACCATTTAAATATGGTAAGATACTTAAATGCAAACATTTGGCTGCAACTGTGAGATTTCTTCAGAGGAAGTAACATGTATGATGGATTTTTTTAAAGTTTATTTATATCTTTCATAAGTGAGAGGACACATGAGAGACAAGCATTTTAACAAGGTCCAATCTCCTCCAGCCCTCCCAAACCGTAGGGATCATGGACATGTACTCAGCATGTACAAGTCCACCTGGGATCTGAGCCCACAAGCTTCCACCCGGGTCCAGCACCACTGAGTAGTGTATTACCATGGCACTGCTAAGTCAACCCAGTAAGATGAATCATATATGTATACACACACACACATATATATATATATATGTGTGTGTGTATATATATATGTATATATATGTATATATATATATTTTAGAGAGAGAGATTTTTGCTATAGGGTGCGTGTGATCACGAGAGATAGAAAATGAGAAATCATTTGTGGCTATGCCACAATCCCTTCTCCTCCATCCTCCTCTCAGGATTTCAGACACATGCACATGTGCCTGGCATGAGTTTTAAGGCACTGGATCCAGGACTCAATCTCGGTAGACTATGGGTAAGTTCAGTGATGTAACCATTTTGACATCCACTGATGCCAATGAATCTTAAAGATTAATATTATTTGGGGCCAGCAGATGGTGTGGTGGCAAAGGCATAGGACTCTCACATGACTGACTGGTTTGAGTCCTGGACCTCGTGACTTAATGTCTCATTTCCCCTCTCTCTTCCTCTGCCTCTCTCTGATGAGTGTGTTTTATTTGCCCTGTAGCAAATTAAAAAATAATAATAAATAAAATTAAGGAAAAAAAGATGCATATCATTCAAGTGAAAAAAAATGAAATACATCTTAAGCAGACAGCATAAAGCATAAAGACTTTCAATTTGGTTAAAATAGTAGCATTTCACTTATCAAAGGATTATTCTAAATGTAGATGAAAAGTGGTCAAAGGAAGCCTAGGATGGTGAGTAGAGGTTCCAGAAAAGAGTTATGCAACAGTTCAGGCAAGATAAAACAAAGTTCTAAATTAGGCCACTAGTAATGAAGAATAGAAGAAGAGTACAGATTTGTAAAATATCTGGGAAGTAAAACCAACAGAACTGATGACTAACCCAGTGGAATATAAATGAAAACTGGGAGTGAATTGCTTGGATGCCACACTGATTGGTAAGGCATAGAGGGTCTTCTACTTCTTACAGAATCAAAAAGTCTTAAATTTTATTTATTCTGGTTGGAATATGATCTATATCACCTTTTCCATATGAGTTATTTTGGAATGAGAGGATGAGTATAATACACCGGGTTTTACGTCTTTTAGATTTTAAACCCAATGTAGACTTAGAAACGAAGATGCATTGGTAAGAGAGCTAATATTCCACAGCACCTGTACAATCGCAAAGGAGACCCAAAACACTGCCTACAGACCTTAGGTAAAATGAGAAAAAAGGTTAAGGGCAGGGAGAGAGAAATTGGGAAAAGAGACATGTAACAGATGTACTTAAAATTATTTCAACTGGTGTGTAAATCTTTGCTTTTGAAGAACTGTCATGTCCAGTCCGTGTGACTACATGTATGATGTCCTCTATGTCCCCCCCAAATCTGCCGTGGTACAAATACTCTCGCTTCGTGATAGATATGCAAGGAAGCACATTTCTGGAAGATCATCCTATATTAACATTTCCATTATTTTAACATAGGTAAGGTGGAAGTTCATCTACACACATTGTTGGAATCTCTACTCCCCCTGGGGACACTCCCTGGGTGATGGCATGGCATCTTGAGCCTGCCTGCCCCTCCCAGCAGGGCAACCTTTCTTTTTTGATTTATAAGAATGTCTTTCCACTTGATTAGGGGAGAAGATTTTTTTTTCATTCAACCAGAATGGATTTCATTTACAATTAATGCTTAGTAATTGATTCATGCACATTTTACTCATTTGCCCCTAAATATATGCTACCAGGATAATGAAAAACTATCTTTTGTCCTTCAGAAACTGCCTATTTATAACCTGCCTCCTGGCTTTAAAGAAGGCACTCAAAATGAAAGAGGGAGTCTCTTCATTTACTCTGATACATCAGGTCATCATCAAAATATTTATTTTCTGATATTCCCCCACAGAAGGTGACTGAAGGTTAATAAGAAAACACATAGAAAATAATTAAGGAGGAAAATACATACAAGTCTGCAAAGGTATTTTTATGTATTTTTCCCCCCAAAAGTTCACAACATATGAATGGCTGATATCTATCAAAACTGTGTAGTATGAACACTGCTTTTGCAGAACATGAATTGGCATTTTATTTAAAAGAAGGAAATACATTGCCCAGTAATTTTGGAAAATATTGTAATTTTGCCAGTTCCTTAATATGCAACATTCTGTCTTAACATATCTAAGACAGGACACTAATTTGTTTGTTTTCTAAAATAAACCCTTCTCTTTTCAAATTTGCACTAGCAATCCAATAAACACATTTTAAAGATTTAAAAAATTAGTTCTAAGGTATATTGCAGAGTAAAATATTTCAAGTATAGATTTGTATTTTCCTTCAGATAAAAGTGATTTTCCCCCTCCTGTTGTATGTATGGCCAATTTAGATGGAAGATTATTGTTCTTATCCCAATTGGTCTAATCCCTTCTAAAATACCAATTGGCCATGAATGCAATTTCATTCTTTTCTATTTCGCATTTCTAATCTTCTCTCTTGTCTTTTCATCTCTTTGTCTTTATGCTCTGTGCTCTGGGAGAGTTCTTCAAGATTTCCTTAATCATTGATTTAATTTTATGTAGTGTCAATTTTGCTCTTTTTATTCCTAAAGCTGATATATATTCAGATATTTTATTTCTAGTTTCTTACAATAGTTCCTTGTTCCACCCTCCTCCTTTTACATCTGCCTTCTATTCACTCAGCAGCCCTTTCATCTGAGAATATTTTGTCTTATTTAATATTTTATCTCCTCTTTTAGTGCTCATGTTCTTCCATTTAATAATGAGTACAAGATTTGCTTTCCCCTAAACACTCCTGTTTGCTGAAGCAAGTCTCTCAAAAGTTTCTTTTTGCTTTCTCTCTTGAGTACATTTATATTAATTATTAATTTTTGATGTAGATTATTTTTATAGGCTTCATGGTGAATGTGTGCATGCCATTGTTCGTATGTGTATTTGTGTGTATGAGAATGCACATGTGTGTTTCTCACACTAGTTAATAAGAGAAGTATTCAGGCTAGTTTGCCAGTATACAGAGTGAGAGGTAATTTCTTTATTACCCTCACAGTTTACTCAAGTGCTCTTAGTGCAAATGTAAGTTCGTTAGTCAGAAGATGGGCTCTTTCCTCATGTGAATTTTTGGTGTCCAGTTAGCTATTAAATATTTAATGACAATAACAGTTCCTGAGTGATTACCATGTTCCAAGAACCATTACAAGTATTTCAGCTAAATTCACTCACTTAAGTCACACACAAAAAACCTATAGGGAAATTGAAACAACCCAGAGAGGTTAATTAACATGCCTAAGGTCATACAGTTTTTAAGGCACCAAGCTTAGGCACCTAACCATGATATAATACTATCTCTCTCTCTCTCTCTTTTTTTTTTTTCCGGAGAGGTTTTTGCTATAGGGCGTGCGCATTCGCCAGAAAGAGAGAGACAGAGAGATAGAAAGCGAGAAATCACCCCCAGGGGGGATAGTCATGCTGCAATCCCTTCTTCTCTATCCTCCTCTCAGGATCTTGGGCACACATGCACACGCGCCCAGTGTGAGTTTAAGCCACCGGGTCCGAGACTTGAACCACGGTTGACTACATGGGAGTTCAGTGACATAGCCATTACACTAACTGCTGGTCCCAATACTGTCTCTCTTATGTGTGCTGCTGGAGAGAGGAATTTCCTTCTCCTCTGCCCCATCATCTCATCATACAGAACTCACTAATTATTTGAAAAAGTTCTGTAGTTCTTCCTCAACTTTGAATTACTGCAAATTCAAAGTATATTGCACACAAATTTGTTCCTGTCACTAAGCTTCCCTACTACTAAATCACCATTTTAAGAAGAAATGCTGCCCTACCTGTGCCTTTCTGTGATTGGCTCCATTGTGTTTCTTGAAAACCAGTCTCTAAGTACATGTAGAAAGGGGTTCTGATAGGGAATAATGGTGTGTAATGGTCCTGTCCAACTCAGAAAGCATCTCTGACATAGTAGAAAGGTGCACACAGAATTCTCTCTGTTAAGACATCAAGTTTTTGACACAAGCACACAGTGGGATTGGATGGAAATGTCCCTCTTTGTTCTTGCCTCGCCTTGATAATCTGCCTTAGGGCTCCTTTACTTTGGTCATAGAAATTCCTCCTGGAGTCATGCAGACTGTAAAGAATATTCCTAGTTGCCAGCACTATGGAAACTGTGCTGGTCTCTGTGAATTTGCATAGATGCATAAAAGGGAAGGTTTAACTTTATATTCTACACCAAGTAATAAGCCATCTGGTGCTGGTCAGGCACTTTGGAAGACTGAGAACCATGGTCAAGTGTGATAGCGAACAAAGGTCCATGACATAGGTTACACAATCTAAAGTTGAAAAAACAATCTGAGACAAAAGTCCAGAGCTATGTTTCAAAGAAAGAAATTAATTCAGAGAGAAGATCAATAGTGCTAAGGTACGAAAGAGCCAGTATAATTTAGAAAGGAAATCTACTGAGGTTATGATCTATGAAGAATAGAATTCTTGCATGGATGCCTTTGGCTGTTATTGTGGCTAGAAATAAACTATTAAGGATAATTTAAATATTTTATTATTAATTATTAATCTATTCAGGTCAGATTAATGTAAATACCACCCTAATTCTTTTCATCTAAGGTATGAGACTAACATTAAGGTATCACAAAGAAAGAGGAAGACGCTTAATCAGAATTGCTACTTTTGGCTGAAATCAGCTGAGTTCATTAAACTTTCATGAAACTTGATCATTATGTCTATTAAGAGTACATCACATCTTGTATGAAATATTCACATATTTAATGTTGAGTGAATCAGTAAATAAATGGTGGTTAAGAGTACACCATGGATGGGAACCAGCAGTTAGCATAATGGCTATGTCGCTGGACTCCCACGTAGTCGACCGTGGTTCGTGTCCCGGACCCGGTGGCTTAAAACTCACGCCGGGCGCGTGTGCGTGCGTGCCCAAGATCCCGAGAGGAGAATGGAGGAGAAGGGATTGCGGCGTGACCATCCCCTCTGGGGGGTGATTTCTCGCTTTCTGTCTCTACGTCTCTCTCTGTCTGTCTGGCGAGTGCACGCGCC
>NW_006199814.1:2544948-2545600 GCF_000334495.1 Tupaia belangeri chinensis
TACAGTGAAAAATCTCTCAAAAAAAAAAAAAAAAAAAAAGAGTACACCGTGGAGGCTTAGTTAGTAGCAAAGAGACATAGGATGGATTGATATCTAGAAATGTAAAACAGGAGTTAAAGTGCTCAGATATGATGCCATCTCTCACATTGAGTAGTTGACCTTCAGCAAGGTGGAATGTTTAGACAACCAAATAGGAGAATATTTCCTCCTGGATGGTCTCCCCTTTAATCTGATACTAATTAGCTTAATGCTTGTACAAATTTCGATCCTTCCAAAATAGACCCTCAGATTCCACCAGAGAAGTTTTATTATCTGCTCCTAACTTCTAACAGTAACAACTAGAATATCCAATGTCAGTGAAAGTAAGAACTTCTGGAACCATGAAAAAAAATCTTTTTGAATAGAGAAAAACAGAGAAATATGTGCAATCTTGGAAAAAATAGATAAATTAGTTATTTTCCACAGAATGTATTCTATCACATGTACTCTGACTCCCTGCTGTTTCTGACCGGGAGTCTAGTGGGAAATGGTAATCAGGTAAAAGTGAATTTAGTGGCTTAAAATAATGCTTTTATACTTGGCAATAAGCATGAGGCCATAGATATAAGGTCACTGGATTACTCTTCCATATAAAAATATGGTCAGTGAATTA
>NW_006199814.1:2545618-2558314 GCF_000334495.1 Tupaia belangeri chinensis
GTCAGTGAGTAGATGAAATGTGTCATTGTCATGTAAGAGATCAGTCACCACCAAGGTAGGTTTATATTCATGAATGGTGTTAGAAAAAGTTTACAACCCAGAGAAATCATTCCATAAAATAAAAGAAAAATAGTGGAGGCATGGTACAGTGGATATTCCCAGTATGAGGCCCATGAAATTCCCTTCAGCTTAAATTTAATGTCATGAATACAATAAATGTGTCCCAGCCTTCTCTGCTCTTCCATTCACTCAGATATACTGACCTGTGTCCTGGGAACGCTTAAATTACTCCTGAGACTAGGTTTTTATTTTTAGCTTATTCAAGACTTTCTTAGGCACCTACAGGTCAAATGAATGGCTGAACTAAATTTATTAAATTGCGCTTATTGAACAATGGGACTAACATACCACTTCTTAAACTCTGGCTTCTGGTTGAGGCAATAGTTCTTTTCTTTTTTTTTTTTTTCCTACATTGTTGGTGGAAGAGTTCTCCTGTCACCACATCCCTGCCAACACTTATCGTTTTTTGTTTGTTTGTTTTGTTTTTTAATCTTCTCCATTCTGACTGTGGTTAGGTGGTATCTCATTGTGGTTTTGATCTGCATCTCCTTTATGATGAGGAATATTAAGCATTTTTTCACATACTTTTTGGATGCTCATATGTCTTCCTTAGAGAGTTGTTTATTCAGTTCATTTTCCCATCTTTTAACTGGGTTAATCATTTTCTTCTGGGTAAGCTGCTTGAGTTTCCTGTGTATTTTGGTTATTCTTTGCTTATCTGAGGAACAGTTAACAAAAATTCTCTCCCATTCTGAGGGTTGTTGCTTCACACTAGTTATTGTGTCTTTTGCTGTGCAGAAACATCTTAATCTGATGTAATCCCACCTGTCTATTCTGGGGATTACTGCCTGTACTTTGGGGGTCTTGCTCAAAAAGTCTTTGCCTACCCCAATGTCTCCCAAAATTTCCCCAGTGTTCTCCACCAGTAGTTTTACAGTTTGCAGTCTTAGGCCTACATCTATGGTCCACTTCGAGTTTATTTTGTTAATAGTGAGAGAGAGGGGTTCAAATTCATCTTTTTGCAGGTGGATACTCAGTTTTTCCAGCACCATTTGGTAAATAGGTTTTCCTTTTACCACTGGATTGACTGGTATCCTTCTATGAAAAACCTATAGCTAACATTATACTGAATGGGGAAAAGCTAAAAGCTTTTCCAGTAAAAACTGGTACAAGACAAGGCTGCCCACTCTCTCCACTCCTATTCAGTATAGTACTGAAAATCCTATTTAATGTGATAAGACAAGAGAATGAAATAAAAAGCATTCCAATAGGGAAAAAAGAACGGGAATTATCTGTTTGTGGATGACATGATTGTATACATGGAAGACCCAATAGGATCCACGAAAAAACTTCTCAAATTAATAAATGCATACAGTAAATTGGCAGGATACAAAATTAATGTACACAAATCTATAGCATTTCTATATACAAACAACAAGCAGACAGAGACAGAACTGAAGAAAGTACCATAGTCACAAAAAGTATAAAATATCCAGGAATAAATCTAACCAGGGAAGTTAAAGGTCTCTAAAAGGAAAACTATGAAAATATTAAAAAAAGAAATCAAAAAGTGGAAGGACATCCCATGTTCCTGGATTGGGAGAATTAATATAATCAAAATGGCAAGACTACCCAAATTAATCTACATATTTAATGCAATCCCTATAAAATTACAAGAGACATTCTTCACAGATCTAGAAAAGACAATCATAAAATTTGTCTGGAATCATAAAAGACCATGTATTGCCAAAGCCATCCTGTGCAAGTAGAGTGGTTTGGGTAGCATCTCTCCTCCTGATCCCAAAATATATTACAAAACTTTTTTTTAATACCTGTAGTTGCAATTTTTTAATCCCTTTTTATTTATTATAGAGTGTCTATAATCTGTTTTTTATTAATCTCTGTAGTAGGCAAAGTTCCATATTGCCCCTCAAGACCTCACATGCTTTAATTCTCATCCATGTGCAATGAACACTCCCCTTGGACACGGGTTGCCCAAGTGACTTGCTTCTAAACATCTGAATAAAACAAAGCAATGGTATGTCACTAGTATGATCAGATTATAAAAAATTGTGATTTTTTTTTTTTTTTAATCTTGCTGGCGTACTCACCACATTGCCTTATTCAACTTTGACACTGAAAAACCAAACTCCCGTTCCGGTGAGGCCCACTTCACAAAACACTGTGTGTGTGTTCTGACCAACAGCTAGCAAGGAACTGAAGTCTTCAGTCCAGCCACCTCTGAGAACCTGAATCATATTAAGAAAGGCTGAGTAAACTTGAAAATGGATTGATCATTTCCCAGTCAAGGCTTCAGATGAAACTGGATATTGGGCTGACACATCAGCTGCAGTTTTGTAAAAATGTAAGATAAGGATATAGCTAAGCTGTTTGGATTCCTGATCCCCTATGAAGTATATTAATGTTGCTAAGTCTGGGGATAATTTTTTAATAGCAGTTGATAATAAGGCCTCTGTACTAAACCTTATGGATCAATCACAATGGCTGACCCCCCAGATATTTTCCTTCAATACCCACAGTTGAAATTTAATTTCATTGTTTCTTTCTTATAAAATGTCTGTGAGTACCTATAATAGCATACAGGACATTTAAATTTGTATTATAATTATTTTCATGCTAGTTTGTTGTTTCCAAATAGAATGTATACCTTTTGAGGGAAATAACAATATCTTATCTGTTGTCTTTATATCTTCTATGATTTTTGCCCAATGTATAATAAGATTTCAATGAACAATATAAATTCTAAAATAATGTTCTATATACTACTTTGGAAATTTGCATTTACAACCAATTTAGGATACTACAAATTTCCTTTTTCAGTGAAAAATTTCATTTCTATGAAGTTATGAATGCAGTATTTTTCTTTTTCAATTAAAGTTAAATCTATTTTCAAATATGCCATTTATAATTAAGTTTCTAGGATCATTAACTATACATTTGTACAGTTATCTTTAGAATATTTTTTCATTCCCAATAATTTATTCAGGCTTTTTTTTACTATGCTTCAGCAGTGAGTTAAAGAATATAATTCAAATTTAGTAAATAAATTCAGCATCTTTTTAAAATAGCCTCTAAGAAGCTTTATAACACAAATACTAATTATATCAAAACATGTAGAAATACTTGAGAATTTAACAATCCTGAGACCAGCAGTTAGCGTAATGGCTATGTCGCTGGACTCCCATGTAGTCGACCACGGTTCACATCCCGGACCCAGTGGCTTAAAACTCACGCCGGCCGCGTGTGCATGCGTGCTCAAGATCCCGAGAAGGGAATGGAGGAGAAGGGATTGTGGCGTGGCCTTCCCCTCTGGGGGGATGATTTCTCGCTTTCTGTCTCTCTGTCTTGTCTCTGTCTGGTGAGCACACGTGCCCTATAGCAAAAATCTCTTTAAAAAAAAAAAGAATTTAACAATCCTGTTCCATCAATGTAAACTAACAGTTAAACCTCTAAAATTATATTGGGTCATTGGAAAATTCATGACATATTTTTCCATAGGGAAACATACAAATACATCATGACTTTTCCAACAACATAATGTATCTAGAAAAAACAAAAGTAATAAATAGAATGTATATACATGTGCATATGCATGTGGGTGAGCAAACATAAACACATATACATATACACATATATAAAATATTTAGGATGAATTGGAAAAATTTAAATTCAATTTTAAATAATAAAGGGATTCTTTTTATATTTGCTTTGCATTTTATGTTAAATTTTATTGAACCATACTTTTAAAATCATTCATTTTAGTATCCATTTTTGTCAAATTATAATCTTTTATCACTTAATAATAGAAGATAAGAAGCCTTTTAAGCACATAAAAAGATGACATTTTGATGGAATTCAGTTGAGTAATAATTTTGTCAAATAATATATTTCTTTTTAAAAATACTATTAAATAAAATATCACACATGAATTGGACAGAATAGAAAGAAAAATGTCATCTTAAATCATTTGCCCCAACTTACAGGTAAATGTGTATAATTCTGCAATTATACAATGTGTTGATATATACTTGAAATATGTGAAACATGGAAAGGTAAATTTATCAATACATTATGACAATTATTTTATGACAGATATTCATACTATTTCTATAGATAGGAAAATATTTTTATAAATGATATATAAATGCTAAAGCAAGGAATTAATAAGAGAAAAGGCTAGAAATTAAATTACCAAATGAATGATATTCTTCTTCTTAGTAATTCCCTTGGGAAAGCTTATTCATAGAAATTTTAGTGTATTCCTGTTTAGATGTGTGTATGTTATTGCAATGATGCTGTCATTGTTCAGAACAATTTTGAAATATCTATTTTGTGCTATGTAGAAGTTATTCAATAAGCTCTATTTTTAAAAAAATAGTCTTCTTTTGTGAACAACCAAATCTACCTGTCACTGGTAAAATTTTGCCGCCACTGAAGCCATTCACTTACAAGTGGCATAGGTTCTAAGGGCAATTCCGGAAGATGAGTTGCAATACTGTTTTGAACTGTGGTGTAATTGCTGAAATAAAGTGTTCAGCCTTACAATACAATTGCTACAAAGATAGAATAGTTTTTTGGACTGTACAAATATTAGTATATTTGCTTTACACATTCTGACACTATTTCCCCATAACTTTGCTTGTGTGTTTAACACTGTATGTACTGAACCTATGTCATACATGTAAGCATAAACATGTTTGTTTGTTTTGTTTTTCTTTATCTTATTTTTTGTTTGTTTCTTCTGTAAATATAGGAGACACAGAGAGAGACAGAGAGATAGAGATAGAGGCATCCTCAATAGAGTCCCTACACTGTGACCTACCTCCAGCCCCAGCCAACCAGATTACAGGAATGTTCATACCCTACATGCTCAGATGGGTCTTCAGATGAGAACCTGGAACCATCCCATGTGGGTCAGTTTTGTAGAATGCTTTGCTACCACTGTACTACTTTCTAGCTATGTCCCAAGAGAGGATTTCTTTTTTTTTTTTTTCTTTTTTCTTTTCTTCTCCGTTTTTTTTTTTTTTTTACGGGCAAGGTTTAATCATGTCAGAATATTCCTGCTTCAGCATTCTGAGTTTCTGGGACCACAGGTGCAAGCCACTGCTCCCGATCTTCAAGTTGAGCTGAGATTTAAACCCATGCTGCCCAGGTAGTCCCAGCTTACAGAGCCCAGTGTCTTAGCAGTGCATATCACTGTGGCTGAATGTATTTGTTATTTAGTTATTACCATACAAATTACTTCTATCTTTTTCTCTAACACTTGTCTGGATACTAAATCTGGACATTAATAACAGAAGTCATTAGCCTAAATTTGAATATAAAACATTCAAAAATAATATATCACTTGACAAGATCAGCAGTTGGCTATTCCGCTGGACTCCCATATAGTTGACCGTGCTTTGAGTCCCGGACCCAGTGGCTTTAACTAATGCCAGATGCATGTGCGTGCATACCCAGGATCCCGAAAGGAGAATAGAAGAGAAGGGATTGCAGTATGGCCATCCCCCCTCTGGGGGGAGGAGTGATTTCTCACTTTTTGTCTCTCCATCTCTCTTTGTCTTTCTGGCGAGTGCACATGCCCTATAGTAAAAACCTCTCCCCCCCCCAAAAAAAAATAATATATCACTTGAAATATTAACTATAGTGGAAGGAACAGAAAGTGATCTTCAAACACAATGATATTGGAGAATAAAGAAGAAAGAAAACTTAACATCTTATTGATTCCATTCTCAAGGTGAGAGTGAGACCTAGAAGAGTTAAGCATTTTTACAATTTTGGGTTCCACCAGAGAATGATACCCCAATGTGTGACACTTTGTCATTCTGAGTGCTTGAATGAGTGGACACCATAAGTGCCTTAGAAGCAAAGTGTCTTTCTGACCTTCTCCTGCTCTTCTGTCCCCTGCTTCCTTTCCTCCCCTAAGGCAGCATAGAAACTAGAATCCGTCTTCCCCAAGGTAGGTTAAGGAAACCAGAAATATTACTCTAACCTTTTTTGCCTTTTGTGTAGGAGCTGGCTATAAAGAAATTCTCTGACCTACCTTGTCTAATAGTAGGTCATAAGACCCTCATTCCAGAAAGGCTACTGCCCAATACCCAGGAATAGGATAACTGCAGAGAGACCAAGAAAGATCTGAATAGTTGGGCATTGTGGGATATTCTCTTTCTGTCTATTATTAAATCATTTTTCACTTTGTCCAATCATATTTTTACACAACTGCCCATTCTTTATCAAACCTAAGCACAGAAATAGATAATTTCTCCAAAATCTTTGGGTCTTCATTTCTAAAGTTCCCCATATCACATAAAACTTTTATTAAATAAATTTGTTGTGCTCTTCTCTTGTTAACCCGTCTTTTGTTAGGGGAGTGTCGGCTATGATATTTATAGTAGGTAAGGAAAGGTATCACACCTTTTCTGCCCTTATAGCACAGAGCAAATAAAATCTTCCAAATGTGGAGCGCATCAAAGGGACACAATCTACTGAGTCAAAAGAAAAGCAACTAAGTCATTTTAGCTCCTTTCAGGTGACATAAAATGAGCAAAAGTCAATGGCGACATTTGGGGCTTGTATATACCAAGTTATCCTCTGCTATTCACTTTTTGATTGTTTCGGTAATTTGAATATTTTAATATATTTAGCAAATAGTACAACTAATACAAAAGAAAAGGAAGTCAAATATTAACTCTTCAAAATGCAAAAGCTACAACCCTTATTTTTAGAAGCAGCAATCATTTTACACCTAGATGGTCCAAACAGACAGTCTTGTCAACAGACTTAAGTTCTCCAGTACATTCCAAAGAAAGTATTGATAAGTTCTCTTTTCAAAAAATGGTAACTTCTCGAGCTTCTTAATAACATGCAATAACTTCTATCAGAATAAGTATACAAAATAAGTATTATTTATAAAACATGAGTCACTTTTAACTGACCAAGAACCAAACCAACAATTCAATTGCAATTAGGTGTGGTGGTAAGGCTGCTGGATTTCCACATGACTAAAGGCAGTCTGAGTTCTGGACCTGGCAGTTTGCTTTCTCACATTTTTGCGTTCTCTGTGTCTTTCTCCAGTGAACCGATGTGCTTTATAGCAAACTAAATAATAATGATAATAATCAATAAAACTGAATAAATAGTTCTTTTTTTAAAAGAACACATTTCAGTTCCCTCATTTCTTATTTCTCTCATACTTTCCTCTCACTTCTGTCTTCTTTATGTGCAACATTCATTTTCCAGACCAAATCAGCCTGAAGTACGATTAACACACACACACACGCACACACACACAAGAAAGGAAGAAGAAAAGAAAATTGTCATTACTAAAAAATTTTTTTCAGTAGTATCTGTGGAATGCCAGCCCTCTCCCTGGTTTCTCCCTTTATCTGTAGTGTTCTCAACTATATAAAAGGTTGTACCTTAGTAGTTAAGATAGAGACCCCAGAGCTAAGCCGCCAGAAGTAAAGTTCAGTTCCAATCCTTAGCAAATTCATGGCAACCATGATC
Organism: Tupaia belangeri chinensis; assembly: GCF_000334495.1. Lineage (NCBI taxonomy): Eukaryota > Metazoa > Chordata > Mammalia > Scandentia > Tupaiidae > Tupaia > Tupaia belangeri. The sequence goes on from NW_006199814.1 coordinate 2,553,206, forward strand.
AAAATCTCTGTCTCAGTCTCCTTGTGTATAATATAATATTAATAATGATAATAAACCTTACCTCATAGAATTACTGTGAGAATGAATTACCATACATAATGCATTCAGGCTGATGCCTACCACAGAGTAAGCATCTTCGATGTTAACTATTGTTGCTATTATTACACTTTCTTCGAGACATACTGTAACAAGGGAGGCAATAGACAAAGATGACTCCATTGCGTCTTAGGCTCTTCAAAGTGCCGCCATTTTGGGGCCCTAGGCCCTGTTTAAAAAATTCTTTAATTGAATAGGAGTGCCCTCTACTCAGAGTAGGAATGTTCTCCTCTCCCTGTCTATAAATATACACTGCAATAACCTCAACAATTGCTTCTGTAAAATCTTCCCAAGCAGAATGTGGCTTTTATTGCAAAATGCTTCATTTTGCTTCAGTACAAATATTTGTGCAAGGTCATCTTCCTCTCTTCACCTCCCCCTGTTCACCGCTCGCACCATATCAACCCAGATGTGGTTTTGGCCTTTATAAACGCCGTTTTCCCCAAACTCAGAACTGTGAGATCTTTGAGACATGAGTCCTCCACAGTGGCTGACTAATGAAGACTCTTGTAATCTGGCTACGACTGGATATCCTCTTACTTCTCATTGATCAGAACGTAACAATACATTCTGAAAATGTTTCAATCCTAGTTCTATTAGTTTGGATGCCTCTCTGTTTCTGTCCATTGAACACTTCAGTTTCTCAACCTTCCTTTGCAACATGATCTCCATTACTACATATTATTCCTCCCTCTCCTTCCATGCCTTTTCCACCCTGACAGTTCCGCATCAACCAGGATTCAGTTAATAAATCTCAACTTGCTTCTTATTCATGCTGCTCTCCTCTTCTACATGAGTTCCTGCACAGTGCCTCAGGAGCACACTAATTTGAGAGGCCAGGTCTTAAAACAGTCCCACCTCCTATCTATTTAACTATTGTCTCTGTCATGACCTGTTTAAGATGTTCATAAAAAAAAGGTCCAGTGGGACAAGAGCCTCAAAATCCAATGTCTCATTTTGACTGAGTCTAAAAAATTGACGAGACCTTTAAAACAAAGAAGATGACCCCCTCTAATAAGTCACTTTTTATATTTCATTTATATTAATGAAATACTTAGACACAATTATGAGATCATTTTTTCCCACAACACAAATAGATTTACATTTCTTCACATGCACATGGCACAGTGCATGTCTCAAAGTTTAGTACTTCCAATCTTAGTGCCAACTCCACTTCTTATTTTAAACTTTGAAAATCAATCCTAGCTCACCCCAGATAGATGCATGATGATTTGCATAGTTTCCTTTTGATAAAGTACTAATAATGACTGAGTCTTTTTCAGATGTGTTTGAGAACTAAATACATTAATGTATATCACACTCCTATTACATTATTAGAAGAATTTCTCACAATGTTACTTAGGATGTTCAAGATCTAGCTAGGTATGACAAAATATTTTGGAATGGAGGTTTAAAAATTCACAAACATGAGATTTTAAATAAATAGTTCCTACCTGTTGAACTCATGGTGAATTTTCCTAATTACACTTTGGAATGGTCAAATTAGTATAGAAAATGAAAATAAATACTCATGTAATAGTATCTTCATGTTTTATTTTTAAAAATATTTAAATGTGTTCAGTTTGCTCTAACTGTAGAGCTTTGACCCTTGAAAAATATTTTTAATGACATGTAGCAATGAGTTGTTCTTCTGACCTTTAAAAATTGGTTTTACTATTACAATCTCTAGCTTGTCTTTTGTCTATGTATACACAATGGCATGAACACACATATACACAGGAAAAGCTGTATTATTTGTTCTATATTATCACTAGCTACAGTGACAAATACTAACTATAGCATTTGCAGTAGATTTTTTTTCCTGCCTTTGTCCAACATAAATAATTTTCGTTTGCAAATAGTCTAAGGTTACCACAACATGAATTCTGAATAGCCCTGGTTTTATTTCCTATATAATTTGATGGTATACCAATATATTTCCTTTTCAAAAAAGAAAAAAAAAAACTCTTTTCTGGAAAACACTTGTGAATGATAATACGCCTTCCTATTTGTAAAACAAACCCTAGACCTCTGTAAAACCTGGAGTTCTAGCAATTATTAGATCACAGTTACACTTTGTCAGGACTAAATGTCTTACATCCTTGCTGTAAGAGAGGAAGGCCCTAAGATTACAATATATTTGAACAAGGAGGCGCTAACTTTGCATTATTTTCCATTCTTCTTCCTGTCTTTGTCAGGAGGATGGATCCATGCTGTGCTATTCTCTATTCTGGTTGCCACCTTTGTCATGAGAATGAGACACCAGAATCAGAATGTTTCCTGTGAGATATAATAGCATGCTTTCCTCCTCTCACCTCTCAGGATGTTGTATGTAGTTAGGTTAGAGCCTCTGAATCCCTTAGGGCATCAGCTCAACATTCAGTGAGGTGTCCTTTTTGCTTGCATTCATTGTATAAGTATTTGATGTCTTGGTCAGTTTTGCAGCCCTTCTCTGTCTCAAATATGTTGCATCCAATATAAATGTGTTATTTATCTTTTGTCACTACTGGGTCAATCAAATGTATGTTGCAATTTCTAAGAAACTAAAACATACATACGGTTTAATTATTAAAAAATTAACTTACCACTAAAATATTCCAGTTGCACGCAGGCGTATTGAACAAATGCTTGTAATGTATTTGGGAGTCAAATGTGGTGAGACAAGCATTTAAAGAGTTCATTTCCTTGAGGATGTATTTATTTTGCATTTAGAAAATTTCTATGTATTATTTTTATTTGCTTGGGAACAGACTTTAAAATTACTCTTAAATTTGTACTGTATCTAGGCTAAGCTATAAATATGATATTGTATTTTCAGACCATGCTTCTGTCCTGCCCTGTAAAATGAAACCTGCTGGTATACTTCCAAGTAGCAACTTATTTTTCACAAAGGTTATATGGATTAACATGATAAACATCTGCACACAGACACATTTGTCAGATAGGCAGAATTTTATCCCCATGCAGGACATGGAAGAAGACATGTTAAATGTGAGAAATCTTTTGGACTTTGAAAAGTATACATATAAGGCAAAGAACCATATCAATTAGTCAATAACACAAAATCCTGTATTTCGTGAGAAATATTTTTAAGTAATTTTAGTCTTGAGCTTTAGTTTCTATCTTTTTAAAAGAAAACGTGCCATTATTGAGCTATGCATGATCTTTTGTTGAGGTAACAAACTGTTACCAGCTAAGCCAAACTAGTAAGAAAAACAGAAAGCACACTACATCTTTCTTTCTTTCTCTCTCCTTCCTTCCTTCTTTCTTTCTTTCCTTCCTTCCTCCCTCCCTCCCTCCCTCCTTCCCTCAAAAAAAACTTCCTTCCTTCCTTCCTTCCTTCCTTCCTTCCTTCCTTCCTTCCTTCCTCCCTTCTTTCTTTTTTGCCATGGGGCATGTGCACTCACTGGAGAGAGACAGAAAAAGAGAAAGTGAGAAATCATCCCTTGGGGGATGGCCATGCTCCCATTTATTCTCCTTTACTCTCCTCCTGGGATTCTTGGCACACATACACATTCATCCAGCATGATTTTCAAGCCACTGCATCCAGGATTCGAACCGTGGTCAGCCATGTGGGAGTCCAGCAACTTCACTACCACACCACTTGCTGGCCCCACCACACTATATATTTCAGTAGAAGAAGGGATTTAATGTAGGTGGTGATCTACCTCCGGCTGGTTTGTAAGTCACTAGTCTTTCACTGGCAGTGAAGAATTTCTTGAGTACTGGCCCCATTCTCCACTTGGCCGCTGGACTGGCTTATTTCCCTTACAGCATCTGCTATGTTGTCAGCAACCTCCACAGACACAGTGGTGGCACTTTCAGTAGATCCACTGGCTCACTCTTTACTCAGTGATTTCTGTTACGCTTCTCCTCCATGACATTCTAGGATATCCTGGATTCCCTGGATGCTCTGCATGGGTCAAGAGAAGTTTAGGCTCACTAAATTTAGTCCCTTCTTCTACCTGACTCTTATTTATGAAGTGTTCAAAGCATTTCATTCTGCACCCCACGATGGGTATGGAGCTGTCTTATGAAGCAATCTTCTTTTAGATAGAGCCAGGGCTAAGCCCCTCACTGCCATTATAAGGCCCTCGATCAATGAGATGTACCTCTTACTTCTAGGTATCTGTCTAAAAAGGGAAAACAAAAATATTTTTTCTACTGGCTGCTTCATTTTTCTGTTTTCTTCTTGCCGCTAAAATAACCCAAGACTCCAAGGGACAGCTTCTACTTTGCTTCAGACTACCCTATGTCAAACTCTATGATGCAGTTCACCAGGCCAATAGCTAAATATGTTCAGTTTGTGCAAATTAATATTTTAAGTTACTCAGCAGAGACAGAGAGAGGAAGAGGGAATAAGCACCCCCCTCATAGGTAATAGTCATGCCACAATCCCGTCTCCTCCATTTCTCCATCCTGATGGGATGTGGGGCAAAAATGCACATGCACTAGGTGTTTCATGCTTTAAACTGTATGGTCAGTCATGTGGATCTGACTTCCTTAACCAATAGGTATGGGATTGGTCCCCAATTTTTTTTTTTTTAAGTTTTTGCTGCTCAGCCTGCATAATCACCAGAGAGAGATATGGAGAAAGAGAAAGTAATAAATTACTCGCCAGAGGGGATGACAATGCCACAATACCTTTTCCATTTTCCTCTTTGGGTTTTGGGCATGTGCGCACATGTACCTGATATGTTTTTCAAGCTGCTGGATCTGGGACTTGAATCATGCAGTAGTCCATGTGGGATCTAGCTGCCTTAACCTCCATGCCACCTGAGGCCCTCTCCCAAATATTTTTTTTTTTTTACCCTCTGCCACCTCCTGTTCTCCTCCCACACTGTCTCTGTTATCTATTTCTATACCATTTTCCCCCCAACATTTTATTGAATCACCAAAGACCCTCATCAATCCAAATACCCTCCTAGCAAACACATGTGACACACACATTTCCATGAGCACAACCTCTCCCAAATATATTTTTTTTTTTAGCAAAGAGATTTTATTTATTTA
>NW_006199814.1:2560357-2562694 GCF_000334495.1 Tupaia belangeri chinensis
GCCTCTCCGGCCGCCGCCGGCTTAGCAGGGCCCCAGGGGGGACACGCCGAGCCCGGAAGGGCCCGGGACGTCCCGTGACCGGACGCAGCCTTGGCGTCCGGCCCGCCTCTGCCGCCGCCGCCGGCTTAGCAGGGCCCCAGGGGGGACACGCCGAGCCCGGAAGGGCCCGGGACGTCCCGTGACCGGACGCAGTCTTGGCGTCCGGCCCGCCTCTGCCGCCGCCGCCGGCTTAGCAGGGCCCCAGGGGGGACCCGCCGAGCCCGGAAGGGCCCGGGCTCCCAAATATTTTTAAAAGTAGTTTTTTCGTAGATAAAACTTGGTTTTAAGCATAATTGTCATGCTTTGGGCTAAAACTATTTGTATAGCAGAAACTTTTTCTTTCTCTTGTTTTTCTGTTCTAAAAGTCCTAAATTATATCTCCCACCCATAAAAATGGAAGTCTTTTACATGTAAAACCTGAAGCCATGAAATTACTAGAAGAAAACACAGAAGAAATGTTTTTTAGTACATTGATCTGGGAAAACATTTTTCATTTTAATAAGACTTCAAAAGCATGGGCAGAATTAGTGGTGCTGGATGGTGATGCAGGGGCAAAATGTGATGGTTCTGTAAGATTGACCCACATAAAATAATTTTAACTTCATGCCACAAGATCTCTTTGAGTATGTCAAACACAGGTATGCCCATGATTCAGAGTTGGCTGAGACTAGGGGTGGATCATAGCTCAAGATACTGTAAAAGGTGCTATCTCTCTCTCTAACTCATAGGAGGAATAAAAAAATGAACTAAAAAGCACATAACAGAACGTGGGCAGCAACAGCAAAAATGGGATTGCATTAAACTAAAAGTTTAAAAGAACAACCTACAGAATGTAAGAAAATATTTGCAAGGTATACATCTGACAAGATATTAATAATCAGAATATATTAAAAACTCAAATAGCTCACCAGCAAAAAATAAGATAATTTAATTTTAATATTGGCCATCAAGCTGAATAGACAGTACTTGAAAGCAGACATACGAGTAACCAAAAAGCACATGGCAAAAAATGTCCAACATCATAAATCACCAGGAAAATGCAAATCAAAAATTTGTTTAAGTATTATATGTAGATGAGAAATTACAATAAAAATACTATTAATAAAAAAGTGAAAGTCTTGCTATGAATACGACAAACACTATGCACAAGAAAATGCAAAGAAGAAAAGTCCACATTTTATACAGTCATATGCTGCATAGCTAAGTTCTGCACACACAAGAGTAACCCCATAAGATCACAATGGGGAGATTGCTGCATTGTGGAAATGAAGTGTGATTAGAGGAGCAGAAGGTGGAGAAAAGAAGACATCTCAGGATGAAAAGGAACAGTTAAAGAAACTTACTGAATTAAAATTATCTCTAGAATAAAATTTAGATCAAGAAATAAAAAAAAATGATGAATTAGAGAGATAACTGGATTAAGAAACCCTTAGAAATGACAACAAAGTTAAATGAGTATTAAAATGAAGAAATTAGTTTCCAAGGAGATTTAAAAAACAGTTGAGGGAACCAGCAGTTAGCGTAATGGCTATGGCGCTGGATTCTCACATAGTCGACCGCGGTTCGTGTCCCGGACCCGGTGGCTTAAAACTCACGCCGGGCGCGTGTGCGTGCGTGCCCAAGATCCCGAGAGGAGAATGGAGGAGAAGGGATTGCAGCGTGACCATCCCCCCTGGGGAGTGATTTCTCGCTTTCTGTCTCTATGTCTCTCTCTGTCTGTCTGGCGAGTGCACGCGCCCTACAGTGAAAATCTCTCAAAAAAAAAAAAAAACAAAAACAGTTGAGGGGTCAGCAGATGGTGTAGTGGTTATATATTGCTGGACTCCCACATAGCTGATGGCGATTCAAGTCCTGGACCTGGTGGCCTGAAAATCATGCCAGCCATATGCAAGTGTTTGACTAAGATCCTGGGAGGAGAAAGGAAGAGAAGGGATTGCAGCATGGCCTTTCCCCCTGCAGGGGATGATTTCTCACTTTCCCTCTCAATGTCTCTGTCTCTCTTGTTGTCTAGTAAGCAGACATGCCCTAAGGCAAACACCTTCCCCTCCCCCCCAAAAAAAACCCAGTCGATTTGAAATGGATATTCAATTGAATGTGCTGAAACTGAAAACTGATGATCTTACATCAAAACTTGGGAACTGGCAATTAGCGTAATGGCTATGTCGCTGGACTCCCACGTAGTCGACCGCGGTCCACGTCCCGCCGGACCCGGTGGCTTAAAACTCACGCCGGGCGCGTGTGCGTGCGTGCCCAAGATCCCGAGAGGAGAATGGAGGAGAAGGGACTGTGACATAGCCA
>NW_006199814.1:2562802-2593484 GCF_000334495.1 Tupaia belangeri chinensis
AGCAGGACTCGTCATCTTTCAAAACAATACAGAAAGAATGTGCAAAACTAAAGAAAGAGATAAAGTGGGGATGAGAAGTAGTAAACCTCAAAAGTCATATGGAAATAAATATGGTTGAACATGGTCAAGTAGAACAGTATATATAGGAGATTAAAAGAAAGAGCAAGACAGGATATAATAGAAAAATTAAAAGAAGTCAGTCTATTTTTACAGGCAGAAACAGCAGTTCAAGAAAACTCAGAGCAGTTAAAAAAGAGTAATTTTGTTTCAATAACAAGTCAGATGGAACTCAGAATAAAAGATTGGGAATCTTTTTTTTTTTAAGAGAGATTTTTGCTACAGGGTGTGTGCACTCACTGGAGAGACAGAGAGAGACAGAGACAGAAAGTGAGAAATAACTCCCAGGGGCTTGTCCATACTGCAATCCCTTCTCCTCCATTCTCCTTTTGGGATTTTGGGCACATGTGCCTGGCATGAATTTTAAGTTGCCAAGTCTAGGAATTGAACTGCCGTTGACTATGTGAGAGTCCCGCGACATAATCGTTTTATCATCCACTGGTTCCAAGATTGTTCAACATAAGAGCTTCTCAAGAAAATTCTAATAAAACTGAACTGGAAAAATATAAGCAACGCTATCTAAAAGAATCACAAATTAGAAACTCATTAACAGTTAAACTGAACAAGACTAATGGGAAGTTAGCAGAAGTCGGGGCCAAACTTCTTGTGGAGAGACAACAGAATAGATCTGTATTCAACAGGCTTACTACAAGACCGATCCTAGAGTAACTTCTTGTTGGAAATTTTAATAATAGTTTAGTGCACAACAGAAATCTTCTTTCAAGAGAAACTTCAGTGATGATGTCTACCTCAATCTCACAGCCTTCAAATAAAAACTTGTTCCAGGCACAGCAAGACTTGGAAAAAAGAAAAACTAGAGAAATGAAAGAAGCTGCTACTGAATTTTCACCTGTATCCTGTAGAGCTTCTCCTTGAAGATCTATTGATGAGTCAAAATGAACTCACGATCTACTTTTGAGGGCATCCCAAGAATATGTACAGATCTTGAAAAAAAAGTATATGATCTGAAAGATAAAATTTTTATTGCCTGCACTGTTTGCATACCCTTTTAATTGTTTTCTATTAAATACATGACATGTAAAAGTCTTTATTAAAGACTTCTAAAATAATAATTATAATAAAAAGAGATTACAATGGAGCTGAAAAACTACCACTTGGTGACATCATAGCCATCATAATAGTGTGATGTCATGCATTACTCACATGTTGATGGTGGTACTAGCTTGGACAAACACACTACACTGCTAGGTTTTTTTTTTTTTAAGACTTATTTGATTTAATTTAATTTATTTATCCATTCATTTATTTTAATTTGACCAGAGAGAGACACAGAGAGAAAGCAAGTCACCAGGTCTGGAACTCAAAACGTGGTCAGCCAACGCCCCAACCACCACACCACCTGCTTGTCTCAACACTGCTAGTTTTGTAAAGAATAATACAGAATGGGCTCAGCAGATGATATAATGGTTTCATCGCTGGACTCCCACATGCTCAACAAAGTTTGAGTTATGGACCCAGTGGCTTGAGACTCATGCTGGGAGCATGTGCATACATGCCCAAAATCCTGAGAGGAGAATGAAGAAGGATTGTGGCATGGCCATCTCCACTGGGAGGTGATTTCTCACTTCCTCTCTCTCTCTGTCTCTCCAGCAAGCACACACACCCTATAGCAAAAATCTCTCTCTAAAAAAGAAAAAAAAAAAAGAATAACACACACAAATCTGTACAATATGTAATATTTGATAGTGCAATAAATTATCATGTTACTGGTTTATGTATTTACTAAAATTATTATTTTAGAGCATACTTCTACTTATTTAAAAAAAAGTTCAGTGTTGGTGATAAATTATGGAAAAGAGCAAAGCACAGAATGCCATATTATATTGGCAACACCTCACACATTTGTGTTTACTATGTCTCTTGATTACATTGTTTTCTCTGGTGCTTGATTTAATCTCACATTATTTGGCTCATCATGTGATATTCACATGACAAAATCATCTAACCATGCACTTCTCAGTAGACATTACTGTCATTAAATGATGCACGTCCATACTTCCTATTTCAAAAGAGTAAAAAGCTAGTCTCGGAGAAGTGCTACACAAGTACTTAATGAGCCTAATGTGAAAACGCTCTCAACTCCATCATGGCTTACTTCCATGGGGGGCGAAGTTGCCTAAGAAAAGTGGGAATGCACAGGTTCTGATTTCTGCTGCCTCGTAGGCCTGAGGGTGATTGTGTCTCAGGATTCAAAAATGTGTCAGTGGTTAAGACTAGTTTCTAGCATTAGGAATAGTATTGTCCAGAACACCATAGTGACTGATTATGAGAGAAATTACAGGTTGGTGGATAAGCTATCAAGTCACTCTCACACAGACGAAGTTATTTTTGAAGGTTGATTCTCTAATTTAGGGAGGCAATTGATCCTTCACTGCTGTTTGTATCAGAACGCTAGAGCTTTTTCACAGAAGTTCTGCTAAGAGTCAGTGTTAAGTGTAGCTGAGAGACCTTCTTGTATAGTTTGAACATGCACCCCAAAATTCATGTGTGGAGGTTTGCTTCGACAGAATTAGGAGGGTGAAAACTTCGTTAGACTATGATGTTGAGAGATGGTGTATCGGGGATCAGCAGATGGCATGGTGGTTAAAGTGCTGGGCACTCCCACATGGCTGACGACAGTTTGAGCCTCGGACCTAGTGGCTTGCTTTCTCACTTTCCCTCCCTCCCTCTAAATCGGTGTGTGTCTCTCTCTGGTCAAATTAAAATAAATGAATGGTGACCAGCAGTTAGTGTAATGGCTATGTTGCTGAACTCCCATGTAGCTGACCGCGTTTCAAGTCCTGGACCCTGTGGCTTAAATTCACACCAGGTGTGTGTGTGCGCATGCCAAGATCCTGAGAGGAGAATGGAGAAGAGATTGTGGCGTGGCCATCCCCTCCGGGGGGTGATTTCTCACTTTCTATTTCTCTGTCTCTGTCTTCTCAGTGAGTGCACGCACCCTATAGCAAAAACCCTCAAAAATAACTAACTAACTAACTAACTAACTAACTAAATAAATAAATAAATAAAATTTTCAAAAAGAAAGCAAAAACTTAAAAAAAAAAAGATGGTATATTTGGGAGCAGATTAAGATGAAGGTCATCAGAGCGGGGATCCCCATGTTTGACTCACGGTGGGTTTATAAGGAAAAGGAATGAAGCCAGAAGAAAGACACACACTGCTCCGTGCTTGCTCTATCTTGCCCTCCACCATGTAACGCACCAGCAAGAATTCCCTAACCAGATGCTGCCCCTGGACCTCCAAACAGTAGGATGCATAAACCTTTATTCTTCTTAAATTACTCAGACTCAGGTATTATCTGTTATCTGCAACAAAACGAACTATCGTAGAATTCCTTTCTACCATAGGAGGCCTGAGAATCTGCAGAGCTACCAACAAAGGTATCCCAAAGCTATCAAAGAATAACAGGTCTTGCTGTATTGTTCTCCCAGGACAAGTAGACTTGCTACCAGATATTTAATCATTGCAGGGACACTACTCAAATTATTCTTCTAAAAGCAGGAAAGATCATATAAAGGCAATTTACCTTTTACCTTTACATAACAAAAGAAGACCACTACAATAATTTTTCTCAGAATAAAGAAGCTTTTCAGAAAAGTTATTTGTTTGCAATTTGTGAATATATCTGTGTGGATACTGGATAGATCTGTGCCTCACTAGCTGTAAACATTGAGTGTAGGAACTATTTCCATTTGGTTCTCTCTTGAGTCTGCAGTGCCTGCCACAGAACCTGACAAAGGAAGGGAACAGAACATGTTTGTCGGATTAATGACTCTGCTCCAAGTGAGTTCCCCCCTTGCTGTATTCTGAAGTATTTGGGAATTTTCTAACTGAAGAAGAGAAGAGGGTTAGAAAACATCAACTGAATTCCTCATATGGAATCCCTCAAGAGAGGTATCTTTCTAAAAATAGATAGCTACTAAAGGTTTAGATACACAAAATTTATAAGTAAGTATTTTAGAAAATAAGATAATTTAAGTCTGCTTTTCAAATGAAAGAAACCATCATATTTTTATTACAACAGATCAAACTGTGTTCTGCAAAACATTGGTGCTCTAGGATTTTGCTGGACAATATACAAAAAAAAGAAAAAATCATCTAAAATAAAATAAGTTTAAAACTAGTGGAACAGGGACCAGCAGATGGTGTAATGATTACATTGCTGGATTCCCCCTGTAGTCGATTGTAGAGTCCCAACCTGGTGGCTTAAAACTCACACCAGGATGTGTGCAAGAGTGACCAAAATCCCAAGAGAATGGAAGAGAAGGAATTGGGGCATGGCCGTCCCCTCTCGGAAATGATTTCTCGCTTTCTGTCTCTCTGACTCTCTGGCAAGCACATATGTCCAATAACAAAAATCTCTCTCTCAAAACACATATGCACACATACACACACACAAACAAAAACACAACAGCAACAACAAAAAACCCAGTGGAACAAATAGCTTTCCTTGTTAATGTTCTTCTCATCACAGTTGAGGAAGTAATATATTCTGTAATACAGTATACTGGAACCTCAAATTTATTCAACCGGGGAACTTTATAGTAATTTTCCTAATACATATGTTGTATGTTGAAAATGTCCGATTATAAAATATTTAAAAATTTCAGAAGTAAACTCTAAAAGAAATGTAAAGCAATTGATTATGATGGTACTGTAGTGACTGTACATTTAGGGACTCTAAAATAAGGTTTATTTTCTATCAGATTATGAACCAGCAATAATGCTTGGTACCAGCAGTTAGCATAATGGCTATGTCGCTGGACTCCCACATAGTCAACTTGCGGTTCACGTCCCGGACCCGGTGGCTTAAAACTCACGCCGGGCACGTGTGTGTGCGTGCCCAAGATCCCAAGAGGAGAATGGAGGAGAAGGGATTGTGGCATGACCATCCCCCCTGGGGGGTGATTTCTCGCTTTCTGTCTCTATGTCTCTCTCTGTCTGTCTGGTGAGCTCACGTGCGAAAATCTCTCCAAAAAAAAGAAAAATGAAAAAGAGAGTAATAATGCTTCATTCACTCTTTCGTAAATATCCTAGCACTAACTCGTTCTTGGCACACAGCAAGTGTTCAATAAATATTTGTCTATGAAAGGAGGCAACAAAAGCTATATAAAGCAAAAGTGGTTACTACATTGAATGTAGTTAACTATACTGAATTAGCAATACCATTTTTTTTTTTTTGGAGAGATTTTCACTATATGGCACTTGCGCTCACTAGACAGAGACATAGAGACAGAAAGCGAGAAATCACCCCCCAGGTTGGATGGCCACGCTGCAATCCCTTCTCCTCCATTCTCCTCTTGGAATCTTGGGCATGCACGCACACGCTCCCGGCGTGAGTTTTAAGCCACCGGGTCTGGGACGCGAACCGCGGTCGACTACATGGGAGTCCAGTGACATAGCCATTACGCTAACTGCTGGTTCCCCGTTTAGACAGTCCAAAACTATTAATAACACATGCTAATAGAGATGTGTGTTGTTAAAAAGTAATTTCAAAAACCCAAATTAGGAAGAAAAATATATACATACTTTTTTCCATAGAACAGGGAAAAGTAGATACAACTATTACACAAAATTGCACTAAGAAATAATATTAAAAAATCTATATATGAAAGAATGAAAATGCAAAAGCTGATAAAGCAATAAAATATGACCTTTCCATATTGTTAATTAGAACAATATCGTTCTAATTAACATAAGCCAAATTTTTGTGTTATTAGTATTTTCCCTGTGGAATGATTTAGTCAATTTGGCTTCCTAATTTTTATTTAGTTCAGAGACTTTATCATGATGAAGTAACTCCATTTGCTGACTGGTAAAATATCAGCAATTAGGCTGTTCTATTGTTTAGGTTAGCCATCTACACAGAGATAAGAAAAGACACCAAATATAACACTACATTGGCAATGGTAATGGAAGCAATTCAACAGTGGATGTCTAAAGTAAAGCTAAGAAATGGTTATAGCAAGAGCATTTTTGGGATCTCAACATCCCTGATTTGATTATTTTTCTTTTTTTTTTGGAGAGGTTTTTGCTATAGGGCGTGTGTGCTCGCCAGACAGACAGAGACAGACAGAGAGACAGAAAGTGAGAAATCACCTCCCAGGGGGGATGGCCATGCCACAATCCCTTCTCCTCCCTTCTCCTCTCGGGATCTTGGGCATGCACGCAACCGTGCCCTGCGTGAATTTAAGCCACCTGGTCTGGGACTCGAACTGTGGTCAACTACATGGGAGTCCAGTGACATAGCCATTACACTAACTGCTGGTCCCTGATTTTAATCTTCAGCAGCAGACCCATGAACATAGGTGTTTGAAAAATTTAGTAGAAAGACCATTCGTAAACTACTGATTTTTTTTTTTTTTTCATTTTGGGGATTTTAATGAATAAGGATGATCCTAAAAACCCTCTTTTGCCTCAGTAAGTTATTGAGGACTATCATGTTTATGCCAGTGCTTTGAAATGTACTATGTGCTATGTATGTGAAAGAAACTTTTTTTTTTGGAGAGGTTTTTGCTATAGGGTGTGTGTGCTCGCCAGACAGACAGAGAGACAGAAAGTGAGAAATCACCTCCCAGGGGGGATGGTCATGCCACAATCCCTTCTCCTCCATTCTCCTCTCGGGATCTTGGGCACGCACGCACACGTGCCTGGCGTGAGTTTTAAGCCACCGGGTTCGGGATGCGAACCGCGGTTGACTACGTGGGAGTCCAGCAACATAGCCATTACGCTAACTGCTGGTTAACACATCTAGATGGTGCTTGAAAATATTAGAGTTTTAAACTCTATATACACTCTATGGAGGCAAAGAGGTGTTACCTGACCTGTTGCCTTTCTGCTAGCCTCAGAGTCACCTAAGGATTTAACCCTTTGTTGAATTCCCTTCCTTGAAATACAAACACAAGAAATATGTCAGTATGTGTCAGATACAAGATAAAGTTTTGTTTAAAAAGATATATAATGAATGCCACACCTGTATTTGGATTCCTAGACTCTTTGTTGAGTAACATGTATGGGTACAATCAGCTACACCAGAGAAAGGCTTTAGTTATGTATCTCTAGCAATGTTAGGAGTCCAACAAGTTAGAAAAGCTGATGGAACCCTAGAGCTGATGGCTTTTTGGGCTGAGATAGCCTGTACCCATTAGATGTCCTCTGTGATTATCACATTTCGATTGGGGAGATTCACCATTTGGAAGCTGTAGTTGGGAGTCTTGAGCCTCTGCTTTGCTGTTCCTGTATACCCTGGGTTGGCTGTCCTGTATCCTTCATTAGAGGATGGGTAAAGCCCCATTCTTAGATGCTGAATGAAGTCCTTTTTATTTCATGAAAATAAAAACACAAACCACACCTGTTGGTCAGAGTCCATATTGTCCTGTATAAAAATCTTCAATATATTTAAAGTCTTACATCTACAAACCTATTGAAATGTCAATAGTCCAAAAGCTGATTAAAAAACAAAACAAACAACAACAACAAAAAACAAGTTTACATATTGTTTCTTAAGGCTGCTATAACAAATTTCACCACACAAATTAAACCATACAAACTGGGTGGTTTAAAACAGCAAATGTTTCTTGCCTCTCAGTTATGGATGCTAGTAGCCTGAAATCAAGATGTCAGCAAGGTTGTGAATTTCCTTAAGTCTCTAGGAGAGAATTCTCCCTTGTTATTTCCTTCCTTCCTTGGCATTTCTTGGCTTGTGGACACATGGTTCCAACCTCTGTCTTCTTCTTCACATGCCATTCTCCTCTGTATATGTCTGTGGCTAAATTTGTTTCTTCTAAGAAGAATACGAGTCATGGGATTAGGGCTTACTTTACTCCAATATAATCTCATCTGAATTTAATTACATCTGCAAAGATCTATTTCTCTTTCTTTATTAAAATTTTCTTTATTAAAATTTTGCCAGGGGACATATATGTTCACTAGAGGTGAACAGATTTTGAAGAGAGGGAAACTGAGAAAGCACCCTGCCCCCATGGGCATAGTCACACCACAATCTCTTCTCCTTTTTTCCTTCCTTTTGAGATTCTGAGTACCACATGCACCTGGCATGCTCTTTGAGCCACCAGATCTGGGACTCGAACTGTACGGCTGTCCATTGGGATTCACTCGCCTTAACCACCATGCCACAGGTAGCCTAGATCGTAGTTCTAAATAAGGTCACATTCACAGGTACCAGGGGTTAGGCCTTAAACATTTATTTTTTGAGGAAACAATTCAACTCACAATAATTGATCACACAATAGGTTTCAGCCATACTCCTTTTAAATTTTGTCCTTGTGATTGATTGCTGCTATATTTATACATTCAAAAATATTTATTGAGCTGAGTACTTTTCTAGGTGCTCAGAAGAAAAGTAGCAAATAAAACAGACATCATTCTTGCCTGCATGGAGCTTAGGTTATAATGAGGGTAGGTAGGAAATACACATGAGAGCCTTCAAAGGGTTCATAAAAAACATAAGTGAAGTATGAGTCTATTTTGATGCAAAATAAAAATAAATAAAATCTATACCTAGTTCTTACACAATACAAATTTTCTGGGAATTATTTTAGAATCCCTCATAAACAATTCAACATATGCTTTTTTTTAGATAGTGATCAATATTAAGCAATAAAGTAGTGTGGGGACTGCCAGGTAGAGATCAGATTTTACTTGGGGTGATTAGAGAGGCTTAGCAATACCAGGGCACTCTGAATGAGGTAAAAAAACATAGAGTTTGGAGCAAAGGAGATCAGAATCAGATTTTAAAAGGATTCTCAAGCTTTTGTGACAAGAAACTAGAAGAGGGTATCAGGATTGTAAAAAGAAAACAAGTACTTTACCCAATAATAGAAGTAGGAAGAACAGGAAAGACGTTATGAAAACTAAAAATGTCAAAGGTGATGGTGGCTTTGAACAAGCTAATAATGGAGATATGGAGAAGCAATGGACTCTGATTGTTTAAAAATTGAAGTAGAAGCGTTTCCTAAAGGAAAGTTTTTTTGACCTGATAAACTTGAAGTATGGAGAGGCCATTAACTGGGACAGCAATATTGTCGAGCTGTGTGCATGTGTGTCTGTGAAGAAGTTATGAGGGCTTCCAATTTTTTGATGAGATATTTTTTAAAAATAATTATTTATTTAATTTTATTAATTATTATTATTGCTTTTTAATTTGACCAGAGAGAAAGGAAAAATGACAAAGCAAGCTACCAGGTCCGGGACTCAAACTGCAGTCAGTCATGTGGAAGTCCAGTGCCCCAACCACTATGCCACTGCCAGCCCTTAACAAGCTAGTTTTAAAATGAGTATTAGAAATCCAAATATATGAATAAAAAAAGGGAAAGAAAAGAAATCCAAATGAAGATGTTAAATACAGAGCAGGGCAGGTAAGTCTGGAGTTCAAGAAAAAGGTGAGAGCTAGAGATAAAATTTTAAGTCACAACAAAATTAAATAATATTTAAATCTGTAAGACTAAATTAAAAAAATTCTCCTAATTTTTGAACTCTACGATTTTTTCAGTTACATCAGATATGGTTATCATAATATCTAGGGTATTTTTTTCCCTCTTAACCTTGAGATATTATTTCCTCAATAAATAAGACTTTATGCTCTGGTGATGAGTATTAGAAATCCAAATATATGAATAAAAAAAGGGAAAGAAAAGAAATCCAAATGAAGATGTTAAATACAGAGCAGGGCAGGTAAGTCTGGAGTTCAAGAAAAAGGTGAGAGCTAGAGATAAAATTTTAAGTCACAACAAAATTAAATAATATTTAAATCTGTAAGACTAAATAAAAAAATTCTCCTAATTTTTGAACTCTACGATTTTTTCAGTTACATCAGATATGGTTATCATAATATCTAGGGTATTTTTTTCCCTCTTAACCTTGAGATATTATTTCCTCAATAAATAAGACTTTATGCTCTGGTGCTATTTACTAAAACTGATTGTGTGGGCGTAGGAGTGGCATGGTTTAGAAGAGGTTTTAAGATTCACTAGTTGGCTGACATTGAAAGGTTTGTTTGTACCCAGTTAAGCAAAAGCATGAACTAGTTTACTTACAGAGCCCTAGTCCACCTGTTATTCTAGTCACTGACTTTCTTCTAATTTGAATTTGAAGAATTTAAATTCCTTCTCCTTCACTGTATAGTCAGGGCATTTGCCAACACAAAGTGGGGCTGTCAGGTTTCTTTCTCACCTTTATTGCGCGATCATTTTCAGACCAAGATATGACGTTAAAAAGTACTACCCCCTTTGTTCCACACTAAGGTTTCCAGTATAATTCAAAACAGGCTTCTTACTATTCATTTGCATTGCTTCTTTTCCTTATTCGCAATGCTGAAATCCTTGTCTGACCTTCTTTTTGTATTAAATACATTTGAATGTTATTCATGATTTTCTTTGCCAAGGCCAAATTCTCAGTGACCTTCTCCATGAACTCTCTCTTGATAAGTAAAGAATTATAAGCGCTAACCCAGTTCCCACAGTCCAGTGTGTTTTCTTGGTAGTACAATGATTTTAAAAGAAGATGTTTATCATTTTTTCTCTAATAGGAAATACTGAAGGAAATTTCTTCAATCTCGAATTTGGATAAATAAAGTAGGCACATGATTAGTAGATTTATTGCACTCTAAAAAAGAACTAAAAATACAAGAACCCAAGTAGGATTGATCATCTGTAACAAGATCCTGACTGTCCTCAAATTTCACATTTTGCTTTCGACTATGTTCAATAAATACATGAGACAAAAAAGTCCATCTTTCTTTGTAAAATAAAATTACTTAGTTTTTATGTTTTAATCTTTACATACTTTATCAGTAAATCACACGGTTGCAAATGGAATTTAGAAAGAGTTAACAAAATGTGATCCTCTGGTTCTGAGCTGTGTTGATATTTAGGATAATGTTGCCTATCAAATTTATATTCAAATAGAAAAATCTCATCATATTAAAGTATTATTTACATATTCATATACTCCTTCCTTCAGGCAAAGACTCCAGCTTTTCTTTACAGATGGATCTGGCAATAAACCATAAAAACAAACACAGGGAAAAGAATTGAAGTATCATTTAAGAACTACTAACATGTGTCATCTCTCTCGAAAAGTCCTACCTATTACATATTCAGGAGTGTTTGGGGGCCTATTAATTGAGAATAATTATGAAACAACAATATAATTAAATAAAATAACTAGAATAGTAGTATAATGATTGCATCTAATTTTTGTCTTGAAAGTTTTTTAACATTAAGGAGCTCTAAACGTACTTGGGTTGTCTTCTATGCATAACGTTTAGTAAGAACGGAAATGCCATCAGCAGTGTCGTCAAAGAAATTATATAACTATGGCTACATTACAGATTTCTTATTCTTGTTCTGTTAAGTGACATGTTCCCTGTTACCTCAGAGTCCCTGTTATTAATAGTGCCTCTTGTTAGTCATCAAGATAAAAGACACACTTCAAAAGAGGCCTCCTCTAAGAAAGTAAGATGAAAAACATGGAAAAACTGTAAATAAAAAGAACAGAAGACGATAGAAGGTGAGTAGATAATAATAACTAGAAACATGAAAAGAGAAAAAAACCCAGAATGGCTAAAAAAAAACCTTCAATTTGAGATTAACGCTTTCCTAGCCCACTCTGCCTGCCAGTAATATATACCACCAAAATCCATAGCATGTAATATCCTTAAGGCCTTAATCCTATTCTTCCTAGGGGAAAACATTTTTTCTAGATATTTGTTTTGTTTTTATCTCTCTTTTGCAAGCATCTGATGTGCTTTTTATGCTTATAGATCCCTGTTGAACTTAGCCATGTTATGTAACAGAAGGCAGAATGTCAGCCTTTTAAAGGATCTGTTACATTGCTAAGACATTTTGATATTCATGAGCTTCCAAACATTTCTGGATAGCTGATTTCTACAGCATCATGTGATAGGACTTTTGAATAGTGCAGTGTATTTGTGCTAATCAGTGCCGGCTCCTGCTACTTGTTGAGAGGCAGTGGGTCTTAGGCCCAGCAACTACTGATGGTATGTGTTATTAACCCTTGACATAGTCTTATAATCCAGATCCTAAAAAATCCACTGGATTGTTATTTATTGCTAAAATTATTTCAATTTTTAAAAAGTAAACAAATACATGTGCTCCATTATAAAAGTTAAATTGTGCTGAAAGGCTTCTTGCAATAACAACAAAAAGGCAGAACCCTGCTCTCTTCTGATTCTGCTTCTCATAGACAATTTCAACTATTTTAGTCCTAATATTTAATATTTAAGTCCATATTCTCAAGCGATATGTGTAAAACTGTTTTTTCTTTAGTCACCAATGTGGAAATAATTTGCTCCTTATAAAGCATAGAGAGAGAGATTTTAGTTTTTTTATACTTTTTTCTCCCATCTTCCAAATAAAGTTCTATTTTAATTATTGGATACTCTCTAAAAAATTCTTTTATTTAAAAATAATTTTAGGTTTATAGAAAAGTTTCAAATATAGTGTATCTTCTGTATTATGAAGAGATCGCAGGGCTGGTTCCATAGCACAGAGATAAAGGAGCTGGATCCTATATTGTTGACCAGGGTTGAAATTCCCACTCTGACAGCTTGGAATATACAGCAGGGGGACCAGCAGATGGTGTAATGGTTATGTTGCTGTACTCCCTCGTCGTTAACCAAGGTTCCAGTCCCAGATCTAGTGACTTAAAATTCACCCCAGGCACATATGCCCAAAATTCTGAGAGGAGAGTGGAGGAGAAGGGATTGTGGCATGACCACCCCCTTGAAGGGTGGGGGGGTGATTTCTCACTTTCTGTCTCTGTCTCTGTCTCTCTCTCTCTGTCTTCAGGTGAGTGCACATGCCCTATAACAAAAATTTTACTCTCAAAAAAAAAAAAAAAAAAAAAAAAAGCCAGGTATGTGTGTGTGCCTGACACAAATCCTGACAGGATGGAGAAATTAAGAGATTACAAAGGATTGCAGCATGACCAAAACCCAGTGGGGAGTTATCCCTCTGTCTGGTGGTTACACCTACCCTCTGGCAATTAAAAAATCTAAAAGCCAAAGAAAGAGGTCTCATATACCATTCACTCAACTTTTCCTAATTTCAACATCTTACATAATCACAGTATAATCAATTAACATGAATATACTTTATTAAATATAGTCTGTAGTTTCTTCACCAACATTTTGTTGTTGTTGTTCAAGGATCCAATTTAGGGAACCATTTTGCATTATCTTGTACCACTTCGCATTTCCTTGTGCCTTAATCTCATCTAGATTGTGACCTTTTTGTTTTGTTTTGCTTTGCTAGAGGTTGCAGGCATTACCTAGAGACAGATGGACAAAAAAAGTGAGAGCGTGCCCCTCCACGGGGGATGGTAATGCTGTAATCCTTTCTCCTCCATTGACTACCATTCCACTGTCTAACTTGAGCTATGAATGGTGTAATGGTTATGTTGCTGTACTCCCTCGTCGTTAACCAAGGTTCCAGTCCCAGATCCAGTGACTTAAAATTCACCCCAGGCACATATGCCCAAAATTCTGAGAGGAGAGTGGAGGAGAAGGGATTGTGGCATGACCACCCCCTTGAAGGGTGGGGGGGTGATTTCTCACTTTCTGTCTCTGTCTCTCTCTCTCTGTCTTCAGGTGAGTGCACATGCCC
This sequence comes from Tupaia belangeri chinensis, assembly GCF_000334495.1. Classification (NCBI taxonomy): domain Eukaryota; kingdom Metazoa; phylum Chordata; class Mammalia; order Scandentia; family Tupaiidae; genus Tupaia; species Tupaia belangeri. The sequence continues at coordinate 2,576,587 of NW_006199814.1, forward strand.
TATAACAAAAATTTTACTCTCAAAAAAAAAAAAAAAAAAAAAGCCAGGTATGTGTGTGTGCCTGACACAAATCCTGACAGGATGGAGAAATTAAGAGATTACAAAGGATTGCAGCATGACCAAAACCCAGTGGGGAGTTATCCCTCTGTCTGGTGGTTACACCTACCCTCTGGCAATTAAAAAATCTAAAAGCCAAAGAAAGAGGTCTCATATACCATTCACTCAACTTTTCCTAATTTCAACATCTTACATAATCACAGTATAATCAATTAACATGAATATACTTTATTAAATATAGTCTGTAGTTTCTTCACCAACATTTTGTTGTTGTTGTTCAAGGATCCAATTTAGGGAACCATTTTGCATTATCTTGTACCACTTCGCATTTCCTTGTGCCTTAATCTCATCTAGATTGTGACCTTTTTGTTTTGTTTTGCTTTGCTAGAGGTTGCAGGCATTACCTAGAGACAGATGGACAAAAAAAGTGAGAGCGTGCCCCTCCACGGGGGATGGTAATGCTGTAATCCTTTCTCCTCCATTGACTACCATTCCACTGTCTAACTTGAGCTATGACATTTTCTAAGTTGTCTTTGATTTTCATGATCATAAAACTTCTCAAAATTCCTGATTGTTGGGATCAGCAGATGGCATAATGATTACGTTGCTGGACACCGATATAGTTGAGTGTGGTTTGAGTCCCAGGCCTGGCGGCTTACTGGCTTGTGTGCCCACTATCCCAAGAGGAGAATGGAGGTGAAGAGATTGTGGTGTGGCCATCCTCGCTGTAGGTCGATTTCTCGTTTTCTGTCTCTCTCTGTCTCTCCGGCACACACATGGATCCTATAGAGAAAACTTCTCTCTCTAAAAGAAAAAAAAGAATTTCTGATTGTCTTATAGATTGTTTTTCAATTTATCTTTGAATAATGCTCTCTCATAATTATACTGAGGTAATGAATTTGTCTACAGTGGTGGGGTGCCCTTCTCATCACATCGTGAGAGAGGACACAACGCGGACATGCCTTACTCATGGGGATGTTACCTTTGATCTCCTAAGGTGGCATCTGCACAGATTATTACTACACTGTAGTTACTATTTTCCGTTTCCACACTCTATGAGAAGTCAATCACCTAATTCAGCCCATACCGATGGAAGAATTATGCGCCACCTGGAGAGAGGTGTATCAGATAATTTATGGACATATGTTAAAATCACCACAGCAATTACTACATATTTGGGAGGAGATATTTTGGGGCTATGCAAATATCCCATTTCTCTTTAAAGTTTCATCCACTAATTTTTTGCATTCATCAGTGCCTGTAGCAATTACTACTGTGGCATATTAATGATGAATTTTTTTTTTTAAATTTCCCTTACTCTTTCCATTTTCTTATCTAGAATTCTTCTGTAAGGGAGAGTTATACCTTCTTCTTCATTTACTTATTTACTGGTTAATTTATGTCAGCATGAAATTGTGAATATTTATTTTATTTTATGAGTTATTACTATTTTTTTAATCTGACCAGAGAGAGAGAGAGGGAAAGGAAGAAAGTAAGCCACCAAGTTCTGGACTTGAACCTCAGTGGGCCATGTGGTAGTCCAGAGCCTTAACCACTACACCACCTGCTAGTCCCAGAAATTGTGAATATTTAAAACTGGGTTATAAACCAATACTATTTTCTAACTAATTATTCCAGCCTTTTGCAATTGGAACAGTTTTGTGTTTTTTTTCCTATGTACTTTTAACATATTTATATATCTTTATTTTTTGAGCACTTTTTTACTTTTTAGCACTAAAAATGCAGTAGGTTTATATTGTATTTTAGAATCCCTTATATTGTATTTTTAGAATCCCTTTCTTAAAGGAATTCTCATTTCTTTTATTAGAATATGGGATTTAGAAATCTAGATCCGTGTGTTGAGAGTGCTCATTGCTACTGGGTATCACTGCTTCTTAGCTCTCTCACATTAATGAAATAATGAGATCATTATTAAATCATCTACAATTCAATTAAAATAGTAATTAAATAAATATTATAATGTCATTACAATATTAATTAAAATAAACTTTAGTTTTTCCTGACATCTCTTTCACCTAGTGCCACAGGATTCACTGTGGTCCTTCCTGCTTGTCTATTTGTAACCTCTTTCTTAGACAGTGAAATATATGACTTCTCTTCTTTACCATCTACAGTTTATATGCTTATTTATTTAGACATATAAAGGAGTCTTATCATTGCTAACAGGTACTCCTGTTTTGTACACTTTCCTTTGGTTACTTACAGCATCATTACTTGTTTTTAGGATTTGTTTCGTTTTGCTTTACGTTTTTTCCTAGGGTATGTGCACTTGCATGGGGCAAATCAATATCTTACATAACCACAACAGAATCTAAGAAATTAACATCAGTATACTTTATTAAATAAAGTCTAGGCTTTAAGCAGATGATTAGTTAAGGTAAAGGAGAGAAATTACTCCCCAGGAGGATGGCCATGCTGCAATCTCCTCATCTTCATTCTCCTCTTAGGCTTTTGGGCATGCACACATACATGCCCAGCATGATATTTAAGCTGCCAGATCTAGGACTCAAACCATGGTCATCCATGTGGGAGTCCAGTGTCTTAACTACCATGGACCTGCTGGCCCTGGTTTTTGTATTTTCTTAAATCTGTGTCTAAATCTTCCCACATGTTTCAAAAGCTCTGACCAATGTTTTAGTATGATTCTATGCATGGTTAAATCCATCTGATAATCTGCTTCATTTTTTTTCTTGAGTCATATCTTCTATGTATGATTCCTTTGTAGAACAGCATTCTCTTTTGATGAGTAAAGAAGATCCTCCAATGCCTTTAGTAGAAAGGGGTATGCCAAAGTCTGAACATGCCACTCAAAATTTATGTGTCAGGAATTTAAATCAATGCAATAGTGTTGTGAGATGTTTAAGTCACGAGGACTCTGCCCCGCTGAATAGATTAATGCCAGAGAATACATTTTTGAAATGAAAGTTTGGTCCCTTTTTTCCTTCCACTTTCTGCTATGTGAAGACATAGCATCCCACTCCTCTGGAAAAAACAGAGATCAAGGCACCATCTCGGAAGCAGAAAGCAGCCCTCACTAGACACAGAACTTGCTGGTGTCTTGGTTTTAGACTTCTCAGGCTCCAGAATTGTGAGAAAATCCACTTATGTTCTTTATAAATCACTCAATTCTAGGTTCTTTTGTTCTATCAGCACAAACAGAGTAAAATGGGGTACTTAAAGGGAAATTTTTTGTAAGTTTGCATGTCTAAAAATTTCTTTATTCTATATCTATGGAATTTTTAAGAGTTTATTTCCTTATAGGAAAAAGTAAGAGACCCTCAACAGGGTCCTCACACCATGATCCTTCCCTGGCCTACAACTGGCCAGGATCCTGGGTATACCCATGGACATGCCCAGTTGTTCAGAAAAACCTGGGACTTGAACCTGGACCTTTCCAATATGGTTTTCAGTATCAAGCAGCAGAACCTGCATGATTCTGCTTGTTCCAGTACTGCTGGGGCAATCTATGGAATTTTAATTTTTGGTTTTATAAGCTATTCTCTGTTTGTTTTGTTTTGTTTTGAATTGTTTATTCCATTTTATTTATCATCATCATCATCATTATTATTATTTTAATTTGCTACAGGGCACATGTACTCATCAGAGACCAGAGAGGGAAGGTGAGAAAGTAAGCAAGCTGTCAGGTCCAGGATTGGAGCTATAGTCAGCCATGTGGGAATCTAGTGCCTTAATCACCATGCCACCTGCTGGCCCCTATTCTCTGCTTTTCTTAATCTTAAAATTAGTACTGCAAAGATTTGACCACCTTCTGTCAAATTCCCATATTTTTATTCATTGCTGCTTACTTTTGATTATCCCACTCTAACAGTCAGTTTGAAGGAAAACAAATTTAGAAGATGAAAGCCTTCCTAGTATTTTATATTAAGAAAGTGTAAGTAGAGCATAGAAAGGTAGTTACCCGAGGCAGGAGCAGTTGGGAGAGGAGAGGTAATTGTTAGTCAAAGGATACAAAATTACATTTAGGAAGAATAACTTCAAGAGATCTATTGTATAGCATGATGACTACTGTTAACCACGATACATTGTATTCTTGAAACATTCTGCAAGAGGATGTCCTCATCTTCATTCTCCTCTTAGGCTTTTGGGCATGCACACATACATGCCCAGCATGATATTTAAGCTGCCAGATCTAGGACTCAAACCATGGTCATCCATGTGGGAGTCCAGTGTCTTAACTACCATGGACCTGCTGGCCCTGGTTTTTGTATTTTCTTAAATCTGTGTCTAAATCTTCCCACATGTTTCAAAAGCTCTGACCAATGTTTTAGTATGATTCTATGCATGGTTAAATCCATCTGATAATCTGCTTCATTTTTTTTCTTGAGTCATATCTTCTATGTATGATTCCTTTGTAGAACAGCATTCTCTTTTGATGAGTAAAGAAGATCCTCCAATGCCTTTAGTAGAAAGGGGTATGCCAAAGTCTGAACATGCCACTCAAAATTTATGTGTCAGGAATTTAAATCAATGCAATAGTGTTGTGAGATGTTTAAGTCACGAGGACTCTGCCCCGCTGAATAGATTAATGCCAGAGAATACATTTTTGAAATGAAAGTTTGGTCCCTTTTTTCCTTCCACTTTCTGCTATGTGAAGACATAGCATCCCACTCCTCTGGAAAAAACAGAGATCAAGGCACCATCTCGGAAGCAGAAAGCAGCCCTCACTAGACACAGAACTTGCTGGTGTCTTGGTTTTAGACTTCTCAGGCTCCAGAATTGTGAGAAAATCCACTTATGTTCTTTATAAATCACTCAATTCTAGGTTCTTTTGTTCTATCAGCACAAACAGAGTAAAATGGGGTACTTAAAGGGAAATTTTTTGTAAGTTTGCATGTCTAAAAATTTCTTTATTCTATATCTATGGAATTTTTAAGAGTTTATTTCCTTATAGGAAAAAGTAAGAGACCCTCAACAGGGTCCTCACACCATGATCCTTCCCTGGCCTACAACTGGCCAGGATCCTGGGTATACCCATGGACATGCCCAGTTGTTCAGAAAAACCTGGGACTTGAACCTGGACCTTTCCAATATGGTTTTCAGTATCAAGCAGCAGAACCTGCATGATTCTGCTTGTTCCAGTACTGCTGGGGCAATCTATGGAATTTTAATTTTTGGTTTTATAAGCTATTCTCTGTTTGTTTTGTTTTGTTTTGAATTGTTTATTCCATTTTATTTATCATCATCATCATCATTATTATTATTTTAATTTGCTACAGGGCACATGTACTCATCAGAGACCAGAGAGGGAAGGTGAGAAAGTAAGCAAGCTGTCAGGTCCAGGATTGGAGCTATAGTCAGCCATGTGGGAATCTAGTGCCTTAATCACCATGCCACCTGCTGGCCCCTATTCTCTGCTTTTCTTAATCTTAAAATTAGTACTGCAAAGATTTGACCACCTTCTGTCAAATTCCCATATTTTTATTCATTGCTGCTTACTTTTGATTATCCCACTCTAACAGTCAGTTTGAAGGAAAACAAATTTAGAAGATGAAAGCCTTCCTAGTATTTTATATTAAGAAAGTGTAAGTAGAGCATAGAAAGGTAGTTACCCGAGGCAGGAGCAGTTGGGAGAGGAGAGGTAATTGTTAGTCAAAGGATACAAAATTACATTTAGGAAGAATAACTTCAAGAGATCTATTGTATAGCATGATGACTACTGTTAACCACGATACATTGTATTCTTGAAACATTCTGCAAGAGGATGTAAGTACTCTTGCTTCAAAAATGATAACAGTACTAGGTAATGCATATGCTAATTTAGATTTAACTATTCCACAATGTATATATACTTCAAAACAACATGCACATAATACATACAATTTTATCTGTCAATTTAACTAATAATAAAAACATTTCAAGAAATCCACCATTAACATCATTTGAAAATGATAGCACTAAAAAAGAGTGAGAGATAGAGAAAGTAGTGTGTTCTTTTTCCTTAACTAACAAAGCTTATAAAATCTGGTTACATCACTGGACTACCACATGGCCAACTGAGATTGGAATCCTGGACCTCGGGGCCTGAAAATCATGCGAGGTATGTGCGTGTGTGCCCAAGACCCCAGGAGGAGAATACAGGACAAGGAACTGAGGCATAGCCATCTCCCGGGGGGGGGGGGATTTCTCACTTTCCCTCTCATTATCTCTGTCTGTCTGTCTGTTTCTCTCTCTCTAAGCACACATACTCTATGGTCAAAACTTCTAAAAATCCCTGCCCAACTCTTATTTAGAATTTTGTATCCCAGTATTGCTTTTTACATATTAAAGTCGCCGGGTCCAGGACTTGAACCATGATCATCTAGGTGGGAGTCCAGAGACACAACCGTTATGCCATCTGCTAGTCCCTCCCCAAAGTTGATTTTAAGATAAAGACATTGAGGACTTGGAGAACATGAGAACAAAGACAATAAACAACAATCTCTCCCTAGGTCGCCCAACTTTAACTGAAAAACTTTTGGTTCTAGTGAGTTGTTTTGTTTTGTTTAAGAGAGATTTTAATGCTATTAGATGCATGTGCTTGCTGGAGAGTCAGAGAGAAAGTGAGATATCACCCCCTCAGATGATTAGTAAATGGCCACACCACAATCCCTTCTCTTCCATTCTCCTCTCCTCTTTTGGACACATGCACGCACACACTCAGCATTAGTTTCAAGCCACAGTTTCCAGGACTTGAACTGTGAAAGGCCATGTGGGAGTCCAGCGCCCCAATCACTAAACCACCTGCTGGCCTCTCTAGTAGTTTTAATAACTTGTCTATGTAAGAGATTCCAGCAACTTCATGCATGTAATCTTTTTTTAAGGCTATATGTTCATAAACACATAGGTATTTTACTATAGTTAACACATTATAAAGGCCTTCGGATACAAGGTTTTATAAAAACAAGAAATGTCTTACTATACAACACCTTATAGATAATGTTCTCTAGTTTTTAATTGACTGAAAACAGGTGATTATTACATCCTTTCTTTTTAAATTTTTTTTTATTTTGTTACTATTATTTATCTTTTAAATTGACGAGAAAGAGAAAGGAAAAGTGAGAAAGCAAGCCACAAGGTCTGGGACTCGAACCACAGTAGGCCACATTCAAGTCTAGTACCTTTTTTTTATTATTATTAATAATTTATTTATTTATTTATTTATTTATTTAATATACTTTCATTGAATAATACAACAGCATACCAAATGCAATTTTCTAGCCAGAATACACTGTAAAGTGGCTTAATCATACATGTTATTGTCAACAAATAATTTCCCATTTCTTATTTCCCGTATATGTATACATTCCCCCCAACATTTGTCACGCCTCTGCCATCTCCCACCCTCCTCTCACCCTGTCTCTGCAGTTGCTTTCCATTCCCTTATTCTTTCCCACATTGTACTGACTCACAAAATATCTTAATTAATCTAAATACTTTCAATAGTAAGTTCAGCTAATATATACATATCTGTGAACAAAAGTTGACTTTAGGAATGAAACTCTGGGTAGAACAAATATACTATAAAATAGCACATAGATGAGGCTATACAACTTACTGTGGTTACTAAATAGGTATTTTTTAAATGCATTTTTTTTTTATTTCAAGAAAGGCAGTTTTAGCTTTAATAAATCAAAGTAAAAAAATGTTGAGAGAACTTTGCTTAATACTTAAAGCCAGGAAACAAGCTAGGATTCTGTTCAAATAGTAGGTATATGGACCTATCCACAACCCGAGAGATGACAAAACTCCTTAACACTGGAAAACGAAACATAGAAGGTCAGTAATGTTCGAATCAAAAGTCATGAAATTCAATTTCACCAGTTTGAACTCATGTACTTTATCTTTTGTTGTGGTCCGATCTTTCTGTTTACATTCTGGAAGATAACGTTCAACTTTGGACCTGTCGCTACCACTAAGCTGGCCATTTTCTTAGTTGTTTTAGAACTCTTATTTCTGTGTGTCTGACTTTAGTTTTCCTGGGATAGCACTCCCTCCAGAACTTCTTGGAGAGCTGGTCTGATATTGGTAGAATTCTTTCAGGTTTTGTTTATCTGAGAATGTTCTTGTCTTCTGTTCCAATAAGAAGAATAATCTTGCCAGATGTAGTATTCTTGGTTCAAATTATTTTTCACTCAACACTTTATATTTTCCCATTCTTTCCTTGCTCACATTGCTTCTGATGAGAGGTCCAGTTAGCCTGATGGGATATCCTTTGTAGGTAACTTGACGTTTCTCTCTTCCCAGTCTGAGTATCTTGTCTTTGTCTGTGGTTTTGGTTATGCGGCTAAGATGTGTCCTGGAGATCTTCTTGGGTTGATCCTATTTGGGGTCCTTTGTATTTCTTGGGTCTGGATCTTTGAATGTCTCTCTAGGTTTGGGAAGTTTTCCTCCAGGATTTCATAGAATAGATTGTCAATGCCCTTATTAGTCTCTTCACCTTCTGGGAAACCGATTATCTGAATGTTTAGACATTTAATGGTACCTAGTATTTCTCGTATATTACTCTCATTTTGGGGGGTTACTTTCTCAGTCTTCGTAGTGGATTTTACTAGTCCAGCGATCCTGTCTTCTATATCTGAGATTTGATTTACTGTATGATCTAGTCTTTTAATACTTTCAAAGGTTTTTACTTCCTGTATTATAGCCTTCATTTCCAACAGCTCCATTTGATCATTTTTATGGTGTGTATTTCCTCCTTCAGCTCTTGTAAGAACTTCCTCACCTCCTGGAACTTATCGACTTTTTTCTTCCAGTGTTTGTTGTCTCTCTTCTCTTTCACCTCTGTTAGTTTTGTCACTATGAATATTCTAAATTCTTTATCAGACATTTTCATGAGTTCCATTGTACTGTCTGTGGATGAAGGAGAGTTATTCTTTTCCCTTGGGGATGAGGTGTTTCCTTGGTTTCACATATTTCTTGTGCTCCTATGGTGACTTCTTGTTGTCTGATGGGTTAGTTGTTTCTTCCTAATCTCTAGTAGATCAATCTAAGTGATCAGAAGCACACAGGAAAATGTGGTCTGCAAACTCTTTGGCGTTGTGTTTTTCTCCAGGGGCTCTACCAGGGTAAATTCTCAGCAGAACATCTTCATTACCTTATCTCTGAAATCACTAGATCTCGCTCTCATGGCAGATATTATCATTTCCATTTTTGCTAGAGGGCATGTGCACTCACCAGAAAGACAGAGACAGAAAGACAGAAAGTGAGAAATCACCCCCAAGGGAGGATGGCCACACCATAATCCCTTCTCCTCTATTCTCCTCTCAGGATCTCAGGCACACACACACACGTGCCCGGCGTGAGTTTAAGCCACCGGGTCCAGGACTTGAACCACAGTCGACTACATGGGAATCCAGTGACATAGCCATTATGCTAACTGCTGGTCCTGATGGACTCTGTCTTCTTGGGACCTTGACCACCAAGCCACCTTTGGTCCCTACATCCTTTCCTTTTTAAATCCATTTTCCAGACTTAAAAATGAAGATGCAGTGGTAATAGAACTAACGTTCCACAGAACCTGTACAGTCACAAAGGATTCCTAGAACACTCCCTGCTCCAGTGACAGATCAGTCTTCTATAGACCTTAGGTGAAATGGGGTGGGGAAGAAATCATAGTCAGGGAGAGATAAATAAGGAAAAGAGACATATCACAGATGAACTTAAAATTAGTTTACCCGGTGTGTAAATCCTTGCTTGTGAAGAACTGTCATGTCCAGTCCATGTCTGATGTCCTCCATGTTCCCCCAAATCTGCCGAGGTACAGATACTCTCACTTCATGATAGTTTTGTGAGGAAGCACATTTCTGGAAGATCATCCTATATTATCATTTCCATTTTAACATAGGCAGGGTGGAAGTTCATCTACACATATTGTTAGAATTTCTACTCCCCCTGGGGACACGCACAGGGTGATTGCTATGAAGTCCTGTGTCTGCTCGCCCCTCCCAGCAGGGCAACCTTTCTTTCTTGATTCCTAAGAATGTCTTTCCACTTGATTAGGGGAGATTTTTTTTTTTTCATTCAACTAGAATGGATTTCATTTACAATTAATGCTTGGAAATTGGTTCATGCACATTTTGCTCTTTTGCCCCTAAATATATTCTTCCAGCTAAATGAAAAGCCATCTTTTGTCCTTCAGGAATCACCTATTCATAATCTGCCTCTTGGCCTTAAGGAAGGCACTCAGTATGAAAGAGGGAGTCTCCTCATTTACTCTGATACATCAGGTCATCATCAAAATATTTATTTCCTGATCTTCCCCCACAGAAGGTGACCGAAGGTTAATGAGAACGCAAGAGGATAATAATTAAGGAGGAAAATACATACAATAAAATGCAAAACAAATCAGAATAAATAAAGTTTAGTGTGACTGTTGGGTTACGATGACTTGATACTCAGTATCATAAAGTTTTTTTTTATTTTTTTATTTCCTATTTTGAAGGACAGAAGAAATCTGATATAAATAATGAAACTCTTCCTTACTGACACATCTAGAAATATAAAGAAAAAGTGATCAAAATAAACAGAAATTTTCTCAAAGTTCCAGAATCCTTTACATTTGCCAATGAATAATGTAATAGAATAATAATACTTTGCTGTTTTATTTTAATCACATTTCTCTCTTTTTCTAAAAATTTTAGCTGAGACTGTGTATTCTCTCCAGAGAGAGAGAGAGAGAGAAAGCAAGAATGCACCTCCCATCAGTTAGAGTCACATCATAATTCCTTCTCCATTTCTGCCTTCTTTTCAAGCCACCGGGTCTGGGACTTGCACTACACATGTAGCCTTCAACTCCAACCACCAGGCCATGGGCTGGCCCATATTTCTCTTCTTAAATTATTTATGAGGGTTAGTTTTTTATGTAATTTTTATTGTTTTATTGATTGATGGGACTAGATTTGTCTATCAGGTGAAAAAACTTAATACAATAATGGCCAAGACAAAATAACAATTTACCTCTCACATAATGTAAGTCTAGGGGTAACTACATCAAAGTGTGCAGGGCTGCCTTGTGAAGTACTCAGGACTCAGAATCCTATCCTGCTTTTACCATCATCTTTACCTTTTCATTCCACTTTTTGGCTCCCTATATAGTTGCTCAGACTCCAGCCTTCTGAATTATTCTGCTTCACACCAATAGCTAAAGAAGGAAGGAAGGCAGATAAAAAGAAATGAGTCCTTTAAGAAAACTTCCTGGAAATCAGTCATTTTTGATTAGCTTTGTTGGTTAAAATACATTTTAACCAAGGGTCCAGCTGCGGGTACAGTGGTAATGCAGTGCTCTGTAACACTGGGCACACATGGAAGGTCCCAGGTTCACATCCTGAAGACTCCCTCTGCAGGCCAAGTGCATGTGTGAATACCAGTGATTTAGGCCAGCAGAAGTTGGGGGTGGATCACGGTGTGAAGATCTTGTTGAAGGTCTCCCTCTCTCTCTCTCTCTCTCTGTTTCTTTCATGAAAGAAATAAACTTTAAAGAAGTGTTCAACTCTAACACAAGGGAGCTGAGTGATTTATTCTCATTTGTGATACAGGTAAAAATCAAGCATTACTATTATCAAGAAGTAAAACAACAGGTATTGCAGGACAATTCACATTTCCTAACATGGTAAGGGTATTTGTGTGATAGAATATTATGCTGTAAAAGGAGTATTTTATGTAGAGTTTGTAATTACTGTAAAAGAAAGTATAAGTGACTGTGTATACAGTGCTGCAGACTCTGAGGGTAGGTTCTACAGAATTTACAAGAGGTCAGGGTACACCAGTACTGCTTTATCTAAGATTATAAAACTTGTCAGTGTCTATATAATTTAGTAAACTGAAAACTTAAAAACTCTGATAAAAGTAGATTGAAAATATTTCAGGCCCCTTAGTTTTCTGCAATAGAAGCATGTACAGTCATTTTCCCATGTATATATGCCAACCTTGGATGCTTAGACTTTATATATAATTAAAGTTAGATAAAATTCAGGCTTAAAATGAATCTCACCTGAGAAGAAAATAATTGTGGTTTTCAACTATTCTTAAAAGAAAAAACAATATACAGAAATACTTCCTATGAAACAATGTGGGTTTTTTGCTTTGTTTTGTTTTGTTAGTGAAGTTTCTTGGACATCAAACAAGCTACTTCAAGCATCCTGAATAATTGAGTGTAGATTAATAAGAATGTGTGAGTAAAATTTCCCTCAAAGTGCATAGGCTTAAATAAGAAACAAAACTGAGAAAAATAAATGTGAGATTTCTCTGTAACTAAAATGTTTTTTAAAGCTCCCTTTGGAAAATATGCTGCTCTGCTTCCTGTGTTCCCTCATGCTTGCCCTCCTCACAAATGTTTATGGAGCACCTTTGATTAACCAGGCTCTTTTCTAGGAGCTGGGGACTGCAGTGAAGGAGACGTGGGATTTATAATCCTACAGGAGGACAGAGCCTAAATAAGTAATTAACTGCAGTTGCAATTAATTACAAAAGAGACATGTAGGGTGCAAAGAGAGCATATGACAATATATAACAATGTAAAAGATTTGGGAAAGAAAAAAACACGGAAAACACTGATTAGGAACAGCATGAAGCTGATGAAATGAGTGTATTTACAATCATGAGCTCATTGTAGACTTTATGTTTAAGCTGCAAAAAAACTATATGAAAAGTGAAGAGAGTAAACTGATGACATTGCAACAGGGAAAAACTTGAGGCTGAATTTCCCCAATCATTCTACATGAATCAGGATTACTCTGTATCTATACTTACCAGGGAAAAATTTTAGAAAATTAGAAATGAAAGAGATCACCATCAGAAAAATAATCTCCTAAAATGAAATCCCCCTCCTTGATAAAAAATTCCATATCAATCTATGTCAGCTTGTACTATAGTCAAAAATAATAGTTTTTCTCTTTGAAGGACTCTAGTGTATTTCTAAGGCAGTCTCCTGATGGTATTTTACTTTGGTAATCAATGTAGTAAGCAGGAATCACTGCTTTGGCAGACACTTTATCAGGCATCAATCAAAGTTATAAACTTGATTCATAAGTTGAAGAACACAGCGATGATATTTAAGAAGACAGCATGTGGGGAAGGAAGGGCTCCATAATGTGTCATAGGCTGCTGAGGTATCAGCTCAGAGATAACAGCTTTGCATTTACAGCTCACCAAAAAGCTCGTGATTACACTTGATCTCAGACCACTTAACATTAATAAATAAAATGAATTTTTACTTTTTTATATTACATACGATCCATTTTCTTTGTTTTTGCCCATTTCCCCAAATTCTGTGTTATTGTTACTAGACTCTAGTATCGTAATAAATCAAGGTAGTAAAATTGTTAATAAGAATATATCTGGGATGATTTCTCAGCTTTTTCCTCAGAGACTGGAATACTTTGAGCATAAAAGACAACTGTGATTATTGATGTTGACCTATTTGACACAAATAGAAAACTTTCATAATGATATAGTAGGAAACAGTAAACTGAACCCTGGACTTGAACTGAGTCTGAGAGGAAGTAGAAGAATTCTGTGTTACAGAGGGAAATATATGAATAGACTCAAGACCATCATAGTAACCATATTTAAGCTCAACTCAGACAACAAATGTCATGTGTTGGGAAGAGGGGAGAAGAGTGTTATAGAGCCAGATCAGCAGCCACATAAAGCCATACATATTTGCTGAAAACTCCAATGGGTACTGTTCACATAGACTATGATGTGTGCAGCAGAAATTTTCCACAATCTTTCACGGTTGTCCTCAAGCCTGTTGATTATTGTCAGAGGTGGTTTTCTGCTTGAGATCCATAGAAAGGCAGAAAGGGAATGCAATGAAATAAGTAAAGCATGCATTCAGAGTTCCAACATTAAACACTGTTTTCCAACATGTATTCTATTGATAAATCAGAGCCAGATTTCAGGTTGTCCTCTCAGTCTTACAAGTAGAATATAATTTTTCCTTCATCAGTGAAACTTCATAATAGGTAATAGCTCTTACTGGTTAACATTAGAGAACATAAGTTTAAATCTTTATCAAAGGCTCAGGTTCAGGGTCAGCAGATGGAATGGTGGTTAAGGAAGATGGATCCCCACATGGCCGACCACTGTTCCAGTCCCAGACCTGAAGGTTTGCTTTCTCACTTTCCCCCTCTCTGTCTTTCTCTCTCACTCTGTTCCTCTCTGGTCAAAGTGAAAAATAAAATAAAATAAAGTTAAATAAAAAATAATTATTAAAACAAAACAAAACAAAAAATCTAGGTTCAAAAAATTGAAGGACTCAATTCTGGCTATCTATATTTTACCAGTCAGGGGTCTGCATCAAGGCTTCATTAGATCTCAGATGATATGGTTTTTTTACATCATAACTCAACATTTAAGAACACTGCAAACAGGGCCAGATGATGGTACAGTGGCAATGCAATGCTCTGTAATGCTGGACCCACATGGGACAGTGTTGGGTTTGTGTTAGAAAGTTTCCAGAATACATCAAGTGTGCATGTGCCCATGATCCAGGCTCACCCAGACTAGGGTGTATCTTAGTGTAAAGACCCTGTTGGGGTACCTCTCTAACTTTCTTACTCTTTTTCTTATGGAAGAAATAAATAAAATTTGAAAAGAAAACATTATCAACAGCCAAGAAGAATTTGTTTTCCCTGCTGGTGAAGAAATGTTTGAAACTCCATGAAAAGAAGACTCCTAGACTTAGATTCACAAATGCTCTTTTTCTGAGGAAAGATCATATTGCATTTATTTTTTTGGACGCTGAGTAACTTAAAGCTCATCACATTCTTCTCTTTGTGTTGGCTTCTGGTAAGCCTAGAGCTACATTTGTCATCTACTTCTAGCAAATGTAGAGGAGAAAGAAATCCATTTCTACATCCTGGTCTATCCCACAGCTTTACTGATATTATACTTTCAATTCTCCTGCTCTCCAATTGCCTCAGCTATTTTTAAAAACGTTTGTGTTATATTTTTGTAAACTACTCCAAGCTGTCATTAATCAGGGTGAAATATCAGTATAAATAAATTCACATTTCTAGAAGTGTAGGATTTCTCTGAGAATAGCCTAAATACAATTGGACTCAAACTCAAAAATTAGTTCATATCTTAGTATTCATAAAAAGAAAAGACTATCTCATTTAATATGTTAAAAATATTATTCCATTTAGAAATAGCATAATGATGAATTATAAGTCATGTAAAGGTCTACAATATCTTATCATCATTCAAAAATGCAAAAATTCTGAAAATACATATATTTTTTGTTTTGCAACTGTTCTAGCACAAAACATGACCTGATTTGACATGAGACTGCAGTTCTTAATTTATTTTAGGGAGTATGAATATTCATATGTTTCTTTGAGCAATAGAATATATTTGATTATAGTGAGCTGTCTCAGGCTCTGTTCTGTGGAACATATAGTAAATATATTCCATATATCTACCATATAATTTCCTACATATCACTGGAAAAATTATGATTTCTAATACACATCTTGTATTGAATAGGGATTGTGGACTTATAAATACATATGAAATATTATCTGTATTCATGAAGACAATTTTTATCATATGTGTAAAGCAATATGGGGGGGATTATTAAAACCTCTCTGTTTTAACTAATGACTTTTTTTTTAAAAAAAAGATCTAGAACTTTTTCACTTTCAAGTTAAATTCTTCTTGTCTATTCTACAGCTATAAAAATCACTTAACTTTTTAAAAATTATTTAACTTTGGGACCAGCAGTTAGCTTAAAGGCTATGTCGCTGGACTCCACATATTTGACTGCGGTTCAGGTCCCAGACCCGGCAGCTTATACTCACGCCGGGTGCATGTGCATATGTGCCCAAGATCCCAAGAGGAGAGTGGAGGAGAAGGGATTGCAGTGTGGCCATCCCCCCGGGGAGTTATTTCTCGCTTTCTGTCTCTCTGTCTCTCTCTGTCTTTCTGACAGTGCACATGCCCTATAGGGAAAACCTCTCCAAAAAATTTTTTTAACTTTATTAATTATTATTATTATTTAAATTTGACCAGAGAAAGAGCGAGAGCGAGAGAGAGAGAGAGCAAGTTGCCAGGTCTGGAAAACAAACCATGGTCAGCCATGTGGGAGTCCAGCACCCTTAACCACTACACTACCTGCTGGACCCAAGATCACTTAACTTTCAATTCCCATAAAAAAATTATACTTAACTCCTCAGTATGAGAAAATGTGCCCCATTGCCTTCATCTTGTCATGAGAGATGGCCTAATGCAGTCCAATTAGTCCAAAGAAATATACACCAAAAAGAAATTTCAATATAATTGCAAGCCACAAAGCCAAGGCAAGGAATGAAATGAACTGCAATAAATTCAACCAGTGCTCCCAGTAACTATTTTTCTGAGAAGTTACATTAATTTATAACAAAATTAAGAAGTATACTAAAATTATTAAATCAGAATTGGGTGGGGCTGGCAGGTGGCATGGTGGTTAAAGCTGCTGAACTCTCACATGGCCAATCACATCACTATGTGAGTCCCAGGCCTTATGGCTCGCTTTCTCACTTTTCTTATCTCCCTCTGTGTCTCTCTCTAGTCAAATTTAAAAAATAATAGTAATAAATAAATAAATGAAGTTAAATAAAATCATTCTTTAAAAGAAAAAAATGATTGGGTAACTCCTAAGAAGCTCTGACTTGGCACTAAGAAGTGCCAACATTTGACATCTACCATGCATTTGGAGTGATAAGGCATTTAATATTTATCTTGGAAGTTTAACTTTTTTTGTACTTTAAAAAATTATATTTATTATTTACACTTAATCACTATACATCTTTACAGTGTACAACATGGCTTTTCCCTAC
>NW_006199814.1:2593515-2598035 GCF_000334495.1 Tupaia belangeri chinensis
AATACAGTGTGTTTCAATCAAGGGAAGCCTAATTTTTATTTAAAATAAAAATTTAAAACTTTTTGAGCAAGTTATAAATGCATGTACTTTGTACAACAGTTTGCATTTATTATCTCATTTAATCCTTATATCACGACTGAGATAGGGACCATTATTATTTGTTTTTTACTGATAAACAGACTTGGGACTGCTCTGTAATCTAGTGGTTAAGGGAAGCCAGATCCCACATGGCCGGCTGTGACTGGAATTCTGGGCCTGGTGTCTTGAAAAACACACCAGGCACTGGTACAAGTATGACCCAAGTCCTGACAGAATGAAAAAATGGAGGAGAAGGGATTGAGGTATAACCACCTTTCACTGGGAGATGTTTACTTTCTCTCCTTTTCTCTCACTGTCCCTGTTAGTCTCTCTCTCTGGTCAGCACATGTTTCCTCTGGCAATTAAAGACAAACAAACAAACACACTTAGGAAATTCTTGCGGCTAGTAGGTAAGAGAGGCTTCTTTCAAGTTCAGTTCACTATACTCTTCCTGGGGTTCATCTACTATGCTGAATATATTTACTTCTGCCTTCCTGCAGTGAAAGGCTGGGAGGCAGCAGATGAGAGAGAAAAACAGCATTGGAATCTCTCCCATGCCGATGACTATTTTTCTTAGTTTTGTTTTGTTTTTTGAGAGATTTTTGCTATAGAGCATGTGAGGACAGAGTCAGAAAAACAGAAAGTGAGAAATCATCCCCCAGGGGAGATGGTCATGCCACAATCCCTTCTCCTCTACTTTCCTCCTGAGATTTTAGGCAAGTGCATGTGCATGTGCTCACACACACACACACACCTCTACCCCCCCACACACACACTCACACTCATACCCAGTGTGAGTTTCAAACCACCAGGTCCAGGACTTGAACTGCTGTCAGCCATGTAGGAAGTACTACAACCACCATGCCACCTGCTGGCGCTACAGCTGACTATTGTACTATTATAATTTTGAAAAAGATATCAGGGGTGTAACCTGCAGCATGGTGGTTTGGGCATCTGGATCCCATATGACTGCCCATGCAGTTTTGAATCTCAGACCCACCAGCTTGAAAGATGTGCTGGGCCCCTGTAGTGTGTGCCCAAAACCCCAGTAACAGAGAGAGAGATGGAGAAATTATTGTAGCATAACCATTCTCTCTGTGGATACTTTCTCTCTTTTCTTCTCTCTGTTTTTGTCTGGTGCATTCATGTGCCATTTGGCAAAAATTAAAAAAAATAATAATATGACAGATGTCTATGGAATATGGTATGAAAGGAAGAGAAATAATTTTTGAAAGAAGGGGAAAGAATAGGTACTCCTAGAAGCAGGATCTGGTAAACAGAAAGTGGAGCTTGGTATGTGTTGGGGAAAAGTGTAGCAAATGTGATTTTACATCCTCACCAGCTAAAGCTGAGCAGTTGTACACTACTGCAGATGCTGCCGTTTGGTGAGCCCAGTCCTGCTTCCCAAAGCCCATTTACCCACTCCCTTTACTGCAGAGGTGGGAAAGTTAAGTACTTGGCTTTCTAGTCTTCATCACTAAAGCCACACAGGATCTAGTCTAGTTAATGAGAGGTTAAGAGGAAGTCTATTGAGAGCAGACCACCCCTTTCTAAATAAAAAGACAAGCTTTCTAAGGAGAAAGTTCTTCACCCTCCCATTGTCTTTTTCACTTGAACTTGGATATGATTTGCAATTGTGTATAGGCATGTTGTGACCAGAAGAATCACAGAAAGACTGGCCAGCTGCCACCTTGCTCCATAAACTGCTCTGTGTTTCAACTTCTAGTCAGTTATGCAGTTTCTTGCAGTCCTAGACATTCCTAATTAATACATATGTCATTTGATCTTTCTTCTTTTCCACAAACAGAATTATGTTTAGGTAGTTTCAGAAGAATGTGACATTAAAAGTGATGTGATTTCATGCTGGCAATCCTCAGCTCCCATGCACTGTGTGCAGCCCCTACACTTCTGCTTCAGACACAGTTCCCCATTTTCCAGGCAAGTCAGGGTTACCCACTCTTTTGTTCATGCTATTGCTTCTGCTGGAAAACTTCAAGGGCCTTCTGAACAATCTCCTGCACTGGGAAATGTTTTCCGGTTCTCTCAGGTCCCTCAGTGCTCTGTTCACGTCTCCCTTTCTGTCCCCTGAACACGCAATTCAGATATTTATTACACCCCTGACTCTTTGTATTGTATTCATATATTTACACATGTGTTTCTACATGTTGCATGAGTCAGACACACAACAGGTGCTCAATAATATTTTGCTGAATACTTTTTTTCCCCCTAGAGGGGACAAGTGCTTGCCAAAGAGAGTTGAAACAAGGGAGAGAAAGAAAGTTCCTCATGGTGGGGCACGGTTGGGCTGCAATCCCTTTGCCTCCATTTCTCCATCCTGGTTGGTTTTGCGACACACATGCACCCATGTTCAACCTGTTTTTCAGGCTGCCAACACTGGAATTAAAACTACTGGGGTTGGTTCTGTGGAAGCCAGCTCCCTTAACCACTATGCCACATGGCTGGGCCAATATTTTATTAAATATATGTTGATTAATTTCTTCTTTTGAACTCCCTTGAAACTTTATTTTTACTTTTCTTTGGCACATATAATTTGTCTTTCTAATCCTATCACTAAATAGTTTACTAAAAAGTACACTACTTAGAGGCGAGAATTATGTCTTACTTATCTTTGTGTTTTATATGTATTTTTAAGCTAAATTCATATTTAATACATTGAATTCGACTTGGTAGTTAATACTTTAAGCATATCTCAATCATCATGTTATTTGCTATATTCCTTTGTGTGTTTGTGTGTGTGGGGGAGGTTGAATAGAGAGCAAACTATAACTATACAGTTCAATAAAGGACTTTTTAAAATCTCTCCTATTTACATCAAAAGTGAGAAATTAATTTAGCAAATTTAAAAGGGAAACCCGGGTCACACGTCCCCTGATTCAGAAGTATCTGAAGGATGTAAAAGAAGAAACTGTACTCAAGAACTTTCCAGTTTTCCCTCTCTAGCAGTCAATCCGATTCAAGTGCAGTTTAATAAGTTAATTGCAATATGTGATTGACAGAAACAGGGGACAATGTCTGATGTGAGGACTTCTCTATAAAAAAATTATGATAATAACTAAGGATCCTATTATGTCATTAAGGACTCTATGTCTTGGTTGATGCACAGCTAGACTTTTTCAGAATCTACCTTGAAGTGATTGATATCAAGCTTGTATTCCTCCCTTATGTCACCAAACCAGCAATGGAGAGAAACCTCCATCAGGATCAGTTGGATCTTAAATCCTCTGAGCCTAAAGATCTAGGATGTGAACAGCATCACTGGAAATCTACTAGACACTGTCACTGGTTTTGCCAGAGTTACTTAGAAACTGAAGCATAAAAATAAGCTATAATGAGATTCACTAATTTTTTAAAAAATTGCAAGAAAACCTCCAACAGTATCCATAATAAATAAACAAACAAACAAAATAAAAGTGTGGAAGATACTTTTCATTATACAATAAAGTGAATTTAGGATAATGGAAATTTAAAAACATGCATAACATTTTTAAAGAGTTGTATTTCCAAAAACCAAAAGGCTTTAAAGTATTTTGTTTCTGAAATAAATTAAAATAAGTGATGCATTAAAATGCATTTTTATATTTAAAAATAATATGTACATAATAATTTCTAAAAAGAATATGCTTACATCTATTTTTCCAAATATCAGATAATTAAAATGGACGTTTAATAGGTGTTATTTAAAAATGTTTTTGAAGTTACATTTCTTATCTGAATATAGCTTTTACAGCAATATTTCTAAAGATTTATGCATATTAGTTTTTAATAAAATATTACAAATATTATGTTCATCTCTTAAATATGAACATGAGAGAATTTTAAAAATCAATTAATTGAATGTAAATCAACTGTAGAAATGAAAAGATTTTCAACATATTAAAGTTTTCCATTAAAATGAGAAAAACTCATCAATTTGTACTTGAATGTAAAAATGATTGTATCAAAAAAACTTTCCTCAGAAAGTGAAAACAGCTCATCATTACATGGCAAAATAGTTGCTTATTCATCTAACCTACACATTTACAGTATCTGATTTATTCACCACTGAAAATCAAATCTATTGCAGTTCAGATAATTTCTCTGCATTAGGAAAATGAATAAATTAAAAGTGTGCTTCAGCGATTTAGTCCTCTTAAGCAGAGATTCTGCAAGCTCGGTAGAAGATGTCAAAACCTGCTGATATCTAACAGAGTCAACTCCAAGTTTGTGTATCCCGGTCCACTCTACCTTTCCATCAGGCAGTACATGTGGAAATAGAAAAGCAGCTCTCTAATTAATCAAAGTCAGATGTGCCTGAACGCCTGGAGTTGCTGCTGATCCTTGTCCCAGCTTCTCCCATGTTCTCGCTCTATGTTTTTACCTTGAAAACTTCTGCTCTGAGCTGGGAATGCCTGAAGGGCTTGCACGGTAAGTCAATGTGAAAT
>NW_006199814.1:2598352-2603223 GCF_000334495.1 Tupaia belangeri chinensis
TAAATGATTTAAGGCAGCAATTTTTCACACTCTCAAACTCTGACAAACGCCCAGATTGCCTCTCATGTCTGACTTCAAAATATTCAAAGAAAAGCTATTTTTATTAAAAACACTCTAGAGAAAATTGTATGTCACTTGTTCTCTGATATAACTTCATTTCTCCTGACAGTGACAATTTTCACCTCAGTACAATTTCTTTATTTTTTCCAAAGCTAATTCTGCTTAATATTAGTATTTATACAAACTCATATCAACTTGTCTCTGTGAAATATTCAAGGGTGTCAGGTAAATGTTGCTCACTGTCATTCATCTTCTTTGGGTGTTCAAAATGATCAATCGATTTAAAACTACATTTAGTTACTTTGGATATTATTGTTTTATTTGTAAGGGAGAACTTAACAACTGTGAAAACCCTTCATTTGACAAACCTGTGTCTGCAAACTGTAAGAAATTCCAACCTTGATGGCACGCGTCTGTTGCCAAAGATTGTAAAAGTTTACATTAATAAATCTATTTGTTCTATGCCTTTAAATAAGGCAGGTAATACAGTGCATGTTTTGTCTTATGCTGCTTACATGTTAATAAGATTACGGTGGATGTCATATTGCTCTGAAACATCACATTTGCTTTATTATGAATGCTGGCAGTGCAGAAACATCACATTATAATCACTTCAAAAAAGAAATATATTCTGCATATTTTCATATGTGTTTATAATTCCACTAAACCTCAGCAGAATCAAACTCAGTAGGGACAAGAATGACAGAAGGTTTAATGTTCCAGAGACTGCTGAAATCTTGGTGCATTGATACATAGCAGAATGGTTAATATGTATAAGGTTACCTGTGACCTCTGACCTCAAAGCATATCTTCTGGCCTTATCAAATTTCCATGAGAAAAAGTAACCAGTATGTGAATTTTCCACAAATAATTTGGGGCTTTTTAAAGGGGTTAATTCTGTTTTTACCTGTGAAAGCCTGAACCAAAGTGTTTATAAACATAATAGTAACAATCAATAATTGTATCATCCAGGTACTATAGCAATGCAGCAAACTTCTTTTTAAATAAATGTATGAATTTCCTGTAAGTATGCATTTGATAGCCCACTAAATGTTTCATTTCAAAATAAACCGAATCGTTTTTATTTCATTTATATCCATAACAAAGAAATCAATGAAAGAATTACTTCTCAGCCTTCTTCTGCACCCAGTGCTGGGGTCAGGTCAAAAGAAGTACATCAAATATAGCAGAGAAGTACATTTCATAAATTTCAATGTTACGACAGTGCCACACACAGCTCCTAGACCAACACTCTGCATGAGAACTTGTCATCTTTCTTGTCTTTAACTTGTGACATATTTTTTGTTTAGAAGTCGTAACTATTTTGATTTCACTTTGTTTCCTCAGGTTTTATTTATCATTGATTCACTAATGGGAAAACGGATTTAAGACATGCTTAAACATAACAATCTCTATATTTCTCAATATTTAAGGATTTTAAAGATAACTTATAGATACGTGATTAAATCTGTGAATTGTCTATGGCTTAACTTAAACAGTTGTTGAAAGCCAAAATTTTATTGGTTAAACAACTTTGTGAGTATGTGCGCACACATGCATGCACACACACACAAGGAGTGCTTTACAGGAGAGATTAGAAAGCTTGTTATGAATTAAAATTTGCTTGATATTTACAAAAATGGAGCTCATAGTAAAAATATGCATATTATTCTACTTTTATTTGCATTTTCAGAAAAAGCTAGGTAGTGATAGTTGAAGATTGTTATTTATAAAAATTAAAAAATTAACGAATTAAACTTATATCATGACTTGATTAATATTTAGTTTATATTTTGCAAGATATTTATACAAATGGGAAGAAAATATAGAATTTACTTTCTGACTAAAATACAATTTATTTCATACATTTTGTTATAGGAAAATAGCAATTGTTTACCTGTAATATAATTATCTTAGATAATACCAATGAAATTTATTGACCTAAAGGGCTCTCTTACACTGAGCTCTACACTTTAATAAAAATTTAAAATCATGCATTTCTATGATGTTATTATTTAGGAAATAATATTATTTTAAAAAAACCCCATAACTTACCAACTTAAAATCCTATAAGAAATGTAATTTCCCATTGCTCATGAAAATAAATGTTTTATTCTCTGTAAGGGGCTGTGTAAATAATGTTACATAAAATACATGAATTAAATGAAATTATACACACGCACACACACACGCACATATAAAATGTTTGCTTTATTGAAACCACTCAGTCAAGTATATTTATGTTGTTTCAATTGTTTTAAAAATAAAATAATGATTTATTAAATGTCTGTCTTTTCTTTCAACCTCAGCATTTCAGTGTGCCGCACTTGAATAATTTTATGTAATATTTTAAAGTACCCATTACTTAAGTAAAAATTAGAAATTAGATGGAGCACACACACAATCCCACACATACATACACGTTATATATAGATTAAAAAATCATTCAGCAACATCACTTTAAGTAGTCTTGGGAGTGTACCTTTGTCACTGAGTCTAGTCTAAACATTTTTTGTATTTAGGAAAAAAATACTTGTGTGTGTGTGTGTGTATGTGTGTGTGTGTGTGTGCATGTGTGTGTATCTGGACTCTTTCAATGTGATCTATGCCAAGAAATCAAGGAAAGTGATAAAAGCTGGAAGAGAGAGTGTACATTAGTGGATATTTATATTGGCAAGACCTGAACATTTTATAAAAGTAAAACAAACACAGAGGTTGCTTATTTCTGAAAGGAAATCACCCTCACTGAATTTCTTTCAGGAAAACATAATTGCCTAAAATGATATAAATCACTATTGCTATCTCTAACAAATTAACTTCAAATGCTGGCAATGCCAAGAAGCTACATTAAGTTTTCTCTTGTTTACTTTTTCCTAATCACCATAAAAATCCCTAGTGAAACAATTATTCTTAAAACAATCAGGACAATATATCTCTATAGAGGAGAAAATCGATTTAACAACAAAACTAGATTTACCTTTATTGATCAAGAGGCGTTCAGTGTAATTTTAGTGAATTATGCCTCCCTCTCATTTCCTCACAGACATTTTTCAGTGATGCTCGAAAGGCAGATTGCAAACTACTGCATAATCTTGCATGTTATTTACCTGCTATCTTAATCATTACTTTTCAAAATATATCTGTGTGTGTGTGTGTGTGTGTGTGTGTGTGTGTATACAAACTAAATATTTATTTTCCATTATGTGAAACAGTATAACTGCTCTGTGTGACTTGGTTGATAGTACTTACCTAAGAACCTGATACCAATTTTTTTTCAATTCATTAGTAAAGAAATCAGGTCTTCATGAAAGGATTCAGTATCAAAGAAACAAATCCATGTTCATCTTAGAACAGAATTAGAATGATTAAGGAGGACTATATTGTTTCTTCTTAAATAAGAGTAATTTTTAAAGACACTATTAACACTTTCACATCTAAAACTTCTTGGCAAGCAGAGAGGAAACAAAACAGAATTGGAGGCACAGAAAATTTCATTTTGCTGAGCTGCATGCCACAAAACTTGTGTATAGCATTTTGAGAGAAAGATTAAGAGTCAGCTAAAAATATCTCAGAGATGCTATCTGTTGTCCACTTAAATACATGTCAAAATTAGTCATATTGACTTTATCCTTTCAACAGCAATAAAAATACTCTGTATTTTGTCAGAATATTGCTTGATCTAAAATATTGCACATCTCTTCTTTCTGCTGTAAGCAGGACAAGATGCTATAAAGCAGTCCTTATGTTTAAAAAAAGAATAATAAAGTTCATTTTTACATTAAAAGGTTAAACCAGGACTATGTCTAAATACATAGTTAAAAGAGTTTTCCTTGTAAATCTTAAATTGAATTTTAATGAATCAGTACAAGATTGCTATTATTCAACAGATAATAGTTGCCTTTGCTTACTTAAAAAAAAATATATATATAAATAGATAGATACACACACACATGCACACACACATACACACACACACACATATATATGTATTAATATATATACAGACCTTATATATACACACACATGCACTTTTTTTTAAGTTAGAAATTTAAAACAACTTGGAAGTGGTACAAAACATAATATAATATTGAATACATACAACAGTATTCACATGTTTCAAAAGGCACTGGAAGTAGGAAGCACGAAACTTTGAGGGACAAAAAAAAAAAGTCGTATTTGGAACATACAATTTTAGTCCTCTGTACAATTCTTCCTTCCTGTCTAGGGAAGTCTCTAATAGCCAGCAGTGTGTTAAAAAAGGGTGACACCAGGTAGGAGGGTAGTAGTCCTGTGTGGGGGACCCAGACCAACTTAATAAGCCTCCTTTCCAGAATGTCCTTCTATGTGAGAATCCATGGTCGATTACTCTTAGCATAGTACATTGGATTGTCTCCCATTTTCCCCATAAAGGAAGGAATAAAAATGACCATTTGTTTAAGTTGTGAAAATTAAAAGGGTATTGGACATAAAGAATGTCACACACCTGTGACATGTCACAGTCCTTACTACACTGCAGGAGAGGTATGAGAGGAGGTGGACAGGTGAATGACAGAGGAAAAGTCAACTTGCGTGAGAAGTGGAAGCCAACGTGCCATATAATCATATACATGGTATAGGGGCTGTAAGAAGAAACTTAGCTAAGCTTAGCAGCAAACTGAAAATAAAAAAAGCAAAAAAGAAATATTAAACCCACACAATAAAACAAGAAAAAAAGGGGAAAGAAAAATTAACAGTCAAGATGAGGAATGAGCAGCCTATAGATTAATGCTTACATGGAGTTATATAAACAAAATGGAGAATACTGTAGGGAA
>NW_006199814.1:2603782-2616282 GCF_000334495.1 Tupaia belangeri chinensis
TTATAAATAATGAATTTGCTAAATCAAAAAGATGACAATATACAGCTAATAATGTGAAAGACTAATTCATTTTCCCATTTTAAAGTTTAGATTTTCAAAATCATGTTAATTAAGTCATGGTTACTATGATTTACAAAGTCTATTTTCCATAGCTTTTCAGAAAATATAAAGAAACTTTTGCTTATTTTGTTAAATTAATGTTAACTGAGATGACATCTTTCCCCAGCCTTAAGGACATCAGTGGTTTTGTACAATCATGCACAGAAAGTCATGTTAGTATTGGAAACTGCTATATTAAATTATAACCAGATTTATAAAAAGCATTCCTTAAATAAATAAGATTTTAATATTAAAACAATACAGTTTGAGATAACAAAAAAATTTCAATTCCTAACATTCAGTTCATATTCTATTGTACTATGCAAAAATCATTATTTTAAACAAACCATTAATTAAAGTAAAATAAATAGAATTAAATTTGAGTTTAGCATATTAAATGGGAAATACAAAAATATTCCTTTTAGATAATTCAGAGATACTAAGCTAGCAAAAGTACTCTAACATGTATCTTAAAGATATAAGTAGATTGCATTCATATTTATAACTTTTCTTTGTTCCAAATTAACACTAACATGAATGTACTTAAGTAGTTATTAGTGTAACATTAAACTATAACTGTCAAATGGATAAGCAAAACTTCTAATAATATAATTTTCAATTGGTTTTCATATAATATGAAGTGTTAATCTTAAATGTATTTTAGGGACTTTCTGTTATATGTATATCATCTTATTATTTTTGTAGTAAGACAAGCATCACTGAACATAGGTAAATTGGACTACTTGTATGTATTATATTTCTATGAAAAAGTGGAGAAGACCTAGAGCTTTTTTATAAAAGAAGTATTGTTAAACAGAATTTTAATAAACCAATAAAATAATGTTATTGTTCAATAGGTAATAATTGCCTTTATATAAACTCAAAAATATTGTTTAAAGTGATTAATATACAATGCTCCATTATGCATCTGGGAGTGTTGATGCATAATTTTTAGTTCTAATGTTATTATGTAATTGAGAGAACATGTTCATTTGCTCTAATAACTACTAAGATGCACTTAATAAAATGAAATGTAATAATACTTATAATTTAATCTATTCATGGAAGTAATTTTAAAAGTCTACCACTCTCCTTAATGTGGGTAACATTCATAATTTATAAAGTGTTGTGATGCCGAACTGACAATGCCATTGTTTTTTACACTTTGAGATGATTCTGCAGCCTTCATATCATCTGCATACCAACCTCAGGATTATCAAGGGCAAACAAAAGATAATTAACACCAGAAACAGGCAAATGCAGAAGCTAGCGACTGAGGGTTCTCATTTAATGCAAGACTTCTGGAAACCAGAAAATGAAATGACTATAGAAAAGCTCATCTTTAAAAAAAAAAATTTCAGTATCTTATTCTTTATATATGCCTTTTTACCCCAGTTTGTAAAGGTAACTTATCTGACAACATGGTCTCAAAGTGGAATAGTCATTAGCTATAGCAGAGTTAGTAAAAGTGCCTTTTCAAAGAGTACATTTCAATTATAAACTTTATAATTGTCATTTATTCAATACCTGTTATAATCATGAATTTATTTATATGTATAAGATGTAAGTAAACTTCTATAACTTCTACCATGTTTTCCCCTCTCTGAAGTGGAGTACAATGAAAAAAGAATTTTAAACAACTAAATGGTCTATTTTAATCTTAGTTGCAGATTATATAACACTACATGCAGATATTACAATATGTTTAAATGATGGTTTCACTTTATTCAAATCTCACATTTATTCACATGAAATTATATTAGAAGAGGAATATGCTATGTTAACCTTGATTATATCACTATCTTACTGGTTAAATGAAATTATTTTTATCTTTCCTACTAAGTGCCCTTTAACTTTTCATAACTCATCACTATTAGTGTGATTTACATATATGGGTATTTTCACTTTACAGCAAAACATGGGGCAATTGATATATGTTTTAAAAAACAAACGTATAAAGTTCTGAAACAGTTATAAAATTAGATTTGAAATAAATAAAGTGACATATCTCAAAACAAATTCATATACTGAGAGCTTTTTATAAAATGTTAGGTTTCTCTGATAAAGTTTCATGTTTTTAACAATTAGTTTTAACTGAAATGGATGTGTTAGTGACAAGCGGAGGAGCTTACAATCATGAAAGAATCATATTGGAACATGGCCTTTTATCACATGGATTTTTATATAATATGGATATAATCACACTTTAAATATTCTGGAAATGATTATACATTGTAGATCTCTGATGTAATACAGTTGATAGGTCATTTCCAAAACACCAGCATTAAATGGACATTCCATAAAACCTCTTCATCAGAAACATGATTGAGAGTTTCCTCCTGAATTTTTTCTTGTTTGTGTAATAGCAACTATCTGCCCAACATCTAAAAACAGCCAAAAGGGATCATATTTCATATTTAGTTTAATGCAGTGTATAACCTGGGCTAAACATGCTATCTGGTTACATTTTAAGGTATCAAGTCATTGTCTTAGAAAGAATATATAGTTAAAAATAAATCCTTCTTATACAGCATGATTATTAAGACAATTATTTTGGTCCTATCCCCAGCTTCTTTCTGCCAGTTTCTTTTCACTGGAATATGTTTTGCCTGCTGTTAGGTACCAAAAGCCTACATTTGGTCTTCTATTACCTAACATATCTTCTTCCCACTCTTCTCATTCAATGACCATAACAAAGTCTATTTTCAGGGGCCAGCAGATAGCATAATGGCTACATTGCTGGACTCCCATGTAGTCAATTGCGGTTCAAGTCCCAGACCTGGTGGCTTAAACTCATGCTGGGTGCGTGTGCATGCGTGCCCAAGATCCCAAGAGGATAATGGAAGAGAAGGGATTGGGGCGTGGCTATACCTCCTGGGGGTGATCTCTCACTCTCTGTCTCTCTGTCTCTCTCTGTTTTTCTGGCGAGCACATGCACCCTATAGCAAAAACTTCCCACAAAAAAGAAAAGTCTATTTTTCAGTTACCATTAAATGTTCTGAACCTCTCTCTTAAAATGTGTGCCTAGGGGCTGGCAGGTGGCATAGTGGTTAAAGGCACTGGACTCCCACATGGCTGACCACAGTTTGAGACCTGAACCCAGAAGCTTGAAACATGCCAGGAATGTGAGTGTACGTGTGTGCCCAAAATCCTGAGAGGAGAATGGAGAAAGGACTACAGTGTGGTCATCCCCTCCGTGGTGTGATTTCTCACTTTCAGTCTCGTTGCCTCTCTGTCTTTTCAGCACATGCATGTGCCCTATAGCAAAAATCTCTAAGAAAGAAAAATCTGGGTCTACAGATATTTGTATCTGAATATGCTCCCAAATAGACATGTGGAAAGCAATTATGATTGCTTATGTCACTCATCAGAGCATTTATCAAAGCTTGTCATTGGTTAGACTTTTATCACATCAAACCAAAGACACAAGCCAAGAACCTGGGAGTCATCCTAGACTTTTCCTTATTCTTCATTTAATAAATTGTGCAGTCCTACTACTTTATATGGTAAACATCCTTAAGATCTCTTCTCTGTATTCCTACCACCACTAACTTAGTGGAGGCCATAACTATTGCTCCCTCCGGTTCTGTCTCCAATTCCAAACTGTCCCCGTCAAGTCTCTATATCAGGAGTCAGCAAACTGTTTCTGTAAAGGGGTCAGGAAATAAATATTTTACACTATGTATCCATACAGTCTCCATCGCTACTATTCAATTTCTTATACAGCACAAGAGTTACCACAGATACTATGTAAAAGAATGGGTGTAAATGTATTACAATAAAACTTTATTTGTAAAATAGGGCAGTAGATGGATTTGGCAGGAGCACTGTAATAGTCTAACTCCTGCTCTAAAATGCTCCTAGAGTAAAATTTCTGATAAATTAGATCCCAGGGCTAGTTTATTTATTCACTGCATTTTCTTCTTCTGTAGAAAAACATCCAACTTCCTTAGCATGATCTAAAATGATACTTTATGGTATTGTTTCTACTTTTCACTGCCACTGCCACTTCACATTCACATACTTTATATTTGTCAATCCCATCAATTTGCAATAATTCCAGTCATCATTTTCATTCTTTCATCTTTGCACAAGCCATGCTCATTACATGGGATAAAGACATGTCTTTTTTCTTTTTTTATGGATTATTTTATTTAACTTCATTTATCTATTTATTTATTTTTAATTTGACTGGAGAGAGAAAGAGAGAGAGGGGGAGAGAGAGAGGAAAAGTGAGAAAGTAAGCTGCCAGGTCTGGGACTTGAACTGTGGTTGGTCATTTGGGAGTTCGGCGTCCTTAACCACCATGTCGCCTGCCAACTTCGAGATAAGTCGTTTTTCTTTTGCTAATGCATTTCTACTCATGAAGACAAGGAGCATGTTTTCTTTATCTTTGTATCCTAGATATTTGGTCTGATGTCTACAGATAGTTAATAAATACATTGACATATGATTTTATAAAGTACATGAATTTTAAGAGTTATTTTTATTTCAGCCACTCAAATTAATCAATATTTTCCTTTCAACTATGTAGTTAGGACTAGTTCCAATGCTAAATTTTGACAATGATCACTTCAGTAAAAACTAAAGATGCTCTTTTCTTATTTATATATAATTCTCTATATTTGATATTCAGTATTATATTTGTGTTACTAAAATTACAATGGGAAAAGATAAAAATTCCAAAAAAGAAGAGTGACAGTGTCATTTTATAGCTATTAAGCTGTGATTGTGACTTCCATTACTCCAAATAAATATTTTATATCTATATCATGCATATATATAGAAATCTATGTAGTCCATATATATCTACACGATGCATACTTTATAGTTTTTCTAAAGGCTAGTAAGAAAATATAAATTTAAATTAATACAGTACAATACTTAATCTTCTTTTGAAGACAAAGGTGTTATTTCAGTATAATTAGTGTCATGGGTCAGTCATTATGAAGTTAAGCCATAAAAGACCAGCAGTTGGCGTAATGGCTATGTCTCTGGATTCCCAAGTAGTTGACCGTGGTTCGAGACCTGGACCCGGTGGCTTAAACTCATGCTGGGCACATGTGTGTGCACGCCCAAGATTCCGAGAGGAGATTGGAGGAGAAGGGATTGTAGTGTGGCCAACCCCCCTGGGGGGTGATTTCTCGCTTTTTGTTTCTCTGTCTCTCTTGTCTTTCTGGCAAGCACACGCGTCCTATAGCAAAAACCTCTAAAAAAAAGTAATAAAAAAATAAAGTTAGGTCATAGAACTGTAGATATGAAAAGTGCCTGATAATATAGAATTCTTAGCAAATGAACAAGCAACCTAAAGTTGATTGCCCTGAACATACTATAAAGATGCCAACATTTATGTTGACTGAATTTTCCTAAAAGTTTTTATTAATAAAAAAGTAAGCATAGTACATATAATTTTAGATAATGTTAATGAATCATTAGTGAATAAGATCTATTTACAGGGCTAGCTGGTGGCATAATGGTTGACGTGGCTAAATCCCCCATGGCCAATGGCATGGCTTGAATATCACACCAGCTGCCTGAAAAACATGCCAGATCCCTCTGTGCATACATGCCCCAAATCTAAAGAGAACAGAGAAGGGATTGAGCAGAGCTACGCCCGCTGAGGCAATGATTTCTCACTTTTTCTTCCCTCTCTCTCTTCTCATTCTATCTTCGTCTGTCTCTGGCAAGTGCATATGATCTATTTCAAAAATAAAACACACACACACACACACACACACACACACACACACATAAAACCTATTTTATGAGGCCTTCATTAAAGAATATACACTAATTTATTTTCCTAAACTTCCTTCACACATGAACAAAGCAGATTTTTCCCATTAATATACAAAATGTAGTACTGTCACCTGACATTTTACTTCAAACTTACTGATAATGTGTATATGTTTACTGAAACATTATTATATGTAGATTTATTAATAATTTTAAAGAGTTGTACATTTAGCTATGTAGCCTGAACAGATTCACTCTTTTTAATGACCTGAACAATTTAAAAATAAACACCGATCCTATTGCTTGGTCACATGCTTAACTATATCAAATAAATTTAACTGTTTTTTTCTGTTTTTTTTTTTTTTTTTTTGTCAGAATGTGTGTGCATTCACCTGAGACAGAGAAAGGGGAGAAGGAGAAAGTATCCCTTAATGGGGTATGGTCGCACCACAATCCCTTCTCCCATTTCTCTACCTTATCAAGATTTGGGGCACACATGCACACTTGCCTGCTATGTTTATAAAGCTGCTGGGACCAGGACTCCAACAGTAATGTTGGTCATGTGGGATCTAGCTCCCTTAAACATCAGGCTATGGGGTCAGGCCATACCTGTTTTTTTAACCTTGTAATGGTAAGCATTAGTCTAAGTCAAAGCACATAGCAAGACCTGTAAATGATTTAATTATTTCTACTAAAATGACTCATACTAGTGAATTTACTGGTATGTACCTATAACGGAAGTCAGTCTTATTAACTTGCTTGAAGAAATTCAGTCAAAAATATTTTAATTTCATACATATTTTACTTATCCTTCAAATAGCTGCACATTCTTTGACATGCCTCTATCAAGATGTGGGGTCCATTTTCTCTCTTGGATCTGGGCTAGCCTATGACTGCCTTGGTCACTAGAATATGAAGAAACCAACACCATGCTATTTCTGGGATTTGTCTTTGAAAGGATTAACAGTTCCACCTTAGTTTCCAAGAACCTCAAGCCATGTAAGAAGTTCAGCTTGCAGAAGCCATGTGGAGAGGCAGTGTGACCTCATAAAAATAGAGTGTTTTACTGATTTTAGTCTTCCAGACGTACTGGTCAAGGTTCTATGGAGGTAAGTAAGTAGAATCATTGGGGTCTTTCCAGACCAGAGTAGCCACTAGCAGAATACTACTGATGTCTTCGATTAATGCCAATGAAACAAAACTTTCTACACCGAGACCTATCAAAATTTGTGACCCACATGATCACAAGATATGATAGCCTATTTGGGGCCAATGTGTTATGTAGCAGAAAATCATATAGCCAGCATTTAAATATTTTACATATTTAAATTATAAACTACAAGTGAATGACAGAAATCAGATTTACTGCTGAGAAATGACTTATGTTCTTGAAATTCATATAATAAATAGATTTGTCTTCATCTAAAATAGCCTCATTTTTCTATTTTAAGAAATCAAAGATGTAGGATAATTAACAGTTAGGTGCTACAATCATTTTACTCAAAAAAGGGATCTTTACAGAAATTGTTCAATAAATTTTCTTAATGTAGAGTTTCATCTTTTTAACCATTGTGGTATACATGATTGTATTAAGTTGATTCATACATCGCCCTGAGTTGGGCAGGGCAGCTATTATTATTCCCATTACAGATATAGGAAAATTGAGTCTTATAGAGGAGAGGGCTCACTTCAGACTAACCAGTCGAAAAGTCAGCAATTCCGTCTAGTATTTGACTTTTCATAATCTCTATTGAGTTCATTTTTTTTTACCTTATTTACATTATCCCTGGTATCAGAAAGCCTAAACTTGAAACTTCTCTGCCCATGCTTTACATAAAGCCTGATACATTTCTTAGAAGTTTCTTTAATGAATTAACTCACAAGGTTTCTTCTACCAGCAATAGGAATTCTCTGTCTAAGCAGACAATGTTTTTTTGTTGACTGTTATTTCAATGCTGACAAATTAACATACAGAAATATGCTAAGACTATAATTACTAGGAGTTTTGAAATAGTCACTTAGTGCTTATAAACAAAGCATTTACATATTATTTCTATATTTATCAAATATAAATTTCAGGATATCAGAAGTTGGGCCTATTTTTCCCCACTAAATTTCTTTAAAATACTATTGTACTCTCTGTATTACATTTATAGGTATAAAAGCCAGTTTATCACATGAATTAGTCGACTACTGAAACTGAAAGTTGTTGTAATGTTAAAGACCTAAACTATAAATTCATATCATAGTCTAAAAGTTTTCTTCTTGGGTTCTTTTCACTTTTCTCCCTTAAAAATTCTTCCTAATATCCCTAATTATTCCCACTGTACCAATATTTTTAGAAAATCATATTCTTTCTCATTGTTCACATTCCTTAAATATCAGTAAATTATCATTTCTACCTCCAAGCACTGCTTCACCATGTTCTATCAAGTGAGATCCTGCAAGCTTTCTTCATTAATTACTGTCACCTTTTCTCTTAATTGTTTTGAATTTTTGAAACTTTCCTTAATTTGCATTCTCAAATTGGGATACCTAAAATTAAACATGCTGTTTTAGAGAGTATTTTTCACTGTAGCCTTTTTCATCTCCTTACAGTATTAATCATGAGATTATTTACCTCATCTAGGGTTTTCATTTTCAATTATATCCTAATTAAAATGCATTCAAAATAATCTTAAATATTGTAGTTGAAGAACAAGCCTACAAGTCCACATTAACTCATGGAATGATAAGTCTCACAGTATGCTAAGATATCTGCAAAGTGATATTTATGTGACAAAGAATGAAAAGAATTTCTATGAAAGCCATGAAACACCTTACTTACATTTTAGTTTTCTAAAATGAAAATTTATGAATTGCTGGGCAGAGGACTGCATGTCAGACCATTGCACTTAATCAAACCTAGAGAACTTACATTTTATTTAAATATTTCCAGGAAGGCTGATTGTATTAGGACAACTTCTTACATACTTTTTTTTTTTTTTAAATTAAACTTAGCTCAGCTAAACTGTACCCTAGTGAACTGGAAGTCTCATTTTCTTATCAATTTTACCAACATGAAAACATATTCTGAATATAAAATCCAAAGAATGAAAAAATATGAAGAATATCCCATAGGGAAAGCATTTTATGAGGATAGTGGTTTTGTAAGAATCAGACTTAATATATGTTATAATAAATGTCATTAATTGATTAAGCACTGTAGTAAGTACTTTCTGTGTATTAACTCATTTAATGATCATAGCAACACTAATTATTATCATTCTCATTTTATAGATGAAGAAGCTGAGACCCAGAGATGTTAAGGAAGGTTCATCTGCTGTCCAAGCACTAATAAGGTAGAGCTGGTAATTGAGCCCAGGCAATCTGGCTCCACAACTTGCTCTAACTACTTGCATGATTCTCAAAATGGAGAGTGTATCAGAATCACTTGGAAAGCCTATGCAAACACAAGTTTTGGGGTCTCATCCTCAGAGTTTCTGATTCAGAATGTCTGACAAGGGGGCAAAAACTGTATTCCTAATAAAGTCCTGGGCAAAGCTGCTGTTCCTGACCCAGGAACTACACTTTGAGAACCACTACACTATACTATAGTGCCTTGTAGGATTATTCTTGATGAGTGTGAAAGCATATAATTTTAGATTTTTGAAATTTTACTTTATGTGAACCAGCAGGTGGCGTGGTGGTTAAGGTGCTGGACACTCCCACACGGCAGACCACGGTTTGAGTCCTGGACCTGGTGGCTTGCTTCTCATTTCCCTCTCTCTGTCTCTCTCTGTGTTTCTCTCCGGCCATATTAAAATAAATGAATGAATAACTAAGTTGGCCATTAGAAAAGGCATGCAGGCAGAAATTCATTCATTCATTCAATAATCATGTATATAAACCATGACTTTAGGGGCTTCATATACATTGATGGGTAATATATATTGACCTTGCTTTCAAGAAATTTATGTTAAGAAGACATACAACAGTTATTAAAATAGGGGGTAATGACTATTACTGTTTTTGGGGCAAGGAGGTGGGGATTTAGAAGATCAGAAAAGTTTCAGGTGAGAGTTCGTTAGTTGTTGTAAAGTGTGAGTTGAAGTTAATAGTGCTATACACTCTCATGCACAGGACATATGCAAAGTTACAGAGATTAGAAAGGGCACAAGGATTACTGGAAATTATTAAGAATCTGGTGGGCTATAGCTCAGGGTTGGGACAAATGAATGGGAGGCTGAGAAAAGATTAACAGGAGTATATAGAAAATAGTTAAAGCACGAGGACTTTCTTCTTTTGGAGACTTTTTTTGCTACAGGACATGTGCACTCGCCAGAAAGACAGAGAGAGACAGAGAGATTTAAGCAAGAAAGCCCCCCCCAGGGGAGATGACCGCACCACAATCCCTTCTTCTCCATTCTCCTCTTGGGATCTTGGGCATGCACACACACTTGGAGTAAGTTTAAGCCACTGGCTCCAGGACTCAAACTGTGATCAGCTACATAAGAGTACAGTGACATAGCCATTACGCCAACTGCTGGTAAGCATGAGGACTTTCTAGAGACTGAATGAGAAGTTACTGGGAGGTTTTAGGCAAGAGTTATGATCAGTGGTGCTTTCTAGATAGGTAACTCTGGAAAATGCAGTTAACATTAACCCGTAGTTGTTTGGATGACAGTTTAGAAAGGAAACAAATCAAGGCAGGAAAAGACCTGGGAACGATTTAAGATTATGGCTACGGGAGCCAAAAAAAAGGGTAGATTAGATAAATAAATAAATTATACCTGTATGGTGCTGCTTTAAGTATTATAACTCTGCTAGTAGTTACAAGACGCTCCTAAGTCTAGTACTAGCACTTTCTCTCTTGCAAAAATGAGAAAACAGAAACAGAGAAACTATACCAATATACCAATATATCAAGGTAAATTGCTTATCAGTGGTAGAATCAGGATTTGAACCTAGGCAATTGAGCTCCAGCCCAACTTCACAACTAAGCCTGGTGATGGACTAGATGTGAAAAGAAGGGGGGAAAGGTGTTTATGGAACTTCCACACTAAACACATATGTATGTTTATAAAGATGTATGCAATATTCAGTTTATAGCCTTGCTTACAGATTCATTCAGATGATGATCTAGTGTAATAAACAGGAGACAAGATATTCCTTTCCAGTTTCCTTCACTTGATTCTTTAAGTTTTGAAGGAATGCAGTGACTGTCAGAGAGTGTGATCACAGAGGCAGATACCACCTCTAGTACTATTATCATGACAGCATCTTCTTCTGACCCACCAGGCGACGTTATGGCTCTGACAGCTCCTTACAGTAGCATTGCGACTTCTATCCTCGCTTCAAATCTGTTTAGTCAACACTTTTAAGAGCCTGTCATTTATTAGACATTTTGCTAGGTAATGGGGGGGAGGGGGTTAGATATGAAATAGATACAGTTCTGGCTTAGGAGAGTCAACCACATATGTGCACACTTAATTAGAATGCGGTGCTTTGGTAGCCAATATGTAGGTTGCTACCAAAAATAATAGGGTAGGATCACACAACAATGGTTAAGGATGGCTTCAGCTACCAAAGCTCTCATAGCTTCCTAAATGACAGTAGCTGTTCTCTGTGTTATGGTGAAGAAGAATAAATGAAACTGAGTAAAAGTACAAAGTAAAAGATAAGGAAACAGAAGACTTCATTAGAGCTTCCCTAGCCTGGTGAACTGAAGCCTTCAGGAGTCACGAGCTCTTTCCTAGACATTGTCCAATAAGGGATGAACAGTATTAGTTAGGTCATTTCCAAACTGACCTCTATTTATTACAAAGACATACCCTTCTTGAAATCTAAGGTAAAGGTACAAACCTCTAGTTCTAGTCATTCTGCCATTTAGAAAGGAAATACCTCAGTTTACTTGATCTAGCTAAGCATCATTACAGGGGAGACACATGATAGGCAAAAAAAGAAAGAAAAAAGTACTTTGAAATTTCTTTTAGATACTATTTCTAAGGTTTGAAAGTTCAGAGAGAATTTTTAGTACAATTGAAAATATATCCATTTAAGAGTGTCATCAGATAGAATATACAGAAGAAAAGCTTACACAATTTTTGATAATAAAAGGCGTAGAAATAATTTATGTGACGACAATGAAAAATGTTTAGTTATGTGTAGTTTTTAAAAAATGGACAATAGATAGCTATATTAATCATAATGACTACAGAAAAATGTTGCTTTTGTTGAAAATATCAAGCTTTTCAAAGTCATTTTCCCTTTATCAATAGTTACACAAAGGTAAGAAAATATTTTGAACTTTTGCTCTTGAATAAACTCTGAAACCATAGCTTTTTTTTTCAGAATTCCACAGAGCACAGAGACGAAAACAAGAATTATAAATAAAAACAAAAACAACTTTAAACCAAAATACCCACGCTTATTTCTAATAATGTATTGAATCTGGTAGTCTTACAGTGCCCACAAGACTGTATATGGACTTCAGCATTTTTATCAGATTATATGGCTTAACCTGTTTGATTATGGAATGTATTCGAGAAGCACTGTGGAACCTACCTTATCTTCATGGACATGATTTCATCTGTGGACAAGCTACAAGAAAATAATCAGTGTTTTGAAGTACTATTCTACCAGTTACATATAATGCATTCTAACATAAGAAATAGTTCTCATTT
>NW_006199814.1:2620124-2626399 GCF_000334495.1 Tupaia belangeri chinensis
AAAAGAAAAAATTGTGTGTGTGTGTGTGTGTGTGTCTGTCTGTCTGTGTATTTGAGTATGACTGTGTGCAGGGATGCACAGATACAGGAGTCTTCACCAAGAAGGACCATGCAGATTTCTTGGCAAAAAGCCAGAGTTGCTATTGTAAATTTCCTAGTCGGTTTCAATGTCAACCTAAGCTCATATTTGAACCTGGAATCAGGGCAAAAGCATTATCGCTCTGTCACTTTGTTGCCAGAAGTGGAATTTTTTTTGTTAATATTTTACTGTTACATCTGACAGGATTTCACATTTTCTGTAGCCCGCCTTTAGTACATTGAACTGCCAGACAGAGAAATTAATACCCTGAGTGACTGTATTTTAATTAAGCAATTTCATGCAAATTACAAATTTTAGATTGCCAAATAATATATTGCACAAAAATTGTAGGCTGGCTGATCTGATATGCATGGAGTATTACTCTTCCAGGCACTGTGCATACATGGGAAAATGAACAAAAATGCTAATTTCCAATCTACTATGCAAACGGTAAAAGATGCCTATTTAGATACATATGCTTTTCTTAGGAAGGGTAAACAGTTCTTTAATTTAATATAGCTGACACTTGAAGATGTGTTTTTCTCTTTTACAAAGATAATTTTTGCATTGAACAAGTAAATGAGAATTCAAGTAGAAAGCATCTTGTTAATGGCGACTAATAAAAACTAATATTGCATGCAGTATAATGATATTAAACCTTGTAACTGGTACATAAAGCAAGATCATTCCTATTGTGACTCTGTCAATGAACATCAAATATACTTGCATATTAAATATATACTTTTGATAGAAGAAAATATTAACTCTTTAAGCAAAATACTAAGCTACCCTAGGAGGTTCTACCTTAAGATGAAAATAAAAAAATGAAATGCTTGAAGGAAAAAAAAAAAGCACTTTAACAATTTTAGTTACTATTTAGCTTTTCACCAGATTTATAAGACAAGAAAAATTAGAAAACTCCAAGTGGAAGATGTAACAACATATAGACTATACACTTTTTCAACATTAAGAAATGAAAGAGCTAATCTATATAAATGGACTCTAATGAAGGAAACACTTGTTTTCTTAGTATTTTCATACTGGCTCATAGAAGAAGCGAAGAGATTACTTCTCTTTTGAACATGCTTCTTGTAGTATTCTACAGATGTTGCTTTATTTCTTATAAAGATAAATTTTTATTCATAAAGATATAGTTTGTTTGATACTCCCCAAAAATAAAAATAAAAAGCAATATAATATGTATACAGTGCTAGAGTACTTCCACTTTCCCCCCAAAAATTCAAAATAGCATTGTAAGAAAATTCAACAGAATATACCAGGAGATCAATAAAAAATATTACAAGATGAATTATTAATGTTCAAAAATATGTACACATACAATTTGAGGTTCATCCAGGAAAGTGGTTTTAGTGTCCATGCAAGGGAAGCTTCTAAAGAATTGCTTTTCCAAATTGTTGGCTATCTTTGCTAGGCACTTGTGTCTTTTCCTCCAGACATAACTCCAGAAATTTGAAATGCAGTTATCAAAAATAATATATAATATCTATTTATTAACTTCTTTCTGTAAGATTGAACATCACCATTTCTGGTTTTGCTCATACCAAACTCAGAATCTTGTTTCTTAATTGAGGAGGTACTATATCGATATTTTTGTCTATGTCAGGAATATTTTGCCTAAGTTGAACCTTTTTAAACAGTATATAAGTTTAATAAGAATGATTGAATTTAAACCACAAAATTAGTACAATAAGGGTTTGATTATATAGTTAACTTTTGTATACTATAGATTAGTGGTGTTCCTGAATTGATTACTAATGCCTTCTTCACTAAAAACCTGATGACAACTTTCAACATTGTCTTGGATATGTGATTGTGTGGTCTTTATTCCAGTACAAACTAGATTTGAACTCTGCTACAGTTTGCTCATTTCTTTGTTTCTTTAGAGAGAGATTTTGCTACAGGTGTGTGCACTCGCCAGATAGATAAAAAGTGAGAAATCAACCCCCAGGGAGGGATGGTCATGCCACAATCCCTTCTCCTCCATTTGCCTCTCAGGATTTGGGGCACACATGCACATGTGCGTAGGGTGAGTTTTAAGCTGCTGGGTCTGGGACTCAAACCTTGGTGGATTATGTGAGTGTCCAACAATGTAACCATTACGTCAACTGCTGGTACTATTCATTATTTTCTGAGTTCTGTTATTTTTGACCACATTGATCAGCTGCTTCTCTATAAGAGGACAGTAACACTACAGATAGAGTTTAGTTAAAAATTTAAGTAAGTAAGTAAGTAAATAAAGTAGTTGCTTAAGGTTCTTACTTAAAATTAAGTGTTTATTAACAGCCTCAGGGGTGGCCTTAAGGAAGCTTGAACCAAATCCAAAATCCATGAAGGCATATTGGAAGTTGAGAACTAAAGAGATTAGATGAAAATATATGTTTTGAAGGTTATTTAGGACTGGGATTTTAAATAAGCAATGAAGCCAAAAATTGCAGCTAAGGTGGGAAGGGAATTGGCTCAGGTCACACAACCATCTCTAACCCAGTTTTTGTGAGGTGATGATGAGAACTAGCTACTGAGTGCCCATATCTTAGCCTTGAGCATGCCTGGTGGCCTGAGAATATGGTCAACCCCATTTAAAGTCTTGAACTGAAGCAGGAAGAGACAGTTCCCTAAGAAAAAGTGTAATGGATAATGGGTCAACAAAATATGCATCCATGACATCACTTATTTATTTTTATTTATTTATTTTTATTTTTTCATGACATCATTTATTTATTTTTATTTATTTATTTTTATTTTTTATATATATTTTAGCTATATAGTGCGTGCGGTCGCCAGACAGACAGAGAGAGACAGAGAGACAGAAAGTGAGAAATCACCCCCGAGGGGGGATGGCCACGCTACAATCTCTTCACCTCCATTCTCCTCTCAGGATCTTGGGCACACACACACAAGCGCCCGGTGTGAGTTTTAAGCCACCGGGTCCGGGACGTGAACCATGGTTGACTACGTGGGAGTCCAGCGACATAGCCATTACGCTAACTGCTGGTCCCCATCACTTTTTAGGTTTTTGAACTTAAGCATCTTATATAACCCTCTGAGTCTGTTTTTCTAACTATAAAATAGGAAAATGGCCTAAATGGTGGCACAGATGTAAAATGCAATGCTCTGCATGGCTCGCCCACATGGAAAGGTTCTGGTTTTACATTTGGGAACCTCCCTGGTTACACCAGGTGCACATATGTCAAGATCAGGGCTGATGGAGGCTTAAGGTAGATCATGTTGTGGCGACCCTGTTGGGGGGTACTGTCTCTCTCTTGCTCGTTCGCCCATGGAAGAAATAAAGGGAACAAAGGGACATAACAGAGGGTATATGAAAACTCTGTATTTTCTGTTCAACTTTACTGTCAAACTAAAACTGCTTTAAAAAATAAAGTGTGTTAATTTTTAAATTAATTAATTTTTACAGATACCGTCTGTCTCTACATATGCCCAACCTCCTCCACTATCACTATCACATACCACGATGGTACATATATTACAAACGATGAAACATCTACACATATTATAACCCAATGTCTCTGTTTTACAATAGGGTTCATTTTTTTATGTTGCACATTCTACAGGCTTTGACAAATGCATGATGATATTTATCTACCATTATAGTATCATACAGAATAATTTCACTGCTCTAAAAATCCTTTGTGTTACACCTATTCATCCCCCCTCATCTCTTCCCTCTGGCAACCACTAATCTTTTTGTGTCTCTATAGTTTTGGCTTTTCTACAATGTC
This sequence comes from Tupaia belangeri chinensis, assembly GCF_000334495.1. Lineage (NCBI taxonomy): Eukaryota > Metazoa > Chordata > Mammalia > Scandentia > Tupaiidae > Tupaia > Tupaia belangeri. The sequence continues at coordinate 2,623,961 of NW_006199814.1, forward strand.
AGATTTGGTAATCACACATGTATAGCCTTTTCAGATTGGTTTTCTTCACTTAGCAATATGCATGTAAGGTTCCTTCATGTCTTTTCATAGCTTGATAGCTCATTTCCTTTTAATGCTGAATAATATGCCATTTCCTGGATGTACAGAAAATGTATTACAGTTTATGTATTCATTCACCTTCTAAAGGATGTCTTTGTTTTTTTTGTCTTTTTTTGTTGTTTTTTTTCCCCCAAATTTTGTTGATGTTGAATAAATCTAGCATTATATACAAAAAAAAAAAGGATATAACATGACTTTCTAAGAAAGATTGTTGTGAGAATGGGAGAAGATTTATATAAACAGACTCTCAAATGTGAACATATAAAATAAGGAAGTAAACTTGGGGACAGTAGGTGGTGTGGTGGTTAAGGTACTCCCACATGGCCAGCTGTGGTTCGAGTCTCAGGCCTGGTGAGCTCATGTGCCTTTTCAAAAAGTAAAAAATAACAATAATAATAAATTTAAACATTCATATAAAATAATAGCATAAACTTAAGTCATATTCTAAGAACAATGCTTTCACTAAATAAAGGTATGTCCTATATATATGTACATTCATGTATGTGTTTACATTCACTTTAAAGTTGTGGTTAGAAAAAAATGATGGGATATTAGTCTAAACTGTAAATGCTGATTATCTTTAAGAAGTAAGTTCATGGAAAATCATTCTCCAGTTTTTATATATTTTCCTGGTTTCTTTAATAGCCATGTACTTGTGATGTGAAATAAGAATACTTTAAACTAGCAATTGTTCCCTGGTCTAGTGGTTAAAGGAGCAAGACCCCACATGGATAATGCGTGGTTTGGGTCCTGCCCCCAGCAGCTTGGGAAATAAGCCAAGCATGTGTGTGTGGATGCCCTAAATTCTAATAGGATGAAGAAATGGAGAAAAGGGGGTTGCCATGTGACCACACCCTATAAGAGGATGCCTCTCCTTCTCTTCCATAACTGCACAGCCCTTTGGCAAAAATTAAAAAATATATATAACATATTAAAACAAAACAGAAGACCCAGCTGCAGTGGGAGAGAAGATAGGCCATCACTATATGATATTAGAGTCACATGTCAAGCCCTGAGTTCAGATCCCAGGTTAACATGTATATGCCAGGCATAGAGTCCTGTAGGTAGAGGAATGATCTTGGCTGGCTATCATGCTGGGAGAGGAAGTGAGACCCTCTCAAGAAGGTCTGTCTCTCTCTCTCTCTTATTTTCTCTAAACAAACAAACAAACAAACAAACAAATGAGTTAAAAAATAAAATATGGGACAGCTGGTGGCACAGAAGTAAAATGCAAAGGTCTGTGAGGCAGACCTACATGAGAAGTTTCTAGTTGAAGTCTGACGTAGTTCAGGCAAGTGCTTGTCCAAGATCCAAAGATGACTGAAGGCTGGGTATGGATCACAGATAAAGATGCCATCAGATGCCATATTAATTAATAAACTTAAAAAAATAGAAAACTAAGTAAAATAAAACAGCAAAAAGACATTATCATTAATTCTAAACAACACTTTTACTTTTTTTTTAGGAATGTTTAATTCTAAGAATACTTCCTCATAAATAACTAAGTACAGTGCAAAGAATGATTTGACCACCAATGTAAAATGCCATTTAGTTAATTTTATTTTATTGTTAATCAAGATAAGTAGTGCCAAACCTATTAAAATTTTTAGATTAACTAGGTCAGGACACAGTTTCCTTTTAAAGAATGACTAGTGGGGCCAGCAGATGGTGTTCTGGTTCCATTGTTGTACTCCCATATGGCCGACATGGTTCCAGTCCCAGACCCAGTGACCTGAAAATCATGCTGGGTGCATGTGCATGCATGCCTAAGATCCCAAGAGCTGAATGGAAGAAAAGGGACAGCAGCATGGCTATCCCCTCTGGAGGGTGGTTTCTCACTTTCCTTCTCATTGTCTCTGTCTCTCTCTGGCAAGTGCATACATCCTCTGGCAAAAACGTTAAAAAAAAAAAAAGAGAAACTGGGAGGTCTCATTTAACCAAACATTTAACAAAAAATAGTTATTTTCTTTATATGTTAATTCAGTGTCTGGAATCATCTTTTAATATGTGGGCCCTCAAGTGATCCTGCATTGAGTTGGGTTCAACAACATTTATTTCTAGAGATGGTGAAAAGACATTATAATACTGTTTATATGGCTATACCTATTGCACTTATGTGTACATGTGTTTGTGTGCATATATACATGTCTGTGTATTCTAGTAGACTATATTCGAGTAGACTCACCTATATTCAAGTAAACTCCTATTTAAATAACTTTCTTTTTACTTTTCTTTCTTTCTTTCTTTCTTTTTTTTTTTTTTTTATTTTTGTTTATAAATGAAGATTTTACGTGATCACTCGCCAGAAAGACAGGGAGACAGAAAGGAAGAAATCATCCC
>NW_006199814.1:2626480-2628960 GCF_000334495.1 Tupaia belangeri chinensis
GTGAGTTTAAGCCACCAGGTCCGGGACTTGAACTGCAATTGACTACATGGGAGTCTAGCAACGTAGCCATTATGCCATCTGCTGGTCCCAACTTTCATTTTTAATAATGAAAATAATTGAGTAATTCAAATGACTAAAAGAATTTATTTTTTAAAAATGGCTTAAATAATTACAGATCTTCAAAACTGTGTTTTGTGAAATTGTACTGATATTTAATAGTCTTACCTGCTATAAGAATTCCCACCTAGTCTAAAAAGATTTCATTTAATAAGATTTGGTAATGTAAGGATAATAATAATGTCCAAAGGGAAAAAATAAATGTAGAAACACCACCAAGGTTCTTATACTTTTAAGAAGGATATAAGGCTGAAGAGAAAATACAAGAAAAGTAACTGCTGCTGTGGAAATACATAAGTGCAATGAAAACAGAGGAAAATAACTTGTTATGTCTACTGTGGAGAGAAAGAATTAAGGAAGTCTGTATAGCTAGTAGTATTTTTTTTTTTTTGAGAGGTTTTTGCTATAGGGCGCATGCACTCGCCAGACAGACAGAGAAATAGAAAGCGAGAAATCACCCCCCAGAGGGGATGGCCACCGCAATCCCTTATCCTCCATTCTCTTCTTGGGATCTTGGGCACATGCGCACACGCGCCCGGCGTGAGTTTAAGCCACCGGGTCCGCGACTTGAATCGTGGCCCACTACGTGAGAGTCCACCGACATAGCCATTACGCTAACTGCTGGTCCCAATCAATAGCTAGTAGTATTTGAAGGAAGATTTAGAAGCTGAGTTAGAATCCACAGTTAAGCAAACGAGGAAAAGGAGGTGCAAAATGGGGTGGATTGTAGCAGATTTTGGTTCACAATTGCTGGTGGCAAAAGTGATGTTTTAGGTTACAAATTGATAGGCAGTTTTTTGTTTTGTTTTTAGCTTTTCATTTTGAAATAATTACAATTTCACGGGAGGTTGTGCAAAAATGTGCAGGAAGGTCCTATGCAACCTTTGCCCAGCCTCCCCCAATGTTAGCATCTTACAAGTTGCAGTGTAATATCACCATTGTGAAATTGTTATCAGCACAATTAACAGAGCTCATTAGATTTCACTAATTATATACACACTCATTTGTGTATGTGAGTGTCTGTAGCTCCTTAAAATTTTCTCCCATTTGTAGCTTAATATAACTGCTGTCACAATCAAGAAACAGAACTGTTACATCACTACAAAGTTCCCTAGTGCTACCCTGTATCTCCTATCTCCCCCAATACTTCTACTTCCTACTGAAACTCTAATCCCTGGCAACTTCTCATGTGCTCTCCACCTCTGTTATTAAACTACTTCCAGAATGTTATTTAAGTTATATCACAGAGAATATCACTTTTTCAGATTTACTTTTTCTACTCAACATAATTCTCTAGAAATTCTCCTAATTCATTTGTGTTATTGTATGTGTCATGGGTTTGTTCCTTTTTAGCTGCTGAGTAGTAGTCCACACTATGGATGTACCAAAGTTTGTTTAACCTTTCATCCACTGGAGGACATTTGGAAACTATTACAAATAAAGATGCTATGAACATTCCTGTACATGCTTTTGCCTAAGCATGAGTATTAGTTTCCTAAGAGTGCTGAGTTGTACAGTAAATGTGTATTTGTTTTTAATAAAAAACATGGTATGAATTTATTTTTGCATTGCTGACAGAAATACCTGTGCCTGATATAATCTTATAAAGAAGACAGAGGTTTATTTACAAACTCACAATTCTGGTGACTGGAGAGTCCAAAGGCCTAGGCCTACGGCATGGCTGGTGGCAGCTCAGGATAGTAGGAACATGTAGCTTATTATCTCCCTTTTCTACAGCAACCAGCTCTCATGAGAACTAACCTCTTCTCATAAATCTAAAATTCACTGATCTCGAAGCAGCAGGTGGTGTGGACTCCCACATGGAGCTCTGGACTTACCCATGGCCAACTGTGGTTTGAGTCCAGGACCTGGAGGCTTGCTTTCTTATCCTCTCTCTCTCCCCCTCTCGCATTCTGTCCCTCTCTGGTCAAATTAAAATAAATAAATAATGTTAAATAAAATAATTATTTAAAAAATTCACTGATCTCATGAGGCATCATTAATCTATTCTAGAGAGCTTTGCCTCCATGATGCTATCATTACAAACCAGTCTCTCCGCTCACTAGCCCCATCACCTCCCAACATCAAATTCCAAAACATGAAACTGTGGGGGACAAACCATGATCGGAATCATACACTATTAAAATATTTTTCACAGTGGCAGTATGATTTTACATTCCCACAAGCAATGTGTGAGGAATCAACATTTACTTTAAAACTTCTACAGTTACATTTATATTTGCGGTTATTTCGATGTATTAAGTGATACCAGCTCTCCCTTTACGATAGTTTCATTTTGAAAATGACTATTTTAAGATAAAAATGGAATTACAGGCTAAGAAAAACATAAACAATATTGCAGC
>NW_006199814.1:2628980-2635571 GCF_000334495.1 Tupaia belangeri chinensis
CTGATAGAGAAACATAATTACAGAAGGTATAGGAAAGAAATGGAGATTAAGGTCCTGATTTTGATCAGTTAATATTAGATATATTTGGTTCCTATTCTTATCCTATTACTGATTAACTCAAATTTAGTTTTCTTGTCATTATTTTATTTGTTATATTAATAGGTATATATAAATATTTAATAGTAATTCATAACAACATGGTTGTTGAGAGAATGAGCTGAGATAACTTCTGTAAAATATGTAGCCCAATGCTCTGCATATTATAAATCTCATAGTTGTTGCTGTGAAGGGAGCCATTGTGCAGGCTAAATGGACATCACAGTGTGCAGAGATGGTTGAATGATCATTACATGTGCACAGGACTAAAGTTTACTGGTACTAATATATAATCCTGAAAAGAGACATACAGTCGGGAACCAGCAGTTAGCGTAATGGCTATGTCGCTGGACTCCCACGTAGTCGATCGCGGTTCGTGTCCCGGACCCGGTGGCTTAAAACTCACGCCGGGTGCATGTGCATGCGTGCCCAAGATCCTGAGAGGAGAATGGAGGAGAAGGGATTGCGGCGTGACCATCCCCCCTGGGGGGTGATTTCTCACTTTCTGTCTCTATGTCTCTCTCTGTCTGGCGAGCGCACGTGCCCTACAGTGAAAATCTCTCAAAAAAAAAAAAAAAAAAAAGAGACATACAGTGTAGTACAGAGAAATTAACACTAGGAGCAGACTTATTCATGGTATGAAAATGCCTCATTTTATTTATTCTTCCCATATTGTCAGGTTAGTTCATAAAATAGAATTAAAACAATCGTTTTCAAATTCACAAAAACGAAACCTAATTCTTTATGATGTGATGTTTACTCTTCCATTAGTGTTTTTGTTTGTTTGTTTGCTTGTTTGTTTTAACTTAAATTCTCTCTTTGACTCTAGGAGCTCAGAATCAGGATACGTGGGCAGCTTAGAGAAGATACGGTCTAGTAAGATCCCAGTCTTTAGGAAAGCATCCTAATTACTTCACTAATTTTAAGACTCCAGAAAATTACTGAGTTTCTTGAATCCTCTGTATTCCCTTCATAAATAGGCTTTAACAGTTTCTCTATGAGCCCCCTCTGTGGATTAAAGGGATAATATATTTAAAGTTCTTGACACATAGCTAGAACTCACTAAATAGTAGCTTTTTATAAAAGTCTTTCTTTATATTCAGTCTATGATTAAATCAAACTCATATCTGGGGAGAACTAAATTTGTCTATGTAAACTAAAGATTATTTGTTTAATCATTGCAAAATGGACTTTCCTGTGAGGGTTTGTGGAGGAGTGTATGTGAGGCTGGGGAGTGGTGGGCAGACCTGTGTGCCTATCTTAACTGCTTAGGTTCATTCCAAACAACCAACGTCATCCATGTATTTATTCATTCATTCAATAAATAACAATGATAACTGAAAACCTCCCAAGGAATGAGGCCCTTTACCTGCTCACAGTACACCAAAAGAGTCCCATTCTTGTAGTTCTAACTACACAGATGACTTATTAGTTCACTGGAAAAGTCATGATGCATTTTTGCATAGAAAAGCAGAAAAATATGTCACAACTTTCCCAATAAACTAATATTTGACCCACTTTCTTAAGAAAGAAGGAAGTGACCAGTAGTTGTGTTTGGACATCAAATAAAAGGGAAGACTGTGGATTCATAAATTCTCACACGTAATCATAGAGATTGTGGGGAGAAATTTCCCTTCGGTTTATCTTACTAATAAGCTTCATAGAGATAGTAAAGATTGATAATAGTGGTGATTTTTTTTTTTTGCCCATCATAGCAATCATAAAGAATATCAGCAAGTCTTTTAGATTTTGAGAGACTTTATAATTCTGGTAGGAAAGAATTTTTAAAGGAAACTCCGCAGTTTAATAGCATCTCCCTTAACCCTTTTAAATTACAGATTTTTTTTCCCACCATAATTGGTGGGAGATTTACTGACCATATAGTAGAATTGGAAAAGATAAGTGGTCAAAAAAAAAAAATAGAAACATTTAAGATTATACATTAGAAGTTGTTAAGGGTTACTTGTAATAGAATAGTTGGTTTTGCAGCAGTTAAAATTTTATTTAAGTGGTAATTATGGTTAAAATACTATGAACTATAGAATAAATACAGAATAGCCTGGTAATTATAGTATTACCATATATTTATCGCTACATAATTAAATGGGTAACAACATTCAGGAAAGATTTAAATTTTACAATAGAACTTTCTAAAATGTACATGGACATTACTAAAGCATTGTGTTTTTATTTTATTTTAAAGTTTTAACTGGGTAATGTACTAGTGTGAATGCTTTTTATGATTTTTAAAATGATTTTTTGCAACATTAACTTTTATAATGTGAAACATAATTAGGACAATGAAAATAATAAGTGTTATCTTTCCCACCAGAGCACAGTAATCGTTGTGCTTGTTTTTCTCTCCCCACCCCAATAATTTTTATTTTTTTTCCTTACTTTTCATTAGCCACACATGAATTTTGGGAAGATCTTTGGTTAAGATGTTACTTTTTAGAGGCTAAGTTTTCAAGACATTCTTTTGACACTTTCATAATGGATTTTTATTCTTAAAAAACTATATTAATATGCAGTGTATTTATGCTGGGAAGCTTCATTTTGTATGCTGTGAAGATATACAATGATTAAATGTAAAAAGTAAAATAAAGAAAAAATATTTCAATTATTTCTTTCAGTTTGGTTATAGTTAGAGCTATTAACAATTATGGTAAGTTTTCACATCAATTACTTAGAAAAAGCAACTAACTGCTGTATGTCCTGTAGCCATTGTTAATGAAACAGTCTGTTTACTATTTTTGTCTATTTATAGAGTCAGCACGCCAAGAGATATCCTTCTTCTTTCCAACAAATTTGAATTGTTTTGTTTTTAAAGATTTATGAATTAGTTAAACTCAAGGTAGGATCATCTTTTTCTACTAGAAGAGTATCAAACTTTTAAAGAGAGTTTTTTTTTTTTTGGAAAATGTGTGAAATATTAATTTCTCTTTCCTCCAAATTGACATACTGACATCCTAACTCCAATGTGACTATGTTTAGAGACAGAACTTTTAAGAGGTGATTAAGGTTAAATGTGCTTGTAAGGATGGGGTCTTGATTCCGACAGGATCATTGGCTTTAAAATAAGAGGAAAGAGTTCTCTTTCTTTCCACACATAAGCAACAAGGAAAGGCCATGTGAGACCACAGGGAGAAGGTGGCTGACCATCTGTAAGACAGAAAGAGAACCCTTACCAAAAATCAAACCTTACCAGACCATGATGTTGGACTTTCCTACTTTCAGAACTGTGAACACATAGATTTCTGTTACTGAAACAAACAATGTATTGTATTTATTACAGCAAGCTGACTACAAATGTAGACCTTTAAAAACTAGGATGCTGAGGGACTAGCTGTTGGTGTAATGGCTAGGTCGCTGGACTCCCATGTAGTCCACCATGGTTTGAGTTCCAGACCCGTGGCTTAAACTCACGCTGGATACATGTGCGTGCATGCCCAAGATTCCAAGAAGAGAATGGAGGAGAAGGTGTTGTGGCGTGGACATCCCCCCTGGGGGGTGATTTCTCGCTTTCTAGCTCTCTGTCTCTGTTTTTCTGGCGAGCGCATGTGCCCTATAGCAAAAACAAACAAACAAAACAAAACCTCTCTAAAAAATTAGAATGCTGAGTTTACTCCAGACACATGTATATACATGCCTAAAATCCCAAGAGGAGAGTGGAGGGCTGCAGCATGGCCATCGCTCCTAAGTGATGCTGCCCACTTTCTGTCTGTCTCTCTATCTCTAGTGAGCTTGCTTGCCCCATAGTGAAAATCTCTCAAGGAAAAAAAAAACCAAAAAACAAAAAAAACAAACTATAATGCTGCCTTTAGAGACAGAAATCTTTTGTTTTAGCCTCAAGTCTGCCATTTAAATGGTTTATACACATGGTGAAATGACTTATCTGCTTTGATACTAAGTTTCCTCCTCTATAAATGAGGACAGCAATTTTGGTAATCATGATAGTAATATTGGATAGAAACAAAAACGATTTTAAGACTATGAAACATGGTGCAAAAATAAAGTATACATTTTATCAACCTTGAAATTAAGCTTGAAAGAACTGGTATCTCTTTACATATGTTTATATAAATTCCAAATATAAATATATACAAATTTATACTTTTTTAGCGAATCATTATTTTCAAGAGCTCAGTACTCCAGCTGTTAAAAATAATTTACTCTAGGGAATCAGCAGTTAGCGTAATGGCTATGTCGCTGGACTCCCCCGTAGTTGACCGCTGGTTTGCATTCTGGACCTGGTGGCTTAAAACTCACGCTGGGCGTGTGTGCGTGCGTGCCCAAGATCCGGAGAGGAGAATAAAGGATAGGGGATTGAGGCGTGACCATCCTCCCTGGGGGGTGATTTCTCGCTTTCTGTCTCTATGTCTCTCTCTGTCTGTCTGGCGAGCGCACGCGCCCTCTAGCGAAAACCTCTCAAAAAAAAAAAAGTACTCTATTTTCTGTTTTAAGTGAAAGCATAAAAATATCATTATAAAAAATTAAAATGTACCACTATATTGGGCTCTATAGGCTTACTATAGGGTCATATTTCTTATTTACTTATCCTATGGAAAATATATGGCAAGCTCAAGTTTCTGTGAAATAATTTAGCAGTTTAAAGTGACAGTGTACAGTGTTATGATTAGTATTTTCTTATTTTTAGATGACTGTGTAACTTTACCTAGTCAGATGTCATTCATCAGCAAAGGAAGCAAAAACATTTGGTACAAAAATATAAGAGATGAACTAGAAGAAAAAGTAAATTTAAAAATGAGAATACTTGGTACATAAGGACTTTATGAATATTAATAAAAAGATGATCTAAATAATTGTTTTAGTGTGGAGAAAATATCAAATATATGGTAAAATGGCACTTGATAGAAAAGTTATGTATTACAAATATAAAATAATCATGATAATAATCATCATTTCTAATCCCTGGTAATAGTAAAGATTTATTTATGTGATGATAAAAGTAAAAGCTTACTAAATTTCACATTTTGCAAAAGAAGAAAGACAAAGTTACTTGATTGAAAAACATGATAATTACTTGCCCAAATTCGATAAAAATTAGAAGTAAAGAAAACATAGTTTTTGAAGCATAGGGAAAAATGAAACTTTACTCCATTTATACTCTAAAGCAAATGTATGAAAAACTCAAAGAATGTGAAAATCTTAATGAATGTTATTTTCGTAAAAAGTTTAAAATGCAAATTAAAAAATAAGTAAAATTGAAAGAATGGTTAAAGTAGGTCAGATACAGGGAAACAAACTAAAAGGTAGCACTACAAATGTCAGATAAAACAAAATTAAAGGAAAAACTACAAAAAGAAGAAAAATGTTTTATGTTTCATAAAAGGTGCCATTCACCTTAAGGTAGTCCTTAAAATACTTAACATTTATGTAACAAAAAGAAATGCAAACTAACTATATAAATTTAAAGCTATTAGATATTAAAAAAAAGAAATAGAACATAAACATTGGTAAATACTATTTGTCACTATCATTCTAGGACAAATCAAATAGAGAAAAAGTAAATGAATGTGTCAAGATACTAAGTTAATTACCAGCAGGCTGTTTATTCACAGAGAAAGGAGATAAATCCATAGACTGATTTTATCCAACAAGGAGGGAAATGGATTTGATAGAATAGAAACAGAAAGGGAGAAATACCCAACTATAATTGATCCAAGAAAGTTTTTTGTTTGTACTTATTTGGGGTTAGTTATTAGTGGGCAGTTAGGAAAGAAGAGTGTCTAGCCCATCTATCGTTGCACTAGTCAACACCAAAAGGAAGAGTTAGCTGTTTATGGGATGCCAAGAAGATCTCACAAGTTTATTATGGTGTCTTTGTGATAAGTTGCCTCTATGAAGTGTTTTCCAGACTCCTTTTTTGTTTTTGAAAGATTTTTGCTACAGGGTGCGTGCACTTGCCAGAGAGACAGAGAAAGACAGAGAGACAAAAAGTGAGAAATTCCCCCCCAACCTCAGGGTGGGGGGGATTACCATGCCACAATCCCTTCTCCTCTATTCTCTTGTTAAGACACTGGGCACAATTCTTCACAGATCTAGAAAAGACAATCATAGAATTTGTCTGGAATCATAAAAGACCTCGTATTGCAAAAGCAATCCTGCGCAAGAAGAATGGAGGAGGCATATGATTCCCGGATCCCAAGATATACCATAAAGCTGTGGTCATCAAAACAGCATGGTATTGGCATAAAAACAGACATATGGACCAATGAAAGAGAATAGATGCCCCAGAAATAACCTCCAAAGCTTATAGCCAACTGATCTTTGACAAAGGATATCAGTCAATCCACTGGAAAAAGGAAAACCTCTTTAGTAAATAGTGCTGGAAAAACTGGGTATCCACCTGTAGAAAGATGAAACTGAACCCCCATCTTTCACCATTAACAATTAATTCAAAATGGATCAAAGATCTGAACCCTCAAACAATAAAACTACTGGTGGAAAATGCTGGGGAAACTCTGGGAGACA
>NW_006199814.1:2636406-2640152 GCF_000334495.1 Tupaia belangeri chinensis
GATTGGTCTGAGAAGTATTTCATGATGGGTAAAGTCTTTTTACAAGCAAAATGAGAAGTAGTGATTGACTGTTTTAAAAAATAATTAGAATAATAATAATAATAATAATAATGGGGAAAATCATAGAAAAGATATTGAATGTTGAAGTGGGGAGATTAATGTCTCTTTATTGACTGACAAGCATGGCATTCCCTTTAGAAAAAGCAATGTAATACACTGTAAAGTTATATGTAATTCAATGTAATATAAAGAAGATTATGATGATAATAAAAATAATAAAAAATAATTTAAAAAAAGACATTGGACACACATGCACATGCACCCGACCTGAGTTTTAAGCCACTGGGTTCGGGACTTGAACTGCAGTTGACTACATGGAAATCCAATGACATAGCCATTACACAATTTGCTGGTCCTTCAGACTTCTTTAATAAGCATCTTTACTTTAGTTAGGTTGGATAGGACCCATTTCTATTAAAAATTTTTAAATATGATCACAATTTGTCAAAATACATATGTATATAAAATGGTTACAAAAACCTGTGGAAAAAATTAATTTCACATTATTAACACAAATATTTCTGGTGGTATTTAAAAGTGACTTGTATTCTTTGTAACTTCTCTACTTTTTTCCAAATTATATTTTAATAAACAAAAAGCCTAAATATTATATTTATGAAAAAAAGAGATCCCCCTGCAGTAAGATATATAGCCCCAGCTAGGTGCTACTTTATAAGATGTTCATTCTACTCACTGAGGCTTATGCCTAAAGTTGGACTTGTGTTCATGGAAATGTATATATCAGCTGTGCTTGCTACAAAAATATTTAGATTAATTAAGATCTTTAGTGACTCAATAAAACGTGTGTGTGGGGGGGGAGTATAGAAAGCAAACATATATACCAGAGACAGTGTGGGAGGAAAGTGGGAGACGGCTGAGGGTAAGAGATAGGGAATCAAAGATGGGGGGAAAAAAAAGCAAAACATACAGGAAACAAGAAATGAAAAATTATTTGTTGACGATAACATGTATGTTGATGTGCTTGATTGAGCCAATATACAGTGTACTCTGGATGGAAAATCTCACTTTGTATGCTGTAATGATGTACAGTGAATGAATTTATAAATAAATAAATAAATAAATTCAATAAAAAAAGTAAATAAGAGATCCCAATCATTAAACCCTCATTGCTTCATTCAATCTTTCAGCAAAACTCAATATAATTTATATTATCACTCCTTTTAAAAACACAGAACTTGACCTTGAGAAAGGATACATTATTTGTCCAAAGACATTCCTTGATTTTTTTCTGTTTTGACTCAATAAAATTAATGGTCCTACCAAGAAAAATAGAGATTTGTGAATGAATGCCCATATTTTGAAACAAGGAATTAAAAAATAGAAATGGACCCAAAGTAACAAGTTTTTGTGACAGTAGCAATTTCTCTCTCTCTCTCTCTCTCTTGCTATAAGGCTTGTGTGCTTGCCAGACAGAAACAAAAACAAACAGAGAGAAAGTGAGAAATCACTCCCCAGAGAAAATGGCCATACTGTAATCCCTTCTCCTCTATTGTCCTCTCAGGATTTTGGGTTCCAATGCACACGCACCCAGGTTTTTTCAGGTGCTAGGTCTGATACTTGAACCATGCAGCTTGCCATGTGAAATCGAACTTCTTAACCACCATGGCACTGGCTGGCCCTGCAAATATCTTTTTAAAACTATTCAGTTCCAGAACTTGACTGCTTAGATTTTTCCCTACTGCACACAAATTGTGTGGTTTTGGGCAAACAACTATACCTTCTTAAATTTCAATATTCTCCATTAAAGGACAGTTACAAGAGCTGGCACTTTTCTATTATGTTTTCCTAGAACTAGAAGAAGCAATATTTATATACCACTTAAAACTGCACCTGGTACGTATGAGGGAGAAGAGAGACCATTTGGCTGGAGAATATCTATAGAAGGAAGAATGGGATGGGATGGAATAGGATAGGATGAGATGGGTGCGAGATGATAAAGGCTTTTACTTTAAGTGAGATTGGAAGCTGCTGAAGTGTTCTGAGCACTATAATGACAAGATCTAACTTGAATTTCTTTCTAAATTTATTTCATTCTTTTTCTACAAATTATATCTATCTATCTATATGTATATTTAGAGAGAGGTGCAGTGCCTCCAATAGGGTTTCCACACTGTGATCCACCCCCAGTCTCTGTCAGGCCCAGATCATGGGCACACACATGCCCAGTGTATTCAGGGAGGTCTTTGAACTCAATCCAGATCTCCCCATGTGGCAGCCAGGGCTACATCACTGCTGCACTACCATCTGGCCCCCTAATGTGTATTTTAAATGAACAATGCTGCTGGTGTTTTGTGAATAAAAAAATGGGATGCAAGGGTGGAAACAGGGAGACCCTTTAAGAGGCTATTGCTAATACAGAAGAGAAACAATGGTATTTTGGACCAAAAATTAGTGTGAAGAGGGCCAGAGAGTCCAGTTTTGCAGATTATCCATGCGCAAAGCTTAGATGTCATTGTTACCATTTATAATGGTAAGTCTAGCAAATTGCAAATGCAGTTAGGGTAGCTGTATAGTCTCTCTACCCTGCAATTATGAAATAGGACAGCTTTCTATACAACTTGCTTACTCTTTTTTTTTCAGATTTATTTATTTTTAATTTTATTTATTATTATTCTTCAATTTTGGCCAGAAAGAGACAGTCAGAGAGAAAGGAAGAATGAAAAAGTAAACCACCAAGTTCGGGACTTGAACCATGATAGGCCATATGGGAGTCCAGTGTCTCAACCACAATGCCACCTGCTGCCCCCCAACCTGTTTACTTTCTTTAGTAGCAAATATATTTGTTTCAGATTTCATTTTGTTATAATAGATAAGCTAAGGATAGTCAGTTGTCATCAAGTAAACAAGTCAGAAATGACTTAGGTTAGTGTTCACAATTGTTAGTTGGCAAAATATGAGATGAAAAAATAAAACATTTTAAATTTTACTTCTTAATACAAAAATGGAAATGATTTGACATATTAAAACTGTATTAGGGTTTCAGATTCATCTTTCTGCAAGTGGAGATCTAGTTTTGCCAGCACCATTTGCTGAAGAGGTTTTCCTTTTCCCACTGGATTGAGTGGTTCCCCTTGTCAAAAATCAGTTGACTGTATGTTTGGGAATCTATTTCTGGGGACTCTATTCTGTTACATTGGTCTACGTGTCTGTTTCTGTGCCAGTACCATGCTATTTTGATTACCACACCATTGTAGTATATTTTGGGGTCAGGGCGTGAGATGCCGCCCACTCCACTCTTCTTGTGCAGAACTGCTTTGGCAATATGGGGTCTCTTATGATGCCAGACAAACTTTATGATTGTCTTTCCTAGATCTGTGAAGAATGTGTCTAGTACTTTGATTGGCATTGCATTAAATAGGTAGATTAATTTGGGTAGAATTGCCATTTTGATTATATTAATTCTTCCAATCCAGGAACATGGGATGTCCTGTCACTTTCTTGTGTCATTTTCAATTTCTTTTTTTATCTTCTCATAGTTTTTCTTGTGGAGGTCTTTAACTTCTTTGGTTAGATTTATCCCTAAGTATCTTATACTTTTTGTGGCAGAAAGATGAATCTGAACCCATACCTCTCACCTCTGACAAAAATAAAGTCAAGGTGGATTAAAGATCTAAATCTAAGACCTCAAACTATAAAACTGCTCCTGGAAAACACCAGGGAAAATC
>NW_006199814.1:2640632-2672514 GCF_000334495.1 Tupaia belangeri chinensis
GAAAAACTGTGGCACATATACTCAATGGAATATTATTCATCTATAAAAAACAACAGAACCCTGGCTTTTGATAGGAAGTGGATGAATATGGAAGACTACTGCTGAGTGAAGCAAGCCATGCTATAAAGGAGAGGCATTGTGTGTCCCCCCTTAATATATACCGAGTGTCTGCACTCTGTGACTGAAACTAATTGTCTAAAGGACATAGAAACACAGTATATAGATGTAAATACCAGATATAGTGTGTGTGAAAGAGGAGGGTCTGAGGAAGGACATTTGGGGGAGGGACAGGGAGGCAAAGCATTAATGGCACAAAGAGGTATGGTATTATCTGTTGAAGATATTTCATAGTTTTCTCAACAGTACTAGGGAGAAATGTTTACCTGTTTAAATATACATTTTGTAAGACAAATAATAATGTCATTGAATGTATGGAAGAAAATGAAATAAAAAAACAACAAAATTTAAAAAAACTGTATTAAACATAACTGCCAGTAGGTTAATGAAGTTTGTGTGTGTTTGTTTGTTTTCTCTTATTTAATCCAAAGTCAAATGTAACTGTTTCTTCTACCATTTGGCTGGGGAGTAAAGAGTCATATACAAAATCCAGCCTTTGGGAAAATTTGTCTCCATACTGTTCTCTGCAAGTTTACACACAGATAGAAGGAGAAATGGTAAGTGCCAGAGAAGATGGCTTATTGTTGAGGAAGTCTATTAAAATACTTTGGGCATTCAAAGGAAGAAACAGAGCTGTATTTTCCAGGCATGACTGTTGGGTCATTGGGAAAGTCATGACACATTTTTGCATATAACAGAAAAATACATCATGACTTTCCTGATGACCAAATAAGTTATTCTGCCTAAAGAATATAGATCTAAATTCCTGGGAAGCAAAGGGATAGAGAAGAGCCAAGAGAAGCTGGAAAGGCTAGTCAGTTGGAAAAAAATTGTCTGTAAAAATTTTAATACAAATTATGGCTATGTTTTTTAGAATTCTAAATTATTTTTCTTTTCATAATCTGAAGATGCCTAAATTCATCTGCCTTCATTCATTCATTCCCTTCATCTGCCTAAATTTTCCGTTGTAGTTTGCACTAAGTGAGTACAATAGCTTCTCTAAGTGGTAATGGTGCTGACCAACCAGAACGTCTGGAATCCACATGTGAGAAAATTCATGAAGATATCAATAAATGGAAATATTGTGGCAGAAGTAGGAATTTGAGACAGGAAAACATTAGTCATCTAGCCCTAGTAATCCCCAAAGAGAACTGGGGACACACAGATCCCATTCCACAGGTACTGGATTTTGAGCTACTCTGATTTGGATCTTAAGAAATAGGGTGTTTTTGCTGAGCTGTGATTTACTGCCTCAGTTGGGCTATGATTACCTGAAATAATTGTGTATTGAGAATGGAATGATCAAGGGACAAGCTAATCTAACCTACTTACAGTAATTGGGCGGTTAGCTGTCAATCTTAAGAAATCTTCAGGTCCTTTACCTCTGTTGTTTCCTAGCTTGACTGCACATTCAACTTATCTTGGGGTCTTTGGAAAAATACATATGTTTGAATACCATCCAAAATCAGGTAAGAGTTTTATGTGTAGATAAGTATGAGAACCATAGTGTGCAATAAGTAACTAGAACAATTTGACCTAGAACATCCCAACCTTTTTTTTTTTTTTTTTGAAGAGGTTTTTGCTATAGGGCACGTGCGCTCGCCAGACATACAGAGAGACAGAGAGACAGAAAGCGATAAATCACCCCCCAGGGGAGATGGCCACATCACAATCCCTTCTCCTCCATTCTCCTCTTGGGATCTTGGGCACACACACACACGCGCCCGGCATGAGTTTTAAGCCACCGGGTCTGGGACGTGAACCACGGTCGACTACATGGGAGTCCAGTGACATAGCCATTACGCTAACTGTTGTTCTTGAACATCCTAATCTTTGATCTCTGGTTTTAACTAATCAATCACTAATTGATCCCTGGCTTTAGCCAATAAATAAATTACTAATAGACAAAAAAAAAATGCATATAATCCCAGCCATGAAAATGAAGATTATTAAAAATAGTAGAAGAAGGGACCAGCAGTTAGCATAATGGCTGAAGTTTATTAAAAATAGTAGAAGAAAGGGCCAGCAGTTAGCATAATGGCTATGTCGCTGGACTCCCATGTAGTCGACCACGTTTCGAGTCCCGGACCTGGTGGCTTAAACTCACACCAGGCATATGTGCATGCATGCCCAAGATCCCGAGAGGAGAATGGAGGAGAAGGGATTGCAGTGTGACCATCCCCCCTGGGAGGTGATTTCTCGCTTTCTATCTCTCTGTCTCTCTCTGTCTTTCTGGCAAGCGCACGTGCCCTGTAGCAAAAAAAAAAGAAAAAGAAAAAGGAAAAAAAAAACCTCCCCCCCCCAAAAAAAAATAGTAGAAAAATGTATGAGGCATGGCTCTTACCTTTAAGGAATTTATGATAAAACAGAAGGAACTAGGTTAATGCAACATAAGTAACTATCAAAGTTAGTGAAGGATCTTAAATATTGTAACAACAATATGAAGCAGGGTGATCAAGGATTGCTTTACGGAAAAAAGTGGACCTGAGTTACTAAGCACTTGCTGTTACAAACTAGAAGAAAATGAGTTAATCAGCTACAAGAGGGGTATAGACTTGATCTAAGTTACTTTCCTGTATCGGGTAATATTATCATTAAAGCAATGCTCAAATTCAACAATTTTGTTTGTAAACTGAGGGACATAAAAAGTTGCAAGCTATGAAAATTGGGCATTTATCAATAGGTTTTATGTTCTTAAATAAATCTTACAGCAAAATTAGTCAACTAATTTTCATTATTTTTATAGTAATTCAAGAGGAATAATCAGTTTACATAAATGATAATAACTGCTATTGCTCTTGTGTAATTAAACACTACTTTATTGTCCAGTATATATACTTGACAGCTTAGTGGTATAGAACAACAGCTCTTGAGTTCAGCCAACTTGATTTGAATCCTGGATCCTCTGCCTTCAGTGTGAACTTCCACAAGGCATTTAACCTCCATCTCTTGTTTATTCATATATAAAAAGGGGATAATAACACTATTTTTAAAAAAATGTCATGGAGATTGAATGAGATAATGCATGAATAGCACTTAAAACAGCACCTGCCTTATAATCTATCCTCAATAATAGCTGTTATTGTCACTAATTTGTGTTATTTGGTGATAATCATTATCATTCATAAACAAAGCAGAAACTGATACTTTCATATACACACATTGAAAAATGGAAGGATGCCTTATGTAAATCTTATTTCTAGTAACTGGGAATTTTTGTTTGCTACAGGCCTTCACTGAGATAGTTATACAATCTGTGATCTTCAGCAAGTTAATAATTCTGATTATCCTCTCTATACCTCAGTGTCTCATCCACACAAGGGGGATAATCATCTTTAGACCTCAGAAAGTTTTGTGAGGATTAAATAATTTATGCCCAATATTCAAAACAGTATCTGGCACAATAAGCACTATGCGTTAGCTATTATTCTTATGATTATCATTGTTTGTATGACTGTGCTCCATTCATGATCTTCCACTTTGATATTCCCACGGTTCCTCAGCTCCCTGAGGGGTTCTTCATGGATCCCTTCTACTCTGTTAATTTCCCTGGCTGCTTGTGAGCTTAAGGCAGCAGAAAATGACTACCTGCTTGTTAATAGCATTTTAACTGGAACTCATTTTTGTAGAATGTCCTGGGAATTTACATTTTAAGACTTTCATCACAAATCCTGTTGAAAGATAATATCTAAGTGTAGGTAACAGAGAACCAAACTGCCTACCTTGTAGTGGTGTGGGCAGGGATAGAGTGGAGGTGGAGGGGAGACTGTTTCCTTGATCTTGGCTCTATTCTAATCTCATTTCAGTCCAAAAGAAATGTTACTCTTTCAATTAGAAGAACAAAGACGGCTTTTAGCTCTTTGACACTTGAAGTCTGGAGTGGAAATAATAGCAGAAATAATAAAAATGAACTTGACTAACTCCACCATTTTCCTAGAGGTTGGCACTATTAATGTTTCTCTTTCTCAGGCAAACAAGAGCTATGGCAATGGCACTTCATGTCTAGGGTGACCATGCACTGAGCTTCTTTTGGAAAAATATGATGAAGACAGCAATTTTTTAGAATGTATTATCAAAACAGGTTTTCCAACACTGAAAAGGACAAATTAAAACTCATCTTTTTGGCATTTTAGTATTAAGAATATTCTGATAATGCTATACAGGTAAATTGTGGCATTCTATTCTCAAAATAACCAACGTGGGCACATTTCCACAATGTATTTAAATATAATCTGCATTACTAAACCAAAAATATGATAGTGCTATATTTTGTTTTACCTGGATTTGAGAATAGGTCCCTTTTATCTAATGGAGGAGAACAAAAAGAACAGACATCGTATTTTTAAAACAGTCCCCTAAGGATTTTTAAAAACCAGAAAATTGAAATAACTTTGTAAAGGAGGCATTATATCAATTTTAGAATTTTTAAAAAAGCTTATTTCATTAAATATCACCCCAAACTGCATTCGTTATGAAAGAAATTACTATACTCATTTTTATTAGTTTAGCTTTAATGTCAGTACTCAGGTTTGTAAGTGCAGTATTAGAAAAAACAATGGATTAATAATAGATGTCATATGATGCTTTTATATTTCATATTATGTATGATTCCTCATTGCTCTTCTCAGTTGCTTTAATTCCTAATCACTCTCCTCCAAACAGAAAGCATCTGCCAGTTTCATTATATGGGACCTTAATAATACTTAATTAAAATACAAAGCTCTAGTTGCTATCTAGCATTTAATTGAATGTGATTTAAATAAAACAATAATGGAAAGTATCAGATAGTTCACATATATTTCTGTTTGAAAAAGGATAATATCTGGGCTATTTCTGCCAAGTAACCATAGGTTTTGTAATTTTATCATATTATAAGAGAAACTTTATATTAATTGTTTTTCTTTACTTCTAGCATTTAAAACTAGATCTTATTGTAGCTTTTAAAATATTAAATTTTCTTTTGGACATTTAACACAATGTATTACATTTGTATGTATCTTAGACGGTATATTGGAAATGTTTGTAATGGTTTCAAATATTCATCTACAATGCCTAATATGATGAAACAGTCTTTCACTAATCTTCAAAGTACCTTGTTGAGGTGTAGTTGATTAACAGAGAGCAATATACTGTTAAAGTGTACAACTCGATAAGTTCGGAGATAATTATGTAGCCCTTGTAACCATCACCACAACCTACACCATAAACACATTCATTAACTCTAAAAGCTTCCTCTTGCCCTCTTTATTATTAACTTTGTTATTACATATGATAGAAACACAATAAAAGATCTACACTTTCAGCAAAATTTTAAGTATATGATACAATGTTCTTTAACAATAGACACTATGGATATAGGCTATCTCTAGGTTGATGATTACCTTCTCCTCAGTCCCTGACAACTACCATTCTTTGCTTATATGAATTTCACTATTTTAGATTCTTCATTAAATGGTATATGTAGTATTCATTATGTCTTTCTGATGGTACTTAGCATAATGTCCTCCCGATTCATCCATGTTGTTACAAGTGGCAGGATTTCCTTCCTTTTTAAAGGCTGAATAATATTGTATGGTACTTGTATACCATATTTACTTTGTTATTTGTCAAATAGGTATTTAGGTTGATTCCTTACCTTGGCTTTGGTGAATAATGCTACCATGAAATGGGTATATACATCTCTTTGAAATCCTAATTTCAATTTCTTTGCTTGTATACCCAGAAGTGGGATTGGTGAGTCATATATTTTTAACTATTTGAGTAACTTTGATAGTGGCCACATCAAGTTATATTCTTAATAACAGTGTAGAAAGGTTCCTTTTTCTCCACATTCTTGCATATATATTATACATAAAATTGTCAACTAAACAGGTGTGAGGTATATTTCACTGTAGCTACACTAAGGACTTCTTGCTTGCAAACTTTGATAAAAAGTATTTATGATAACCCACCAAATGAATATCTTTGGATAGAGTCATAATTATCAAATAGCTACTAGTTACCCTACAAATATGAAGAAAAAAATCCTAATAATCATGACAGAAAAATTCTGATGCCAAATACTATTGTTTTCTTTTCTTTTTGAACTTTACTTATTTATTAAGAGAGCAATCCTAAGCCAGATGGCACACCGAGATCCTCTCCCCAGCCTTTCCCAGTTTAGCCAGGATCATGGCACGTGTGCACCCACTGGTGAGTCCAAGAGACCAGAAAAGTGAATCCCCATCATTGGAATGGCTTTCAGGGTTGCGGGGTGTGTGATGCTGTTACACTGCTACAGCTGAGCCTGCGGTTTCTTTTCTTCCCTTTCATTATATCCAATAACATTTGTAAAACAAAAGAGTAAAGAAATATGGTGATGAAAAAAGCTTGAAACAGGGTACTGTGTTTTAGGCTAAATATATATTCACTTAATATGTATTTAGTAAAAAATGTTTGAAAGTGATCTTCAATATCTGTTCTTTCTTTTGCTATATTTGCTTCAAATCATATTTTTAAAAAGTGTATTTCTTCCACAAGAAAGAGAGCTAGAAACCCCCAACAGGTCTTTCTATCTCGTATCACACCCAGCCTCAGCCAGCTGGTATGATGAGCACATGAGCACGTGCTGGTATGTACGGGGAGGGCTCAGGACATGAACCTGGGACCTTCCTATGTGGGTCAAGCATCTCAGAGTATGGTGTTACTGCTTGCCACTGGCTGGCCCTTCCAACCATTTTTTAAATAATACATTATAAACTAGTTGAAGTCCCTTATGTGTTACTTGCCTATCTCATTCTCTTTCATCACTCTCCACTAAGAGCTGCCATTTAGTTTAGCTGGCCACAGCACTTTCATAACATATTCGTGAAACAAATATTCAGAAAGTTTATTCTGATTTTTTCAATATTTTAAAAATGTGGGCCAGCCCTGTAGCCTAAAGGGTAAGGGAGACAGATCCCATATGGCTTAATGTGGTTTGAATCTCTACCCCAGCAGTTTGAAAAACACCCTGGACATGTGTGCATATGTGCCTGAAATCCTGACAGGATTAAGACATGGAGGAGAAAGGACTGAAATTTGATCACACCCCATTGCTGGGGGCTGCTTTCTTTCTCCTTCTCCCTTCTGTCTCTCTCTGGCAAGTGTACACGTTCTTTGGCAAAAGAGGTGTCGTATTATCTGTTGAAGATATTTCATAGTTTTAGCAACAGTACTAGGGAGAAATGTTCACCTGTTGAAATATCCATTTCATAAGATAAATAATAATGTGATTGAATGTATGGAAGAAAATGAAATAAAAAAAAAGGAAAAAAAGAATTAACTAAAAATTTAAAAAAATAAGTAAAAAAAGGTATAGTTTTGTTTTGTTTTTAATTCCTTTGTGGTATTTCATTATAAACCCAGGTGGAGGTGTAGAGAGGCGTGTAGGTAGGAGCTACCTGCCTGGTAGAGAGAGCTATTTTATTACTCACATTGTTTTGAATTAGCAACTTTTTGCATATCTTATTTTGTTATTAAATTCTCCACAGACAATTTCCCCTTTTTGTTGCAGGGAGTAGACCATTTCCCCTGCTTCCTCCCACTCCCCTTCTTGGCAAACCACTGCAGAGTATAAAGATGCCATATTTTTCATTTCCTTCTGTTTTTGTGGCTATGTGAGTCATTGCTACTCAAAGTACATGGTCGACAAACCACTTATACCTACTTAATAATGAAATAAGGAGCTTGTACCAAAACGTGTATTAATAATTTCCTTACCAGAAAGTCGTGATACCAAACAAAATAAAACAGCATATGGAAATAAGGTAGTTTGACTAAACCAAAGAGTAGGTATCATAAGGTAAATGATTTGCCTTCTGTAGCAAGTTCATTACCATGAAAGACGTTGGTTTATAGAGCAGCACTGTGCACTTTGACTTACACCAACATGAGGATAGTTGCAGTTTTTCTTACTTATCACTTACGATTCAGAAAATATATCCTTAGTGTGCTTTTCAGTTCACAAGTACAAGAGTTTCCCTGATCTTGTTCCTAGAAGTAGAAATGCTGGGGAACAGACCTATGTGCATATTCAGCTTTATTATATGGCTACAAATTGTTCTACAAAGTGATTATACTAATTTATCTTCTGACCAATATGCTGTAAATTTGGATTTTGCCTGAAGCTTTCTAAATAGTTAGACATGTCAGATTTTCCCTCCCCCATCAAGTTGAATAGTCCTAGAATAATTGCTCTTTGTTGTTTTACTTTGCTTTTTCACGATTACAGAGTAGTTGTTCATTGTATACTGGCCTTTTGACTCTACTCTTGCCTTTTGTGTTTGTGTGTGTGTATTTTCTTATTGATTTGGAAGATCAATAAATTTTGGTTGTGATTCTCTATAGGATTATTTTGTGTTGCCCTCATATTAAATTAACCTGCTAGATTAATAGCATTAAGAACTTACAGATACATTTACTTGGATTTTTATAAACACCTATATTCTCTACAAATTACAATAATTATATCTTTAATTTCTAATTTTGTACTCTTACTTTACCTGCCATCTTTCATTGGCTAAGAACATCAGTGTAATGTTATCTCATTGAATTTAATGGAAATGCTTCCATTTCTCTAACATCAAGCATTATATATGCTGCAGGGTTTGGGCATATACCCTTAATGGCACCATGAGAATACATCTTGTAGACTTACCACTTTAGGGAATGAAGTATGGTTGATGGAGGGTCCCAGCTGCTGCACTCTGAAATTCATTGATGTATTTTCTCTAAAACCATGTTTGTCATTGGTGACTTCCATCCAAGGACTCAGCATGGCAAGATAGTAAGTTAGGTCCATTCTCAGGACACATAGGACTCCACTGATAACTGACTTTGGCTTAAAGCATCTATGACCATCTTGTTAAATCTCCCATAAACTGATGAACAGTCTAGAATTCTACATAACCTTCTCTCCTACTCTCCTTTACTTGAGGTCTGAATTAACTCATAGTATAATGGTTTTCCCAGATTGCTGGTCCCTTTTTTCTCAGCGAGGCATTTAATAAAATATTTGTACATTTTATCCTGAACAGCATCTGTTTTCTTCTCTGAAAAGTACAATTAGTGTAACTTCATCCAATGAAGAAAGTTTTTTTATATGTCCACTCCTTTAGGGGTTTTTAATCCTCATTTTCTTTGTAGGTGTGAATTCAGTGTTTTGGCTCATGTCCCTGTTACTTCTCTTTGGATGAATAAAATGTCAGTGAGCTATTATCTGATTCTTCCTTCACTTATTTGCATTCTCTCAGGTACTCATTTTTTTATTTTAATCCTATTCTTATTATTGTTTGCTTAAAGTTGGAGAGACACTGGGGCCAGATGAAGGTACATTAGCAACCACAATGCTCTGCAAGGCTGACCCTCGTAAGAAGGTTCTAGATTATGTCCAGAGATCTCTCTGAGTATGCTGAGCATGTATGTGTCCTTGATCCCCAGCAAGTCGAGACTGGAGTGGCTCATGTTGTCATATTTCTGATGAAGGTCCCGTACATGCTCTAATTCTCTCTTGCTCATGCAAGAAATACATATATAAACTTAAAAAATAATAAAATTGGAGAGACTAAGTAGTGCTGCTTCCTTATACAGAATTTTCTTTCTACATTTTTTTTCTGTCTAGGAAAGATGGTGAGATATGTATGTCCACTCCTTTAGGGGTTTTTATCCTCATTTTCTTTTGTAGGTGTGAATTCAGTGTTTTGGCTCATGTCCCTGTTACTTCTCTTTGGATGAATAAAATGTCAGTGAGCTATTATCTGATTCTTCCTTCACTTATTTGCATTCTCTCAGGTACTCATTTTTTTATTTTAATCCTATTCTTATTATTGTTTGCTTAAAGTTGGAGAGACACTGGGGCCAGATGAAGGTACATTAGCAACCACAATGCTCTGCAAGGCTGACCCTCGTAAGAAGGTTCTAGATTATGTCCAGAGATCTCTCTGAGTATGCTGAGCATGTATGTGTCCTTGATCCCCAGCAAGTCGAGACTGGAGTGGCTCATGTTGTCATATTTCTGATGAAGGTCCCGTACATGCTCTAATTCTCTCTTGCTCATGCAAGAAATACATATATAAACTTAAAAAATAATAAAATTGGAGAGACTAAGTAGTGCTGCTTCCTTATACAGAATTTTCTTTCTACATTTTTTTTCTGTCTAGGAAAGATGGTGAGATATGACAACATTCCTGTTTTTTAGTGTTCTGTTTTTTTTTTTTTTAATGTTTTTGGTAATTATTTTCTCCTAGACTCCTATCTACACCTTTTGTCTTGAAGACAATATTAACTCACTGTCCTCAAACATAGCTTCCTCAGGTGCAGAATTGGAAGCTGTGATTGGATACTTAATATTTTCTTTTTATTCCCTCGGGATTGTACATGTCAGTTTATGGTATGCACTTGTGACATTATTATTATGAATACTGCTGGTTAACTTTTATTGCTAATCTTAAGTTTTGGGAAACAAACTTTTGTAAAATTCCTTCTACAATGCTGTTATTTCAAAGTTTCTTTGAAATAAGTATTTTTTCTTGATTGAAAATACTCATCTGTTAAATCACAAATATTCATCCAGGGACCAGCAGTTGGCATGGTGGCTAAGGTGCTAGACTCTGACATGGCTGACCATGGTTTGAATCCTGGACCCAGCAGCTTATATGTGTATGCCCAAAATCTCAAGAGGACAATAGAGGAGAAGGGATTGTGGTGTGGTCATTCCTCTGCGGAGTGATTTCTCACTTTCCCTCTCTCTGTCTCACTCTGTCTCTGGTAAATATGCATGCCCTACTGCAAAAAAACTGAGGGGGAGGGGAGAGAGAGAGAGAGAGAGAGAGAGAGAGAGAGAGAATGAATCATCTAATCCACTACTTTCAATTATAAAATTTGTAAATGACACTAATTCCTTACAGAAGTAAAATTTGAGCCTACACACTTTCCCGATATTAGTAAATTTACTGCAATACAAATGTATTTTTAAAATATTACATTGAAAACTGTTTAGGAAAAGACAGATCCCCCAGAGACCTTCATGGAAGTCTATACTTCAGTAATCTCATAGAATGAATGAATCAACTTAAGGGCAGAGTGAAAATAGGCCTTAAATGGATGTCCATGTCCAGAGTTGTTAGGCCATGATGTTAAAGTCAAAGAGTATTGGTATAGAACGTCAGGCTTGACTCTGGCACTCTTATCAAACAGAACCAGGTGGCGAATTCCCAGGCTAGGATACACACAGTCCACAGACAGAGAAACAACATAGAACTATAGGTCAGTTTAGTAAGGGAAACTGACATGATAAACTTCCACATACCAAAGCAGTGTCATGTAAAATACAAAAACTTAAGACTTACTTAACAAATCTTAAACTATGAGAGGGGTATTCTTGAGTGTCAAAAATAAGAAGTACTTCAGTCAAATTTAAAAACAGGAATTTAATAGTATATGAAGATATTCGAACTTATGCTAGAGACAGTAATTCATGAGAAATTTCTCTTGGAAAACCTAATTTTATTTTAAACTTTTGGACACTTCAGTAGATTAGACAAAATTTTCTTTATACATAGAAATTTGGAAATGACAAAATTCATTTCATTGAAATAAAAAATATTAAGTAGTTTTTAAAAAGAGAGTAAGTTCATAGGGAGATGAGTTTGATGCTCTCAGAAAATAAAATACACAGATAAACAGAAGATTAAAAAACAGAAAATAAATATGTTTTAAAAAAAAACTCAGAGAATCAATGTTAAAAAAAAACATACATATTGGATAGGAGCTTCAGGAAGAATGGAGAGGGAAATCAAGGAAGAGGCAATAGCTGACAAAATACTGGCTGAGAGTTTCCTATAACTGAATAAAAACAGCAGTCATCTGATTGAGAAATGAATCCTTTATAGTAGGAAAATTAAAACAGTGCCTAGTAATGCACTTACTCTTAAATATGTGCCAAGTACTGAGCCATTATGTTCTTCAGATATAAAGAAACAATATCACAGCAATAGCAAGGAAGAACATGGAAATTTCAAAAACTTCATGGAAAAATGGAATTACAGTATGAGTTCATTTTGGTGTGAAAAGAAAAGAAAAGAAAAGAGCAAAGAAAAGAAAAAGAAAGAAAAAGAAAAGAAAAGAAATTCACAGATTTTTTTTCTCATAATATGCATTTTTCATGGACTTTTAAAAAACCGCTGGTAAGTGATATAATAGATAGGTAAAGGATATTAGAAGCATGACACGCGAGAGGAAGAAGACTCATTTCTTTATCAAAATGTTAGGGAGTGCTTGAAATGAGATGGTGCGTCAATTCTACTCTACAAAATGACAGTAGCAAATGGAAGATGACCACATCAGCAAAGTGAGGAAAGTCATTCTTAGAAATACGTACATATGCTACATTGCTGGACTCCCATGTAGCTGACTGTCGGACCAGGTGGCTTAAACTCATGCCAGGAGCGTGTGTATGCATGTCCATGATCCCAAGAGGAGAATGGAGGAGAAGGGCTTGAGGCATGGCCATCCCCCCGGGGGGTGATTTCTTGCTTTCTGTCTCTCTGTCTCTGTCTTTCTGGTGAGTGCATGTGTCCTACAGCAAAAAAACTCTCCAAGAAAAAAACCAAATACATACAGATGTATAATCATGTGCATGCCTATATCATCTTCTGATACTTGTAGGTAGCTAGATAAAGCAGGCAGTAGCAGGCACTGAGTATACACAATGATAGAAGGGAAGGCAAGACAGACACCCCACATGGGTTTCCATTGAAAGGAGATGGCAATTTGTCCAAGAGAACAATCTCACTCAAAGTGTGGTCTGTGAACCAAGAAGAGTCTTACTGGTTCTTAAGTTAGAGTAAGCATTTAGAAATTTTTTAAAAGAATTATTTAGTTTTTACTTATCATTCTTTGGTTTGACCAGAGAGAGTCAGAGACAATGAGACAGAGAAAGGAAGAGTGAGAAAACAAGCCACCATAAACCATGGATGGCCATGTGGGAGTCTGAAACTTTAACCATCATACCACCTGCTGCCCCCCCCTTTTTAAAAATATTATTTATTTATTTTTCATTTATTATCAGCATTTAGAAACTTTTTTAAAAAAATTTTTTTTTAGCATTTAGAAACTTTTATAGCAGTTGGTATTGCAAGGAAATCTGAATGCAGAACTTTGAGGTGGGAAATTAAAAAAAAAAATCTTTTCCTTGCAAAAGAATTTTAAGCATAACAATTAGACATACTAGAAAAAGTATATTAAATAATCAAATATCCTTTTCAAGAAAGTATGTAAAACAAATACTATAGCTTCTCTACCTTTTTTCAAATCCATACAAATGAGAGAAAATATATATTTCTAAAGTCCACAAGCATTTTTGAAACTAAGGACACTTCATTTTTTAAAGCAAGGAGGACACTAATAATTGTGAAAAATATTGAAAAATGAAAAGCAGACTGGATTAAAGTTTAAAGAAAATAGTAGTTCAAAAACTTGAAGGATGATACTATAACAAAAGTGGGAGAGGTAGCAAGCATGCTCTTACTCAGAGATACTTGTATCTGGAAGATTAGGCACAGAAGAAAATAGAGAGATTAGTTGAGTTGTCACAGACAGCACAACCAGAAATCTCTTGCAAATCTTCAGATAAGCAGCAAAAATGGAGTGGCTTGGTTTCCTCCCAGTGGAGGCATTTGAGGCATTCATGGTAGGACCTTGAATGAAGAATGAGAATGATGGCTTTGATAGACTGCAAAGAGGGAAAAAATGAAGCACATTGGCAAGCCACAAGGCTGACCAGAGTTACTGCCACTAAAACATGATAAAATAAAAGTCCTAATGTGACCTACATCTAACCTAAGCAGGCTATGTATTCTAGAAAAGCATCTCAACTCCAAAAAATGTGTTAAAAAAGATGAATAAAATCAAGAAAAGCAACATCATTAATAAGTGATGATCAACTCAAAACTGTATTTCTGTAAGCCGAGTTACTGTAGAGACCTTTAGAGTAAAATTGTATTAATATTCTGAGAGAAATAAAAGAATTAGCAGAGGTCATTCAAGTGAACAATTTGTTAAAAAATAAAACTTTAGTTACTGGAATGAATATCAGAATAAATTTAGGTGAACAGAATAAACTAGTAAGTTAGCCTATTGGCTGAATGAGACAAAAAGGGTTCTCAGAGTATAGGATAAAAATATTTAGACATATATACAATATTGAAAAATAAGACCAAGCAGAATGAGTTGAGAACTCCCCAAGTCATTTCAATAGAAATTTGAGAAAGAATAGATGCAATGGAGAAAAGGAAGTAAAATTTCCTTAAACTGAATAAAGTTGTAAGTTTTGAGATCAAAGCTATCCATTAAATACTCAGTAGAAATCAATGTCAAAAAATTCACAAAAATGACAGGAAGAAAGAAAACAAAAGACTTAGAGAACTCATATTACCTACAAATGCCTGAGAGTAAAATTTTCATCAGACTTTGCATGGGCAACACAGAAGAATGGGAAAGGAAGGTTGGGAAGACAGTTTAAACAGATTTTCTAAGTCCAGCCAAATGACAATTCAATGAATTTGAAATGAATACATTTATAGAAATACAGATTCAAACTGCTCACCATTACAATTTTCATAGAGAATATTCCAGCAAATGAAACATAGTTGTGGGCGGTTACAATAGAGATGTAAATAGCATTAATAGATAAAACAATAAATGATAAATAAGTTGCATAAGTAATGATTTAAGATTAACTAGAAATATTTATATAGTTATGTGTAAAGAAGTTAACTCTTGCATATAGGAAAATTTAGTATTTTATAGCAATGGTCTTTTATCAATGAACAGATGGGTAGATTATATAATAAATGGTATTGAGAAAATGGTTCATCAATATGGAAAGGTACAGTCATCTGTGTACACACTTTTCTTTTTCTAATTTGCTAGAGGACATGCAAGCTTTCCAGAGACAGACACAGAGAGAAGTTAGAAAGCATGCCACCCACAGAAGATGGTCTTGCCACAATCTCTACTTCTCCATTCTCCTCTAGGGGTTTTAGGCATTGACCCACATGTGCCCAGCATGTTTTCCAAGCCACTGGTTCGTGGATTAGAATCATACCATCAGTCATGTGGGATCCAGCTGCTTTAACCACTATACCACTAGCTGATCCCATATTTTTCTTTACACTTGCACATATAAAATGATTTACCGATTTCAAATTCAAAACATGGTTCTGTGTATTATCTTAAATTTAGAGGATTTTATTTCTTTTAAAAAGTCTTTGTTCATTATATACATACTTTCTAAGAGATTTAAATGTGTATTTCCATATTGATGAACCATTTTCTCAATACCATTTATTATATAATCTCTTAGAAATTATGTATATAATGGGATAGAGAAAGTAGAAACATGTTTTATTCCTAGCTATATTTTCACCGACAAATAATTTCACCTATCATTTACTTTCTTTTCTTAAGGCATTTTAAATTAACTCTAATTTTTAAATAATTGAACACTCACAGCATTTTCTGATCAGATTGTCTACTTTTGAAAAACTGTGGAGGTCAGCAGGCAACATGGTGGTTAAGGGTACTGGACTCCCACATGGTCGATGATGGTTTGAGTCCCAGACCTGGCAGCTTGCTTTCTCACTTTCTACCTCTCTATCTCTCTCTCTCTCTTGCTCACTTTCTCACTCTGTCCCCTTCTGGTCAAAATTTAAATAAATAAATAAATAAATTTAAATAAAGTAATTCTTAAAAACAAAACAAAACAAAAAAAACCCTATTAAACCCCTACAACAGATGATGACTATCTGCATCATTTAAAAGTGTCACAGTATTTCTCTAAAGTATATTTCTTCTTTGCTGACTTTACTTTGTTATTTCTTTCCATTAGATCTTATTTCAATTGGCTAACATGTTCCTGATGCATGAGACTGCTAAATATGACAGGAAACAATGCACAAGGAAAATAAATATCAATTATAATATTTTGAATACCTAAAAATAGCCATAAAACATAAGACAAAACATTAAGAAACACACAAAAAAAGAGAATTTGAGTATAAGGTAATACATTTTCATATTACTGGAATATTGCAAAATGATCAGATTTAATGAAGATAAAGAGAAAAATACTTTCATCAGTAAGTTTTGTCAATGGAATACTTTTAAATTGACAGTGATGCCTTCAACTAGCTATGACTGTAAATTCCCTTGTTTATTTAACCCTTACCGAAACCCATATCATGAGGAAAAGGCCATGTCAGACATAATAGATTTATCTGGAGGTACAGGGTGAAGGAAATAGGAAAAAAGAATAATAATTATATTCAACACTTAGTTCATTTAACAAAATATATTGGAGGGTCTATTATGTGCCACATACCTAAATATGCCAAGTATAGCAGTGAATAAAACAGAAAATTTTGTTTTCGAGGTTGGTTATACTCTAGTTCATCAAGGAATGTGAAAACTGCTAAATTAACAACAATGTTTGAACTTGTTTTTGTCATCTGATTAGCACTGGGATTAGAGAATTATTTTATATATTGTCAAAGTTTATTATAATAATTATTACTTTTGTTTATTTTTTCCTTTGTATTTGATCTTCTTGAGGCAGAGCAGTTACTCTTTTCCCTGAGCCTACTGAAATAAATGGCACTTATCAGTAATTCAAAAACATCTAAAGGTTTGTTAAACAAGTAAAATATTCAACCTCTTCTCACCTCAATTTCTCCTATTATAGCACTGTGGACAATAATAACAGTAATGCCAATGTTTATATATACAGCTTATAAAGAGTAAGATAGAGTATTGGAAAATTATCATATGATATTAGTCATAAGAGATTTAAGTTGTCAATCAAAATTTAAAATGCTTTTTAGGCCTGCCCTATGGCCTGGGGTTTAAGGGAGCAGGATTCCACATGGTTGACTGTAGTTTGAGTCCTGATCTTGGTAGCTTGAGCAAAATGCAGAGCAAGTATGACTGCATGTCCCTAATCCTGACAGGATGCAGAAATGGAGGAGAAGAGATTGCCTCAAGACCACGTACTGCAGGCGGGAGGCGGCGGGGCAAAGTACTGTCATTTTCTTCTTGTCTACCTCTCTGTTTCTCTCTGGTGATTGTACACATCTCTGGAAAACTAAAACACTTTTTCTAAAATATTTTAAAACATTATTATAAACAAAAATTCTGGGATAATGAATTCTAATCAAGAGAAAGCATATTGATATTTTTAATACATCTTTTTATCTTTCTCTTATGTCTACTTTTTAATCTGAATGTAATTTTATTCTTAATGGTCAAGTTTCAATGTTTAGATTTGCTTCTTTATTAAGTAGATGCCTTTGTATAATTTACCTTAAACAATATTTGTACAATGAATGGATAAATATTTTTAATGCTGATAACTATGCCAGGTGTAATGTTTTATTTTAATTAAAATTTTTCTAACATGTAGTAATAAACTTCTGAAGCTCCTCTATTCTTTTTGAAAACAAACTACATTTCAATGGGTTTTTAAAAAAATGTTATACTCAGAATTCATACATGATAAGAAATTCATTCCACAAGTGGAGTAAGACCTTTAAAAGACCTTTATCTACCTCACAGAACAAATTTGATATGCCTTCCAGACCATTATGCGAACTCTCCCTCACTCTGCATGCAGATAGAACCATCTCTGGAAACCACTAACACCATAATTACCATTCAGTTGATGAAATTGTAATAAAAAACAGTTTATTATGCTACATTTGTATATGATTACATATTAGATTGTAGAAAGTTAACATTTATTTTTCTTTGACTAATAATCATTTTTCTCAAGAGCTAATAAATCCAAGAAGCTTAAAAACATGTTTAAACTAGAAAATCCATATTGAAGCACAGTATGCCCTGATGGTAGTGCTGCTACAACCACTTAGGAGCTAAGTATTTATATGTTCCTATTTCAGTTACACAGGTTTCTTATATATTTTCTATCTTATTAAAATTATGTATTTATTACTAATATAACAAGTGGATATGTTATTCAATTAAAATTTTATCTGATTTCAATTTATCTATTTCCCCACTCACTTGTGTCTTTAGAGCTAGATAAGTATTTTAAAGATCTTAATAAATAAGAAAGGAATATTATAAGATTAATCCAAGTAGAATTTATATCCTCTGCCTATTAAAATGAGCTATGAGGTACTTGAATCTGATGAAATCACATCTCTGATTAAGTAATTCAGCCCTTTCTATGATGATAAAAACAATTCATTAAATTATAACTTAGGGCAAAAAAGGCATAGGAACTATCATGTTTAATACCCTGAGTTTCAGAGACGAGGAAACTGATACAATTAAGTAAATCACCATATCCTCTGCCTATTAAAATGAGCTATGAGGTACTTGAATCTGATGAAATCACATCTCTGATTAAGTAATTCAGCCCTTTCTATGATGATAAAAACAATTCATTAAATTATAACTTAGGGCAAAAAAGGCATAGGAACTATCATGTTTAATACCCTGAGTTTCAGAGACGAGGAAACTGATACAATTAAGTAAATCACCAAAGGTATTTCTTTGAGTTTTAGAGACAGAGGAAACTGATACAATTAAGTAAATCACCAAGGTATTTCACATACTTGAGGCAGACTCAAAATTCAGAACCTAGATGACTTTCCCATCATTGAAATGGGCTTCATGCAGGTTTTACCTAATCAAATGTTATCTTTAATTAAGAGCAATATCTGATGTATTAGCCAATGTTTATGGAACAAACATCCAAAACAATTGAGTATCCAAAAAGCTGCTAAATTGAGAAGAGTTACATAAGCTCATCATAAAAAAAAATGTTATATTACATTGTGTGTGCATTGATACCAATGAGAATTCAACACTGAGATCAAATGTACAATATGCTGTCAAATGTTTAATAATTCTTCAGTGTCTAATTAAGTCTAAGAAAGCTGCACTTATAAGTGAGTCATTGTAATTTCATATTAAGTACAATATAATGAACTGGTATAAATAGGATAATACTGAAGAGCCAATGACTTAAGCTGATTGTCTGAAAGCAGGTTTCATGCTACCACAACCTTTTAATATCAACTTAGGCCTCTGTACAAGGCAGAAAGAAAAGAAATGCTACACTTAGTGCTGCATGAAGTGGAGCTGGATATTCATGGACCTTGAGTGATCAATATCTTTATCAGATCTGTGTAAATGTTGTGGGCAAGTACAATTAAAGAGCAAATCCCTGGATCAGCTGGCTAAGCTAAATTTCAGCTCCAGAAGCAGATGATTTCACTGGAGGGCACTTGTTAGGGAACACGGGAAACAAGGACTGAAGATAAATGTTTTAAAGACAACATGCAGGTTAATAAGTGGGACTCTGGAGTCATAGCATGTGGGTTCAAAGCCCTGTTCCAACATTACCTTTCTGTTCAGTGTTGTAAATTCACTTGACCTCTCTTGGAACCACTTTCCCATCTGTGAAAAAGAATATTTTCTTTCTTTCTTTCTTTCTTTCTTTCTTTCTTTCTTTCTTTCTTTCTTTCTTTCTTTCTTTCTTTCTTTCTTTCTCTCTCTCTCTCTCTCTCTCTCTCTCTCTCTCTTTCTTTCTTTCTTTCTTTTTTTCTTTCTTTCTTTTTTTATTTTCTTGCTATAGGGCCTGTGCACTTGCCAGAAAGACAGAGAGAGACAGAGAGACAGAAAGCACGAAATCACCCCTCAAGGAGGATGGCCATGCCACAATCCCTTCTCCTCCATTCTCCTCTCAGAATTTTGGGCATGCATGCACACATGCCTGGTGTGAGTTTAAACCACCAGGACCGGGACTTGAACCATAGTCGACTACATGGGAGTCTGGCAACATAGCCATTACACCAACTGCTGGTCCCTCAGACAAGTTTTTAAATCATTTTTGTATACAACAAATATCTGGGTAATTTCATCCCTCATTTTATGTATCTTTTAAGACAGGATAGCAGTTTATATTATATATATTGTGTTTATAACTATTCCAATAAAAATAGTTATACTTTTATAAGTTATTTTAATCAGCCATTTGAGCAATTTTTGATATTTACTAATTCTAAAAATTATTCAAATATTTGTTAAACCTTCTCATGTGGCTTAGGCTCACAGAGGATCCCATTCTATTGTTGAGCAATGTCCAGTCACCACAGTTACATATTATAACAATATCCAGAGAGTTCTGGTTTTTTGTTGTTGTTGTTGTTTTCTAAAGATCTTTACCATAGGGCACATGTGCTCTCCAGAGAGGAGAGAAATAGAGACACAGTGAGAGGGAAAGTGAAAAAAGAAATAACCCCCTAGGCGGAATGGCCATGTCACAATCTCTTCTCCTCTGTTCTCCTACTGAGATTTTGGGCATGTGAGCACAAGCACCTTGCATAATTTTCAAGCCACCAGGTCTGGGACTTGAGCCATAGCCAGTCATGTGGGCATCCAGTGTTGTAACCACTGCACCATCTGCTGGTCCCTAGGGAATTCTTTAACTCAGAAGTTGGTGCTGGTGGGGAGAACAACATAGTAGATATGAAAAACTGAACTCTGGAATAAAATCTGTGTTCATTTTACTGTACATTAAATTTCTATATATATATATATACATATACATATATACACACACATACATGCATATATGCACACGTTATATATCATAAACAATATACACACATATATACATAGAAATTAAGGAAATAATAACTTAATTTTCTATATAGTATGACTGTCTTTCAAATTCACTTCTTTTTTTTGGACTAGTTTTTGCTATAGGGCATGTGTTCTCGCCAGAAAGACAGAGAGACACAGAGACAGAAAGTGAGATAGCACCTCTTCGGGGGGGATGGCCACGCCACAATCCCTTCTCCATTCTCCTCTCAGGATCCTGGGCACACATGCACATGCACTCAGTGTGAGTTTAAGCCACCAGGTCTGGGACTCGAACCACGGTCGACTACATGGGAGTCCAGCAACATAGCCAGTACACCAACTGCTGGTTTCCCAATTCACCTAATTCTTACCACTATGATCCTATTCATGTTCCTTATATATATATCAAGGATTTTTTGCTTTATTCATAGTCCTTCACATTTGTAAATTATCTCAGTCTCTTTGATGCCATAGTCCACAGTTTACTTCCAGCACCCATTCTTTCCTTGGGTGGTTTCTGAGGAGGTTTATTCTTTCCCACATATGCTGCAGAATGACTCTCTGCTGGATTAATTTAATGCTTTAG
Organism: Tupaia belangeri chinensis; assembly: GCF_000334495.1. Taxonomy (NCBI): domain Eukaryota; kingdom Metazoa; phylum Chordata; class Mammalia; order Scandentia; family Tupaiidae; genus Tupaia; species Tupaia belangeri. The sequence continues at coordinate 2,662,024 of NW_006199814.1, forward strand.
GAGTGTTGTTTCTTTTTTCTCCAGACTTGGAGCTCTGTTTTATGTCTGTATTCCATCTCTTATCCACAGTGTTCTATCTACCACACTGAAGCATGGGGAGGATTATTTTGTACTCTCTTGGACTGAAAAGTAACTTTCTTTTGAGGTTTAAGTTGAAAACTGATTTCTCCTTTATGCAGCGCCATGACACTCTTGTGTGATGCTGTTTAACACTCTCCCTGGTCGCTGTAGCTCAGAGGATAGCCTTTTGACCATTTTATGCCTACTATTGGGTGGAATAGACGTTTTCAGACATTACCCCATTTTATCCCCACAAGAGGTACACACAGCAAGAAACACATTGAGCTAGATTAAATCAATTGCCTGAGGTCACATAGCTAGTAAATTGCAGAACCAGGACTCAAACAAAGGTCTTTTGACTTTAAATCCCTTGGTCTTTCCATTACACCATTCTACTCTCTGTTGAGTTACTAATTCATCATGATATATGCACTACAGTAGAGATAAAATAGAAAATAATTATTTACGTGGTTTATTTTTGCAAAATAAGATGGTCTATTTGCTGTGCTGCTGATATAAAAACAAATTTTATGAATTATAGGCACTTGGCTGCTTAACTCTTTGTGATCAATTCCTTAATGTAGAAAAATAGAATGATTTGCATAATTTAAATATTTGTATGTTGAACAAACAGATATTTAGACTATAAGGCAAGGTACTATCGGATTGGGGTTGAAAGCTCATGTTTCAAAAATTCTTTAAATATGAATTTAAAAAATTACTCTCAAAATAAAATAGCATCATAAGCTTACAATTTATGGTTCAATAAACTGTTAAAATTTATTTTATCGAGCTGAAATATTCTCCTACCCTCCTCTTGTAAATAAAATATTTAATGATATCTTCTGTAGAAAACCTTACTTATCAGCATAATTCACTATTCTTTAAAAAACTTTCTACTTAAACAACATTGCTGCTAAAACAGCGAATGAGTTCTGACTTTTCCTTTAAGTTTTATATTTTTGTGGCAATTAGTATTTGCATTGAAACAATATGCATGATCAAGTAGGGGATCCCTAGGATTGTTTTAGCTCCTTTAATGACTGACCATAATCACCCTACAAAAGAAGGATTCCTGTAAGTCTCCTTCGCTATAAAGCCATTTTTCTCTCTTTTCCTTCAACCCTCCTCTTTTGTCTTCCCTACCTCCTTTCCTCTCCCTCAGACATTCTCTCTCTTCCTCTTTCCCTGCCTTTTTCTTCTCCAAAAGAATATTCACTAGGATCTATCAGTAACGAAATGATACTGCTTTTTGAAAACTCTCTCCCCACCACACATACCAGTGAGGACCTGTTTTTCTAACCATACAATGGTCAAAGACTTCTTGCTGTATGTCTACCTATGAAAGCCAATAAGATAAATCGGAGAACTTCAAAAGTTTGTGGAAAAGCAGAATTAAAGTAGGGGTTTATTTTAGTGGAAAAGAACTTTGAAACCCAGGCATATGTTTTTCATAATGCACATTTTCCATGAACATTTTGAAGACACCCTCATATTATAGGAAACATGATTTCAGAGAAATTTTTCATTTAGGAATAATACGGTAAAATCTTTTTTCCCCATTTATGTTATTTGTTATTAGAAACATTATGAGAAAGTGTTGTTCCTATTATATTTCCACTTTGTTCAAGTGTGTGAACTTGCCAAGGGCATAGTTTAATATAAAAGAAAGGCTTAGAGTTAAGAATGGCCAGCAAAGCAGATAAGAAATCATTTAATTTATTTCTCCAGGTTGACAAAAATCTTTTAAAATATTTTAATTAAATTCTTTTTTTTTTTTTTGGAGAGATTTTCACTGTAGGGCGCGTGCGCTCGCCAGACAGACAGAGAGAGACATAGAGACAGAAAGCGAGAAATCACCCCCCAGGAGGGATGGTCACGCCGCAATCCCTTCTCCTCTATTCTCCTCTTGGGATCTTGGGCACGCACGCACACGTGCCTGGCATGAGTTTTAAGCCACCGGGTCCGGGACACGAACCGCGGTCAACTACGTGGGAGTCCAGCGACATAGCCATTACGCTAACTGCTGGTTCCCTTAATTTAATTCTAAATAAAGACAAACACCATATCTTTGAAATATATTGATAGCCGTGATGAAACTCTTTTAAGTCCTCAAGAAATCCTGTGTTGTATTCTCTGTTCACATTGTGTTCAGAATTTTGAGTTTAAGTTTGAATGAAGATTACAGAGGACTATGCTGTCTGTTGTCTCCCTTTTTGCTCTGTACACTTTCTGTTTTGGCATTCTTCATATTTCCATTTTATAAAGAAAGGTAATCCTTTTTAAATTCCATTGGCTCTATCCTTCCTTTTGCTGCATGTATTAGGTCATTGGAAAAGTCATGACATATTTTTGCATAGAAAAACATTGAAAAATATGTTATGACTTTTCTGACAAGGCAATAAATACCTGTTTATACTAAATTGCTTATGAAAATGCCTGTCCACACTAATATTGTTATAAAACTCTCTTAGATGAAAACTGAACCAATTGTTTAGATTTTTTAACTTTTTTCCTGGTAAAAATTAATGGTTTATTCTCTCTGATTGGCTTTTTCAGTGAAACAGACTGTGAATTGCCCTTCCTTTGTTCAAACTCTTACTATCTTATACTACACAGTGCTTATCTGTGGCCCTCACCTCTAGTATTCTAGTATTTTATGCTGACACAAATCACAAAGAATGACAAAGGGCAGAGTGCTCCACGCTTCATACCTGGCATTGATATTGCAAATGTGGAACATTCTGAGAAGATAATGCTTATAGGTTCCTCCTTGCTGACTTTTTGTGTGTGTGTGTGTGTGTGTGTGTGTGACTTCTTTTGGCAATTTTCTGCCAGGAAGCTGTTTACTAACAGAGAATAGGATATTGTTTGGAGGTAGTCCAACTGTTTTGCTAGACATAAAAATGGTCACACTGGGCCTGAGAAAGGGGCATATATTAGTCATTATTCATCACCAACTTTAAAAAAAAGGAAAAAAAAATTTTAAAAATAATTATTTAATTTTATTTATTCTTTTTTTTTTTTTTTTTAATTTGGAAAGAGAGAGAGAGAAACAGAACATGAGAAAGCAAGCCAAGCCACCAGGTCTGGGATTCCAACCAAGGGTGGCAATGTGGGAGTCTAGCACCTTAACCACCATGCCTCCTGCTGCCTCCAATTTTTTGTTTTTCTTACATTGCTGTGACAGAATGGCCTTTATCTGAGATCCCAGAGCTTATTTAAACAAGAGTTTATTCATTCTTGAAATAGTCTCTCAAGGTCAAGGGCAGGCATTGCCAACTTTATTTTATAAGTAAAGGGTACTTGGCAAGGAGGAGTTTTGGCAAACAAAGAGAAGATTAATGCCAAACTCTTTTAGAAAGATAATTAAGATGTTTCTATGTAGGAAATTCTATTCTGTCATAAAACTTTCACCAGAAATGTATACAAGTTCTAATGTGTGATATGAATGAAACTATGATTTTATATTAAATAAACAAATTCATCTTCTTTGCATATTATGCAAAAATCTCTGTTCTAACTCATGTAAGAGTAATTTTATTTCCAAGCACAGAGAGGCCAACATTTTTCTGCCTTGTGTTTTGCAGGTAAGCATTGTCTCTATATGTTTGCATTTGACAGTAATTTTGTAGTTTATACTTTTCATACATTTAGACTCAATGACAGTATCACACTTAAATTTATTAATCAGGGACCAGCAGGTAGCATAGCAGTTACCTCACTGGACTCCCATGTGGCTGACTGCAGTTCAAGCCCCAGACTCAGTGGCTTCAAACTCATGCTGGGCACATGTGCATGCATGCACAAGATCCCTGGAGAATGGAGAAGGGATTAGAGTGTTGCCATTCTAATGGGGGGAGGGTGATTTCTTGCTTTCTGTTTCTTTGTCCTTCTCTTCAGTGAGCACACATGCTCTATAGCAAAAATTTCTATGAAAAAAATTAGTAAACAAAAATTTTATTTGAGGCCCAGCTACAGTGGTGTAGGCAGTGGGGATTACGGCCTCATGCCAGAGACCATATGGGAGGGCTACAGATTTTTGTCCCTGGTTTGCCTCAATTTACCAGGCACACAATAATAGCAATCATTTCTTCACTATCTAGAATTAATGAGATTCTATTAGGCATATTATATATATTAATCAGTTTAATGCATCTAATGGTCCATAAATATAATCATTATAAATAAAAACCTTGCCACTTATAGAGCTAAACCAAATTCACCCAGAAAGTGACAGCCAAAGTCCAGTTCATTACTAGACACTTGAATCCAGCACATACACTCATAGTCTTGGCTGGTTAAAGGATTGGGAAGAGTATTGCCCAGCTATTTCTTAGACAAGGTCTTCCTATGTTGCCCAAGCCAGCCTTTGAGCTTGTGATCCTCCTGACTCATTCTCTTGGGTCATTAGGATTACAGGTACATGCCACTGCACCAGCCTTAACTTAGACAGGAAATTAAACCTGGGTGTCCCACATGGTCCCAGCGTGCAGACATGGCATCTCAACAATACAATTACCTCAACTGGGGACACTGATTTTTTCTCCCCATAGGGTGCATTTGCTCACCAGGGAGGGATAGAAAGAGGAAAAGTGAGAAATCACCCCCCAGGGGTGATAGCTATGCCACAATCCTTACCCTTCCATTCTCTTCTTGGGATTTTGGGCACACATGCACATGTGCCTAGCATGATTTTCAAGCTGACAGGTCTGTGACTTGAACTGCAGCTGGCCATATGAAAATCCAGTGCCTAAATTACCACACCACATACTGGCTCACCCAGTTGAATTTTTATAAGAACATTTTCACTTTCTAACATACTAACCATACTATAAGCTTTCCCTATTTATTACATTTATTTTTATATTGTTTCCTTGTCTAGGATTACTCTAAAAGGGCAGAGCTCTTTGTGCATTGGTAAATTCAAGGCAACTAGTACAGTGTCAGACTTACAGTAGATACTCAATAATATTTGCTATTTAAGAAAATGAAGATACAAACCACAAATAATTTCTGTATTACAAGCGAGGTCTAGAGAAGATGGGGCTTTGCTGACTGCCACACAGCCAGTTAGGGTGCATTTTAGAAGAGAACAATTTTTACTTCTTCAAAATACAGAATGCAGAGTGCTCCATCTGCCTGCAGAACCTAAGAGTAATCAACCAAGGTGATCTCAGAGGAGGCAAGCTGGAACATAAGAAAGTATTATTTCCCTTGCTTAAAAGTACACATAATGGGTCTATCTTTCTTATGTGAAGGCAGATATGTCAGTATCTATACCCTGCTTCCTTCTATGTACTTATACATCTTATTTAAAGAGAAAACATGTGCTCAAACACACACACAGACACACACACACACACACACAGACACACACATATATTTGGATACTTTTTTTTAAAGAGAAACTTTTGTTATAGGGCATTTGCACTTGCTGGAGAGAGAGAGAGAGAGATAGGGAGACAAAAAGAGAGAAATCACTCCCCAGCCGGTATGGTCACACCACAGTCTCTCCTCCTCCACTGTCCTCTAAGTCGACTACATGGACGTTCACCAATGTAACCATTACACCATCTGCTAACCCCGGATACTTTTTTTTTAAGAGAAACTTTTGTTATAGGGCATTTGCACTTGCTGGAGAGAGAGAGAGAGAGATAGGGAGACAAAAAGAGAGAAATCACTCCCCAGCCGGTATGGTCACACCACAGTCTCTCCTCCTCCACTGTCCTCTAAGTCGACTACATGGACGTTCACCAATGTAACCATTACACCATCTGCTAACCCCGATAAACATTTCTATAAAGTGAAAAAAGCTTGGGAAAAATAACAGTTGCAGCAATCATTTCTTGATTATCTAGAATTTATGAGGTTATATTAGGCATTGTACATATGTTAGACAATTCAATGTGCCTGACCGTCCACAAATATAATTAAATAAATACCTTGTCACTTACAGAGGGTAAATAGCTAATCTAAATTCACCGAGAAAGTTAGCAGCCAAAACCATTTAACATTAGAGATATGAATCCATCTTTCTAGCCTGTGTTTTTCCCTTCTGTATGTGCTTATTAATCTTTCAGAGGAATCAAACCAATAACAATTCCAAAGATAATCTGTGTATAGCGTTTGAACTTTTTCAAAGGGCTTCTTACATATATTATCAATTTAATTGTCTTGAAAATCCTAGGTAGCATATAGATTATTAGTTTACCTGTTTAAAAATAACACATCAAGAAAGTGGTTATGAGTTCATAATTCCTATATTCAACATGCTGCTTTTGAGTGCTTTACATGCTAGATACGCTCATCGTTTGAGTCCAAACTATTTCTCAGAAGGTGCCATAGGTGATGCCTACTAGAAAGAAAAAAAAAGTCTCTACTCTCATGAAGTATATGTAAGAAAAGACAATAAACAGAAAAAGAAAAAATCAGGTATTGGTAAGTGCCAAGAAAGCAATGAAGCAGGTTCATGAGCCAGTAAATGGCTAGAAGACAGGGTAGGTCAAGGAAATTCTTTGAATCATGCACCAAGGCTTAGAATTCAAGTGTCCTGAGGCTTAATTTTGCACAATTTATCTTACGGGCTTATTTTCTCACCACAATTTGAGTTCCCTAGGTTCTACTTCTTTTAACATCTTTGCACATAATACATTAAGAGAATAAAGTCAGATCTAATTCAACTAATTGAATATCTGAAACACTCCCCAAAAGTGATGTTTCTTATACCAACACATCATAACCTGAATAAGATATACTCTGAATTTTCCCCTGCATTTGGGATAAAACAGAAGCTTCCAGGATTTTATCTGATAATTCTTATCCTCCTAAGCAGGAGGATATCTAGACAGATCTCATGGACTACTCTAGACTCATCTGAATTCTTGTATTTTGCCCTAGTTTTTGCCTAGAGTCCCTCAGCAGACGTGGATATAATACCACCCAGTATTTCTTTTCTAACTCCTTAGTGTACTAAAAAGAGAATGGCCCTAAGTGACAAGCTTAACTAGAGTAAATTGGAATGCCACGATACCAGACTGAGTTATGATGGTTGTTTGAGTTGAACTCTTAACCAATCTCTGGGGGACTAGAGTACCTATTTTAAATACTTGGCTCCAATCTAATGTTATGTTTTATGAAAGTAATGGGAATCTTTAGAATAAATGTGTTTTTAACCATGGTTGAGGAAGTGAACTGACCATTGAATGAGAATATATAGGCAAACTGATGCAGCTTCTGAGATACATGCTTTTTTTTTTTTAAGAGAGAGATTTTTGTTACAGGTCATGTGTGTTTGCCAGAAAAACAGAGACAGAAAGTGAGATATCACACACCACCACCCTCCCATGGGGGATGGCAACATTGCAGTCCCTTCTTCTCCATTTTTCTCTCAGGATCTTGGGTGTGCGCAGGCACACACACACACACACACACACACACACACACACACACACACACACACACACACCCCCCCCGCGTGAGAGTTTTCAGACACGGGGTGTGGCCACCGTAGACTATGTGGAAATCCAGTGACATAACCATTATGTCATCTGCTGGTCCCAAGATACATACTTTCAAAAATGTGTATATGTAAAGGAATACATAGCTGAAGTGGCTCTCTATTAATAAATAAATGGCATATAAAAGAACAAACAAACAATAACTTAGGTACTTTCACCCTATAAAACACTAGTTATTCCTTATATGGATTTCAGATCCTATTAATCACTTATTAAGCACCAACGATGTGATAGGAACTGTAGTAAGACCTGGAGATATAAAGATAGATAAGAAATGATAACTGAGCAATATAATCTGGCAGTAGAAGTATGTGTAAATATATAATATCACTACAATGTGGTAGAGAGTATAAGAAGAGTATACACAGTGAGCTTTAGAAGCAAATGCTCTGGAAAGTTATGAAAGATTTTTGAGGTAAAATGGTGTCTTGGCTAACTAGTTCAAACACTCCATTATTTACCCACCTCTGTATTTTCCAGTTCCTTACAGCTGGATAAACAGATGCTCTGCTTCACTGCAGTTATCTCAGAGTTAATAGTATCATTTTAATTATATTTAGGAGTATACAAGTTCCAAATTATTCCATGACACATTCTTTAAGGCTGACGCTGATGCTGCGGAGTTTAACATTACATCTCTCTCCCTCTAGGCTACTCAGGCAAGGAGCCTGTACTTCTTTCTGATAAAGTGTGCACATCCTAAATCCTGAATTCTTGTACTGAATTAACTCTGTAGATAACAATATCAGAACCCTTTTTTTTGACTCTAAGATTCCCTTAATGTGGCCTCATTTACAGAATGTGTGTGGCAAAAGAGAAAGAGAACCAGATTTAGATTTAGGCAAATACAGGTGCAAATTGTGGTTTTGCCATTTATTATGGTTTTCTAGGACTAGTTTGCTACGGCTGGTGTAACAAAATTTCACAGACAAAATGGCTTAAATAAGAGAAATTGATTTTCTTACAGTTCTGGAGTCTAAAAGTTCAAGATTAAGGTGTCAGCAGTGTTGGTTTCTTCTAACCATTTCTCTCATTGGTATGTAGCTAGTATTTTCTCTCTGGGTTGTCACATGGTCTTCTCTTTATGTGTGTGTCTGTGTCTTAATTGCTTATTATGAAGACATCAGTCATACTGGATTAGGGTTCACCCATATGATCTAATTTTACTTTACCTCTTTGAAGGCCCTATTTCTAAATAGTTATTTTTATGTATTGGGGGTTAAGACTTTAACAAATGCATTTGAGGAAGGGCACATAACAGAGGGTAAGAGATACTCTAAAAGCAATATTTGCAGTGATACCATGAAGAAGTAAAGTGGACTGATTCAAATGGTGGAGTCAACGGAAGCTTCTTCAAGGAGACGAGAGTTGAAGTGATACTTGAAGGCTAGGAATGAACCACTTGTACTAGTACCCAAGGGAAGAGCAACAAGCACAGGAAACTACAAAGGGGAGCTGAAAGTGGTAATTACAGGTTTTGGAACGTGGTAAACCAGAAGAATCTAATTAAAATGAGGTCTGGAATTTAGGTAAGTTTCTAAATTTTTTGTTTGAATTTCCAGAGTTATAATATTAAATACAGAGCCAATCACAACAATTTTTTGAGAGTTAAATTATATAATAATGAGCAGTTTTAGCATCTAATAGATGTTTTGTTTTTTTTTAGAAAAAGCCTTAAAAAAATCACACATTACATTTGAAATTACACTCCAGAACATTCATCATTATGACTAATTGTGACCAAACTCTAGTAAAATTGAAGTAGCGTATTCACACTTTTTCTATCATCTGACCAGTCTCAATCACTTTGCAGCTGCCATCAAAACCTGACAGGTCCATGATCACTGTTCTAAAATACCTTCATTAAAAATATCCTTATCAAATATACTGTCAAAAATTCAGGATTTGATTTGCTGTGTAGTTAACCTCCAATTAGTTTTGGAAAAGGAAGTACATTATAATCACTTTTCAACTATTAAAACAATTTCAAATTTGGTAAATTTCTACTTGTAATTATATAAAACAATGGCAAGTGTCTTTTTAGATAATTATATCTACTCAATTGTAATATAATCTATTTTAAATCCACTAAGTTATTTCAAAATACTAGATATGCTATTCACTCACTTACATCACATATATTAGGAAGTAAAGTATAAGGTATAAAATCCTCTGCAAATTGAAACTTTATTAACTAAGGTGATAAATTAATGATGTTTTAGAAGATGTAATTTTTGTTTCAAAAGAGAGGGTAGACAGGTTAAACTGGAATCACAATTTTTTTCTTATAAACTACACCTTAAATTACCCCTCATTTCATTCAATTATGATTCTTTTTTATTCTTTTTTACCTTTCTGGAGCAGCCTTCAACTGAACATCTTATACCATTCTCAATTGTCAGTATTACTGCAAGGTTGTTTGGATAATAAGATGCTGAAACATGTTTTGGACTTGCCACGGAGATGTAAAATATCCATAGTACTGTGTATTCTCTGAGGAATATTTCTATACACTGAGACAGCACTTTTGGAGTCACCCTTTCCTTTACTTCCTCTCTACAAAATGATGTTCAGAATTAAAAAAAAAAAAACAAAGTTACTGCCAGCTGGCCCTGAAGCTCAGTAATTAAGGGAGTAAGATACCGCATGGCCAACCAAGATTCAAATTCTGGCCCTGACAACTTGAGAAGCATGTTGGGCACACATGTGAAGAAATGGAGGAAAAAGAATTGAGGTATGAACATACACCACCATGAGGGGTGCTTTCTCATACTCAGACACACCCTCTGGCAATAAAAATAAAACAAAGCTAACAAAACTGTACTTTCAAGAACTGTGTCGGGAAGCAGCAGTTAGCATAATGGCTATGTCGCTGGACTCCCACGTAGTCGACCGCGGGTTGCATCTCGGA